>NC_133618.1:173179232-173531732 GCF_048593235.1 Sminthopsis crassicaudata | reverse complement strand
GGACCCAAGTCTTGATGTTCCCGGTTAAAAGGTTAAAAAATATATCATTTAGATAAAGAGTAAGTTATCTAATTAGAGAGCAAGAAAACATGTATTTTACTAATAGCAGAAAACATCAAAAATATTAATTCATAAGCTTTCAACTTGAAAAGTAAACAAAAATTGGGCTGAGGTTAAATGGAGAATAAAATAGAAGAGCTAGAAAGGACACTTAGTGAATGAGGAAACTAAAAACCAAGGCAGTCAAATGACATCAAGGTCACATAGAGGGTCAATAAGAATCTTGTTCCTTTGATTCCAGAGCCTACACTATGCAGCTTCTCAGTACATGGCTGCTTGATATTATACACAAAGCACACTGTAAGTAATACTCGGGTGAATCAAGAGTTATAATCTTAGGAAGTTAACAGCTTCAAAGAGCATGATTTTTCCTATCTATTGATCACTACTTCCTCAAGTTCATGAAAGGACTCAAATGAAAGAATGCATGCATTCACACTTCTCTACTGCCCTTATTCCAGCATGTAGGTAGTGCAGTGGATACAGTACTGGAGTCAAAAGGGTCTGAGTTCAAATCTAAGTACTAGTTCTATGACCTTGAGCAACTGACTACTCTTGCTTGCCTCAGTTTCCTCATCTGTAACATGAGTTAGAGAAGGAAACAAACCACTGCAATATTTCTGCCAAGAAAACCCCATATAGGATCTCTATAAATCAGACATGACTAAACAAGAACAACACACTTTTAATGTTTCATGTTGAAGTGGATTGACTTTAAAGCCCTGCTTTATAGAAAGTCCTGCAGAGACTTACATGAACTGATTCTAAGTGAAGTAAATAGAATCAAGAGAACATTGTACACAGCAACAATAAGATTATGCAATGATCAATTCTGATGGATGTGGCTCTTTGTGATTCAAGCCAATTCCAATGGTCTTGTGATGGGGAGAGTCACTGCCCAAAGAAAGGACTATGGAGACGGAATGTGCATCACCACATAATATTTTAACTTTTTTATTGTTTGCTTGCTTTTTATTTTCCTTCTCATTTTTTTTCCTTTTTATTTGATTTTTCTTGTGTAGCATTATAATTGTAGAAATATATATAGAAGAATTGTACATTTTAACATATTTAACAATTGTATTACTATCTAAGGGAAAAGGTAAGAGGAAGGGAGGGAAAAAAAATCTGGAACACAAGGTTTTGCAACAGTGAATGTTGAAAACTATGTATGCATATAGTTTTAGAATAAAAAGCTTTTTTTTAAAAAAAAAAAAGACAAAAAAGGCTATAAATGCTAGGCAAGAAAAAGTTATGTTATATAATGAAAAGGTGCTAAGGCACAAGGCCTGAATTTGAATCCACTTTTAGCTATATTACCCTCAGCAAATCAGATAATTTCTTTTTATAATTTTCTTTGCAAATTTCTTAATGTAAATGGTGTTTTAAAACACTGCTGGCATTTTCTAATAACCTTCCTCCAACAAAACTCTCCCTTTTAAGGAAGTATAGTTAACCCAAATATTAACATATGGACCATTGACCATACCTGATAATATAATCTTAATAGTATAAGAAATTATTCCCTCCTTTCTCTGATACTAAACATTTCCTCTTACTAAAGAAAAAAAGTTAAGCAAGACCATTCAATACAAGAACCATTTCTGTCCTTATTTGATCTTCTTCTTCCTTGAAGTGCACTCAACCTCATCTACAAAGAGAAGAAGAGAATGTTCGATGATCTGTCCTTTGGAATGAATATTGTTCATTTCACGTTACCTAAGTTCAGTTGCCTTTTTGTGTTATTTTTATTTACACTTTTGTATTCTTGCATTGTATATATTTTACATTTTACTTCCACTTACCCTACTCTTTATTAACTCATTTAAGCCTTTCCATATTTTTCTAAATTTCTTATAACAATTGTTTCTAATTGTACAATAATATTAAATTATGTCAAAACGGCATGAATCATTTAGACATTTCCTCTAATCAATAGGTACTCACTTCATGTGTAATTTATTGCTACCACAAAAGTGTTGCTACTAATATTTTGGCAAATATGAGATTTTTTTTTAAAAAGTATTTCCTTAGAGTTCATGTTCAGTAGTAGGATTGTTGGATCAAATAAACAATTTAATAATTTTTTCACATAATTTCAAATTATTTTCTAGAACACCTTGACAAATTCATGATTCCTTGAACAGCATATTAGTGTACCTGTCTTTTCATAGCCCCTCTAACAGTATTTCAGTATTATTATTCTTACCAATTTGACAGACATAAAATTAAATCTCAGACTTATTTTAATGTTCATTTTCTTTATTGTTAGAAATTTGTAGAACTTTTCCATGTATTTGATTATAGTTTTCATTTCTCCTTTTGAAAACTATCCATACTATTTAGTATACTACTACTCATACTACTAGGGATCTTGATATTTATATTTATACCAGTTCCCTAGATAACCTGTAAATTAGGGCATTGTATGTTTGTTGTAAAGATTTCCCACAAACACATATTACCACACCTCATTCTAGCTTTATCAGTTTCATTCACCAAAAACTTTTAAATTATATTTAATCAAAATTGTCTATATTGGTTTTTATGAACTCTTCTATACCTGGTTTGGTCAAAAATTTTCTTTCAGCTGTAGCTTTGAGAGAATTTTCCTCTATTTCCATTTTCAAATCACTTAATTGCTCTATGTCTCATCTTCCCAATCTATAGAATTTAACATCTATAGAGTAATGACACCTGGAACTACTATAAGAAGAAGAAGGATAAGAAAGAGGAGGAGGAGGAGGAGGAGGAGGAGGAGGAGGAGGAGGAGGAGAAGGAGGAGGAGGAGGAGGAAGAGGAAGAGGAAGAGGAAGAGGAAGAGGAAGAGGAAGAGGAAGAAGAAGAGGAAGAGGAAGAGGAAGAGGAAGAGGAAGAAGAAGAAGAAGAAGAAGAAGAAGAAGAAGAAGAAGAAGAAGAAGAAGAAGAAGAAGGAAGAAGGAGAAGAAGAAGAAGGAGAAGAAGAAGAAGGAGAAGAAGAAGAAGGAGAAGGAGAAGGAGAAGGAGAAGAAGAAGATAAGGAATGGAGGAAGGAAGGAAGGAAGGAAGGAAGGAAGGAAGGAAGGAAGGAAGGAAGGAAGGAAGGAAGGAAGGAAGGAAGGAAGGAAGGAAGGAAGGAAGGAAGGAAGGAAGGAAGGAAGGAAGGAAGGAAAGAGGGAAGGAAGGAAGGAAGGAAGGAAGGAAGGAAGGAAGGAAGGAAAATAAGAAAAGGAGGAAGAAGAGAGAGGGCAAGGAAGAAAAGGAAGAAAAATATGGAGGCAGAAAACAGTTTGGAAAGAAGAAAAGTCTTCTATCTTCTGTTTTTGAGGTGTTTTTATTACTAAAGAAGTAATTGTGTCATTTTTAATGGGATTTAATATTTTTATTAGCATCTTGTGATTGCTCACTCATTTTTCATTGTGTCTGATTCTGGAGTCTGTTTGGGCTTTCCTGGCAAAGATAATTTCTTTCCCCATTTGTTAGCACAAATAGGTGTTATTTTGAGGTTTGGGCACATATACATAATTAATAATAATTTTATAGCATTTACATATATCACCTCTTTTGATCCTCACAACAACTCCATGAGGAAAGTACTATTACTATCCTCATTTTACACATGCAGGAACTGAGACAGAGAGGATAAATCACTTGCCTAAAGTCATAGCTGTATCTGAGGAAGTATATGAACTCAGGTTTTCATTCTAGTCACTGAGCAGCCTGGTTCCTTTTCATTCAACATCTCAATTTTTTCCTTCATACTCCTGTCAACTTTATCTTTTTTTAATGCACTAGTCTAATCATATCATTTTGCCCCCACCCACTGGTGCTTTCTAAATACATATATGTATATGGATATATATTGTTTTCTTACTGTTTTCTCTATTAGAATGTAAATTCCTTGAGAGCAGGGACTATATTTTGGCATGCATACAGATATACAGATAAACATATGTGTGATCTATAGTAGATTATATAAAAACTCTTTATGTAATGTGTGTTTGTGTGTATAAATATGTGCTTGTGCATGTGTCTGTATGAATATCATACACTATGAGTGGAATGGATTCCCCTATATCTCCTGCTAAAATTCCTTCTTTCTTTCAAGTACCAAATTAGGTTACCACAGGAAGAGTTCCCAGATTTCTCCAAGTAGAAACAATTCTCTGCCCTCAAATTTCTCATCCTTTACTCTTTGACTTCTCTTAAGCACTTATCATATTCAATTTATTTTATAAATAAAATAGAAGTATATAGGAGACAAATGAAGTGATATAAAAATAAAAGACATCAATAAAACTAATAGTTTTATTTTTTTATTACAGTTATTAGTATATGTGCCTCATTTCCCTATTAGATTTTATACTTATTGAAGGTAGGAACTATATCTCAGGCTCTTCTTTGTAGATTCCATGCTTAGCACAGTGCCTTGCACCCAGTATTGGAGACATATTAAATTGAACTTGGCTGTGGTTAACACTGCTTCCTTCCTGGGATCTGAATTATGCCTTTGTGTGGGTGGGTCACAAATGATTTCCAGGCTAGTACTCAGTAAACCCAACTTCACATGATGATACAACAGTGCTCTGATTATTACATAAAGGGGAAAGAGAATATGCTGATAGTTTGTATATTTGACTTAAATATTTTTTTTAATCTAGTATCTAAGATATTAGTATCTAAACCAATGCCTCCCCTGACTCTATTAGCATACACCAAAGAAAAGGGAATCTGAGAATAACTTAGGAATCTAAATACATAGAACAAGAATGAGAGTAAAAGAAAGATGTCTATTTTTGATTCAGACCGGGGTATATTCATTATTGCTGTCCTGCCAATGATTTGAATATAATGTAGTGCAGAAATTGAAATCTAGTTAAGGGAACATCAAAGGACACAAGTTTAGACCTGGAAGAATAGTTAAGTCTGAGAAGGACCTTGTTCTATGTAGAAAAATGAAATAACCAAAAAATGAAGAAACTCCTTATGAGTTCCATGGAATAATCACATATTTATACAAAGGAAGGGAACTTGGATTTGGATAGAACCACAAGGCAAGAAAAGAAACTTCAACATAGGGGAGCTCTCTATGGTGAGTAATTAAAAATTGTCTTATACCAACTGAGCAATATGACTAGGTAATAATGAGGTATATAACTACCACAAGTTGGAAGATGGAGAATTTCAAGAAAAAAAATATAATTATGTCAATAAGCACAAACAATCTGAAATGCAGAGGATGCCTGCAAAAGAAGGAATTTTCTTATCCAAGAAGCAGAGGGGTACTGATTAGGCCTGATGAGTAAAGAAGCATTCATTTAGGGAGCATGGAAAATATAAAAGCAGGATCCATGCCAAGACCTTGGGTTTCTCCTTTAGCTTTTCTTGTGATTTACTGGATAATTGAACAGAAGCCCTAAATTGGAAGAGAGGAGAGAGGAGTTGATCAAAGCTGACATATGAAGGATTGACTACAAAGGAGGAAGCAACAGAAAACCTACTAAAAAATGCCAGGGGCTATTTAGTGTAGGGAACAAACAGTCCTCCACACTTCTATGGACCCCAAGTTTACAAAGAGAGGACAAATTATGTGTGATAGGAAAAGGGGTGGGGAAGTAGTCATTCAACAATCAATTAATCACCAAGTATTTATTAACCATCCACTTAAATGCCAGACAATGTTCTTTATATTGGGGATACAAATAGGAAGAATGAAACAATCCTCATTCTCAAAGTCCTTAGAGGGGGAATTAAAACGCAGGTTATAGAGATACACTGGTACCCAGAGAAAGTCAGAAAACTTTGAGGAAAGGCTCCAGGGTATTATATAAGTCCTCCATGTAAGCTTTTTGAGAAGTGAATAAGCTATAATTTGTTCCTTTGGAGTAACTGCCCAAAATGAGAAGATAGTAGAGCTATTTAAAGATTGAGGTGTACTTTAAGTAGGCAAGATAGTATGTAATATACAGGATGTCCCAAAAGACTTAGTATAGTTTTAAGCTTTAATAGGTTAAAACTGCACCAATACTTTGGTGACACCCTGTATTTGAAAAAGGTTCCTTTCAAAAATAAATTACAATTTTTTGAGTCGTAGTGCTTAGAAGTATGAGCTTCTATGATGTGGAAAATTCACTTCTGTGAAACAACACCTCATAGTGATGCCAGGTAAATGAGGCAATACTGTATTTTGAGTTCACATGGTTTCTCTGGAAGGAGCCAACATTTATGGGAAAAGGGAGCCTCATTTCCAAAGTTGTGTTTTCTAAAGGGGGAGAAAAACAAACATGTTTGAAGTGCCTAAAGTTATTTTCTTGATGAAATGCATTTGATCAAAAAACTCCTGCAATGACTTACTCACCAAAACAGCTGTGCCGAAAATAATTTTGTTGAGAAAATGCATTTTGTCATCTGTGCAGGAAGTCATTATGTAATGGGAAAAATATGTAATGACAAAGTACAAAATGGTTGTGTTGATCTAAACTAAGGGTCTGTCATTCTGGCGTGTTTGTATAAATGTGCACCTTAAAGTCCATTGAGTGTGTCAGGCTTTTTTTTTTTTCCCCTGCAGGAACTGTGATTATGAGGAGTAGCTAAAAACACAATTAACATTGTGTACTAAATGAATAAAATTGTGCTTGAGATTGCCCAGAAATAAAGTTCTGGAGTCAGTGACCTAATGGGAAGAACAAAACTTCCAGCTACAATCATGCTTGAAATACTGAGAAATGGTCAGACAAATCCCAGTTTGAAATTTGGGGAACTTAATCAATTTAAACACTGCCAAGAATGGCCAGGAAGCCCGACATAATCTTTCCAGTAGTTTTCTGATGGTCCATTGTCTACGGGTATAACAGTATAATCTGGAGCTGCCAGTAAGGCTCTAGGCTTGATTTCTTCCACTTAGTAAATATCGTCATGGAAGAGCACACCCAAGAATAAATTGCTCCTCCCTTCTTTACCTTTATATGGCACATCATTAACTGTATAGACTTCATTATGCCCAGATCATTGGAAGAGCTGAAATGAAACATGCCCTGAAATAAATCAACAACAGGAATATTTCTTTGGCCCTTATTCTTTCTTTCTGTGTTTAGGGCCCCTAAATCATGACCCAAATCCTTTCCTTTTGGTTGTATATGTTGGAGTGAGAGGGGGGAAAGAGTATTGGTCTAGATACAGGCTTAATAAATCAGCAAAAATAAAATTAGGCCAAGATAATGTAAATCAACACACTCTTTACATATTTATCAACATATTCTTTCTGGTAATCATTGTAATACAATGTGATATCAGGTCAAGAGAGTACTAAGTGGGTTGATATGCTACAGAATTATCTTTACAATTTATAATTGTGAAGTTGTAAGAGACTTACATAACTTGTAGGATCACATGGGAATCACACCACAGTGAAATACCTTTTAATTACACCTTTTACACAGCATCGGGTTTATACATGACAACCACAACCAACCTCCCATAGTCCAAAACCTTTAATGTCTGAATTCTGATGGGAACTTCAGAATTTGCAGCATCATGCTATGTAATTAAGCACAATGTTTGTGCAGGAGTAAAACAGTTTCATGACAAGGGAAGCTTTAATAAGGGCTTAAAAAAAATACTAGAAAACTTGTTCTTTAAAGATGGCCATTCACAATTCTTTTGATATTTAAGTATATCTATTTATCAAGTAGTTTAATCTCAATTTATCATCCATTCTCTGGAGAATACTGAGAGATAAGCAACAAGGAAGACTATATCTTATAATAGTTTTAAGAGGATATTTGACATTAACAGCCATTTAGTAAGCTCTCATCTTTTCCAAATGTGAAAAAGAATAAATATTTAAACACAAAAATAGGATCTGCAAAACTAATTCCCTCTTCTGCCTGCAATGAATTATACCTCCTTATTATTATCTTAAAGCTAAAGGCAGAGCAATTCTGAGCAAAAGCCTCTTTTGATCTCCCACTGGCTTGTTTTTAATCTTAAAAACCTCAAACCTTTATACTAAAGAAAAGAGAATAATAATCCAAATAACCTGAAGTTTAAGGAAACTTGAAGCTCATTGGGTATTTTCCCTGAAAATTTATACAGTAAGAGTACTAAAATGTATATGTAATTGGCCATATAGTGCAATTAATGAAGATATGTATGTATATATATATATATATATATATGTATAAATATAGTCATATATAAACACACATATATATGTGTGTATGTAGCATTTGAAATTTCCCCCCCTGGTCTGAAGCAAAGGAAATGACTTTTCCCCCCCTTCATTTTTAGCAGTCTTTCACTTGATGTTAAGGTTGAGCATTTAATCATGGAAAATCCAGAAAATTCGACAGCTAAAGGGTCTCACCTTCACCTTAACTCAGCACTTCAGTATCTGTATGGTTCTTTGTATTGCTTTACATACCCTCCCACCTGTGCCTTAATAGGTGGCCCACTGAATAGCTGTGTCTAGAGCTTTCACTTTGGAATGTCCTGGCCTTTTAGGTTTAAAAAGAAAGTGTTTGGATTTAATCATTTTATGGTCCATTCAATCCTGTGTGGTAATCTCTAATTGCATCCAGGGGCAAGAATTTCTTTAAAAATTTGACAGTTTAATAAGAATTTGCTAATGTCCTGAGGACTGCTGGAATGCATTATGTAGAATTCCCATTTTCTATTTGAAGTCCCAGAGCTCCCTCATGTGGGACATTTCTATGGAACAGCTCAAAAGTGCAAGACAAATGAGGCTACCCTTGATTTTTAAGCTTTCTATCCCTTCCTCCCCTTACCTCCTTCCCCCTCTATATATTTTCTGTTTTAATCAAATTTGCCTCTGGCTCTAAACTGGTAAATCAGTTTTCTCTCAACTAACAAGTTTTCATAAATGCCTCCTTTCAAATAAATTCAAAAAGACTTCATATTGCTCAAAATACATTTACATTTTATGATCCTGAAGTTCCTATGTACTCTACCTTTAGGAAGAAATGAAAATTGAACTAACCAAGTGGAATAGCACAAAAAAAACCTGTTGTTTTACATATACCAGCATAGATTTTTACTGCTGTTATTTTTTTTTATATTTTGACTATTAAAATGATTTTGTGTTCCTTCCTGAAGCTTCCAATACAAATTTAAAAATTTTTATATCAAATATATATTTAGTGCATAAATTAGTATATTTGAATATCAAATTAAGATAGTAATATAATGATAGAAGGCTTGCCTTCAAGTCATGAAAAAATGGGTTCAAGTACTATATCTTAAACTAGCTCTATTTTCTCAGGCCCCATCATTTTTGACATCTTTAACATTCATCATTTCTGATTTATAGTTTCTTGGATATTCTCTTTTCCTGGATTTTTCTAACTCTATGCTATTTTGAGTTTCCTTTGCTGGGTCATTATCTATACAATGCCTTTTACCTATGGTGATAATCTAAGCCATTGACCCTGACCTTCATATCTTCTCTCTGTATTTTCAGTAAATTCATCATACCTTATTCATTTAATCACTATGTTTACACTAATGATTTACAGGTCTACCTGTCCAGCCCTGATCTCTCTCTGAAGAGCTGCTCCTATTTCACTAGCTGACTATTGGACATTTCAAACTAGATGGTCCATAGACATTTCAAATTCAACATGTCCCAAACTGAATTCTTTTTCTTTCCTCAATAACTTACCCTCTATCAAAATTACCTATTTTTTTGAGAGCATCACCAATCTTTCAGGCTCCATGGTTTGTAACTTCAGGACTATAGCTAATTCCTTACTCTGCTTTACCACAAATAAACAATCAGGTATCAAATACTGCTGGTTCTACTTTATGACAACTCTCATATTCATTCCCTTCTTAACTGCCTACACAGACTCCAACTTAATCTGGGTGCTCAGGACTCTGCAATGGAGTGGCCCTAATTGCAGTCTCTCCCCACTCCATTCTCCATACATATGATAAACTGATTTTTCTTAAATGTAGATATGACCATATGTACATATATATAATGTGTCTCTCTATGTGTATATATGCATACATATATACATATATATATAGTTATTTGCATATATGTACATGATCTTCCCACATGCTGCATTCCAGTCAAACTAGCCTTTCCATTTCTGGAACATGACACTTCATCATAATGACTTTGCAATGATGTCTTATGGGTGAAAAGCATTTTATTCTCATACTCATCTCATAGAATCCATCACTTCCTTCAAGTGCTTCCTTCAATAACTCAGGAACAATCTTGTACATGTTTTGTGATCCTAACTTTTAATAACATCTCTTCCTAATAACCTTATTTTTGTTTTGTATTCATTCTTCATATGTTTATCCTAGATAGTCATATATACATACATATATAGATAAACACATAAATAGATGTGTATACACACACACACACACGCACACACACACACATATATATATATACATACACATAATTGAGATACAGCTAGGTAATACAGTAGGTAGAGTGCTAGCCATCTAGAAGCCTTGAATTCAAATTAATTCTCAAGCTCTTACTAGCTGGGAAAATCATTTAATTCCTCTCTGCCTCAGTTTCCTCATTTGTAAAATGAGAATAATAATACTTGCCTCCTAGTTTTGTTGTAAATAAAATGAGATGATAAAAATAATTTTTAAAATAAATAATATGTATAAAGCATTTTAGAAAGCTTAAATCATCTATGAATGCTAGTTATGATGATAATGATGATGATGATAATGCTGATGATGAGTTGTTTCCCCTGAGAGACTGACTATAAGCTCTTTAAGACCAGAAATAGCTTCATACTTTGTTGTTGTGCCCCCAGCACTTAGCATAGTACATATAGCTGATCCATAATAGATGTTTGATAAAAAGTAATTCAAATTGTTGATGATGGCAATTGAAACAGTCACAAGATTCTTAGTACAGATCACAAAGGGTTTAAAACTATAAAATGAACACTACATCCAGATACTAGGAGACAGTTCGAGGTATATTCCTTAATTCATAGGAGGAGTGAATAGAAGTGGGGAAGCAGAAGGCTAAATGGTATTTTTCCTCTATTCCAATCTCCTCCATAGTTGTTGACAATAACAGACACAGGGTTTGGTCACAGGAAATCTGACCTTTGCACTGGAAGTGACAGAACAAAATTGGCTAAGGGAAATAGATACCTCAGATAAGTATTCATAGGAGTTATGGTATTCATTCCTGGTCACAGGAAGCATGACGGGGAAACAAGCACAGAAATGGGAGGCTGGGGGCAATGAAAACACTTTTAAAATATTTTCTAGAGCCTTTGCAGGGTGAAACACAAGAATACCAGAAAGTCTTCCTTGTCCCAAAAATATCACTCGTCTGGTCTGCCCCAGAGTCTGCAGTTTTTACTGTTGAAATTACTCCTTTGATTTTCAAGCATTAGTTCCATAAAATTCTCATGCAAGGAGTGGAAAAACATTAAGTCAAATAATCATTAACATCTCAGAAAAACTAATTTTTCAAACCAGTCTCCTGGTCAGGAGGGTAGTGGGCTGTCTTTTGAACTCAATGAAAAGAACCAAATATAAGCTACCTAACTCTGTGCTACCTATTCCTTTCCAACTTTCCTCCCAAATAAATATTTTTGGTTTGTGTCTAAATGTGTTGTTGATCTGGCTATATACCCTTTCTTATGCCATAGTCAGGAGTGTAATACCTCTAATATAAGTACTAATGAAAGATACCATTAAGTGGTTCTGATCTAGAAGAAACATAGGATGGATGCAAAGTTTGTTCCATGGGTGCTTTGGGCTCCCTTTTCAATGTTCTCTAAGCGTCACCCTCCCAACACACTCCTAGGTATTCAGTATTCTCAGTTATACAGGCATTTATGCATGGCCCCACACTACAGATCTTCCTTAGCCCTTTCAAAACTTCTGCCCTGCCTTGCTCTGTTCTATTTTTTTCCTTCAGGGTTCTTATGCTCTAACTAATCTGAAAAATTAATTCTCTCAAGATGTTGATGATTATTGGGCTTAATGGTTTTTTCCCTCTTAGAATATAAAGTTTTTTGGCACTAACTCCTTAAATGGAAAGAAGGATCTCCTTCCAACAGCAGAAATTGCAGACACCGGAGCAGATCTTACAAATAATGTTTTGGGTCCAAGGAAGACTTTTTGGGATCCCTCAACTTTCTTCTCTGTTAGTTTTGCCTTTCTCCATTATTGGTGGCACTCTATTCAGTCCAACTTAATGACTTTTTTTTTATCAGCTTTTTCTGTTCTCTATTAACCTCTTTTCTTCTTGCTTTCTCTTTCCCTGATTTCCTGAATGTCATTTTTTTTTCTTTTGCTCTTTTTTGTTTTTTCCCCATCTCTCCTTTCTAAATTTATGGCATGAAATTCATGTACATTGGCCCTTAAGGGTATCTAATAACCAAATTCTATATATAGGATCAAACGGTAAATATTTGTGAAGTGACTACTATGTGCCAAACACTGGGATAAACAGTTTCATTAATAAGAGTCAAAAGACAGTTCCTGTCCTCAATAGTTCACAGTCTAATAATGGAAACAAGCAAACAAGTTACATACAGAATAAGCAGGAAATAATTAAAAGAGGGAAGATACTAGAATTAATAAGAAGTTTGACTTTCAATAAAAAATGGAATTTTATTTGGAATTTAAAGGGAGCCAACAGATGAGGAGGAAGAGGATTCTGGGTGTGGGAGACAGCCAAAGAAAATTCCTGGGGCCAAGAGATAGAATGCCATTTTTGTGGAACAACCAAGAGATCAGTGTCACTTTATTGAAGATGTGGAGGAGGAAGTTAAAAGAAAACTAGAAAGATAGGAAGGGTCTAAGTTATAAAAGGCTTTGAATAACAAATAGAAGATTGTTTTCATTTGATCCAGAAGGTAATAAGGATTCACTAGAATTTGTTGAATATTGGAGATGAAATGGTCAGACCAGCACTTTAAAAAAAATTCTCTTTAGTGACTGAATGGAGGGTGGCTTCTAGTGGAGAGAGACTTGAGGCAAGCAGACCCATCAGAAAGTTTGTAATCCATTTGGCAGTAATTGCAACAATTATTGCAATTGTAGTAATCAAAGTGTGGAGTAATGAGGGTCCATACCACAGTGATGGCAGTATCAGAAAGAAGAGAGTATATTGGAGAAATGTTGAAAGGATACAACTGGAAACAGATCAGATATGGGGGATAAGAGACGGTAAAAAATCAAGAATAACTCCTGAGTTGTGAAACTGAGGGAATAAAAGGTTCTTGTCCTTTTAAGTAACAGAAAAGTTAGGAGTAGGATAGGATTTAAGAGGAAAGATAATTACTTTAGTTTTGGATGTATTAAATTTAAGATGTCTAGGGGACATCCAGCTTGAAATATTTAAAAGACAAATGGATATGCAAAACTTGGGGGTCATATTTTAGATCATCAGTATAGTCGTCCATTAAATCTATTTGAATTGATGAGATAATTTAGTGAAGTCATATAGAGGGAAAAGAGAAAAAGGCCCAGGACATAACTCTATGGGACAAAGGTTGGAGGGCATGATCTGGATAACCATCTATCGAAGGAGAATAAGAAGGAACTTTTAAGAAAGAACTATGAGGAAAAAGTGAAGTGGTAAAGTGGTGAAGAAAGTATAAAGGCTGGCAGCTAATTGGTGCAGTGGATAGAGCACCAGTTCTAAAGTCAGGAGCACCTGAGTTCAAATCTGACCTCAGACACGGAGAATGAAAATGAAGGAAAAGTCATTGGGTTTAACAATTAAGAGATCATTAGCATATTTGGAGTTTTGGTGGAATGATGAGAACAAAATAGAGATTTATTTTAAGGGGTTAAAGAAAGACTGAGAGGAAAGGAAGTTGTTGATCCTTTATAGATGCTATTATTGATGTTCTTTTCAAAGAATTTTGCCCACAATGGGCAGAAAAAATATATAATGATAGCAGGCATGGAGGAATCAAGGAAGAGATTTTTCAGGTTGAGGAAACCATACGCATATTTGTAGGCAATAGAGAATGAGCCAATAGATAGGGGGAAATTAAAAATAAGTGAAAGATGGGGATAAAATAGAGAGGAAAATCTGTTAAAGGAGAAGGAAGCAATATTGGAGAAATTATTTAATTTCATTTAATCTTTCTGAGTTTCAATATTCTTTTCTATAAAATGGGATTGAAGTACCACTTATATTTTAACCTACCTCAAAGGGTAATTATGAGTATCAAATGAGAAAATGTATAAAAAGTGCTTTGTAAACCACAAAATAGCATATAAATGTTAATTATTATTATTTTTGTTGTTGTTATCTCTGAGCTCCTTTGGCATGAATTTTGATGATGTCAGCAAATCAACCTACCCTAGAAAGAATGGGAAGGAAAGTCCCCACCCGTTTTGATTCTCAGAATTAAGGCATTTTAAATTAGAGTCTGGTTCCTGCTCCTTTGGCCTTTATTTCCTGCCCTTTGGCATCAATATATGTCAAAAGTACAAAATGCAAGTTCACAAAATCCTAATTTCAAAATAAGCAGAAACCTCAATAGTCTTCTAATACAACCTATATGTGAAGGGAATCAATCAACTACTATGAAATGCTCAAGTGATTAATCTGGGCCTGCTTATAGGATCCCAGAGAGAACAAAAGAAGTGACCAACTCTCTAGGCAAAATTCTAGTTTATGTGTGTCCTGTCAAGATTTAACTCTGAAATTTCTCCTACTTCTAATTATCCCCCATGGTCAAACAAAATGCTTCTAATTCATCCTACATATGGCATATATTAAAAAACTTGAAGGCAATGCATCAAGGCCCTACCACCACTACCTCTCTGCCTCAGCCTTCTCTTCTCCAGGCTAAACACTCAATTCCTTCAACTAATCCTGAAATCACATTGATTCATGCCTGTATTTTGTTCCAGTTGTCCTACCCTGGGTATTCTCAAACTTATAAGCTCTGAATTGAATGCAATAATCCAAATGTAATATTTTAGAGTATAGAGGGATTATCATTTCATTATTCCAAGAAGATATGCCTCTCTACAAAATTTAAAATTAAATTAGCTTTCATTGGCGATCCCACAATACTGTAAATTCATATATTTTTTAAAGTTTTACTGATGTGTTTTGTGATTACATTTTATATATTTACAAATTAGTCATTTCATTAGAGGAACTCTTTGGAAAATATATGCAACATTTTACATCCATAGCAGCTTTTTTAAATGGACAGAAATCTATTTTTTCTCTCTCTTGTCTTCCTTTCCATTAGGAAAAAAGAAAGAAAAAAAATTTTATCACAAATAGTTTTAACTCACCCAACAAATACCTTCAATGGCTATATATGTGTGTGTGGGTGTGTGTGTATATACACACACACCCACACACACATATACAAATATACATACACACACAAATATATATATACACATACACATATGAACAAAATTTGGAATTCCTATGAAATCTATGGTCCCTTTCAGCATAATAGTTTAAATAAAGTTTAAGTAGTTAAATAAAGTTTAAATAGTTGAAAAAAGGTGATTTTTCCATTCAACTTAATGGATGCCCTGAAATCTATTCACAGATCCCATGGTATGTGCTGAGTCTAATGAAGGACTCCTAGTCCAGACTCTCACAAAAGACGATTGGTATAAACATTTTCTAAAATTTGTGAATTTTGCTTATATCATTTGTAAGAGGGAGGATAGAGGTATTTAACTGGTTAATGCTTGAACTTCTTCAAGTCACCAGAGAGAAAAAAAATCAAATATGTTAATAAACATAATCAAAAATAAACATAATCAATAATAAAAATAAAAATAAAATAATCAATAATAAACATAATCAAAATAGTTGAGCTGTTGGGGACAAAGATATTAAATTGAGGAACTAGTACAGTTAAGAGGTTGATCCAGGGACTCTTGATTAAGTGTCCAAATCTACTTGAGGTAGTTACTATATGTGGCCACTAGAGTGGCCAAGTTTGCATATGAGAGGATAAGGGAAATGTTAAAGATCATAGACCAATGCATTTGCTCCAGCTGTGTATTGCCTAGGTTTACCTGTGTATTACCATTCATTAATATGGTTCTGTCTTATTTAATATAAACCTTGACCTTGCTCACTCATATTGGCCCAAAAAGGGGGCATTTGTTAATTTTTTCATTGTCCTATGATGTAGCTCATCTGAAGCTAGGGGACTTGAATTAACCAAGAAACACCATGTGCTCCTATACTATTTTCTTATCTTGCATATCAACCTCTCTTTAACCATTTTTGTTCTGTTATTTCCACTTAAATTCCAACTAAAATCCTATCTTCTACAGAAAATCTCCTCTGATTCTTCTTAATCTCAGTACTTTCCTTCTATTGATTAGTTCCAGTTTGTCCTGTTTATAGTTTGCTTAGTTTATGTTTATTTACCATGTTGTCTTCCCCATTAAATTGTAACCTCCTGGAGGGCAGGTATGATGTCTGGGCTAGCTCTCTGGAGGGCCTCAGGAAAAGTCAGAGTCAGGATCAACCAAAGTCCTTGGTCTTTAGGAAGAGAAGTGAAGGAGAAAGGCAAGCTGCCACTGGGCTCATTAAAGATGAATCCTGGACTCTGGAGTTTGGAGCCTGAAGTCTTCTCTCCTCAGTGTGCATGGCAGAGAGACTCTGATCTCTCTCCCTCAGCCCTCCAATCCTTGCCTACAATTAGGCAATTCAACAAGCGCCAATCATGAGGAGAGACATCACATCACCATATCATCTAAGTATATGTTTATAGAACCTGTTATAAAACCTATTATACAAATGTTATCTCGTATTGAGTAGGAAATTAACCCTAAGTTCCCTGCTGTCTTAGATTCAAGTACACCTTTTCAGAGTACCAGCCCTCTACAGCAGGCCTCTTTTTGTATCCCCATTTCTTAGCTCAGCACCTGGCACATATTAGACACTTAATAAATGTTTACTGAGTAAGTAGAGGAGCAGAGCCAAGATGGCAGAGAGTAGACACAACTGTATGAGATCTCCTACAAGCTTCTCCTGGGATCAACAGCAGATTAATCCTTCAAACTGGTTTTGGAATGACAGAACCCACAAATATTTGGAGTATAACAAATTGCCAGAAGAAGATACTTTGGAAGAATGTCAGGAAAGATTTCTTTTAATCTGGCAAGGAGAGAGGCTGCCAAGCCCAGACCACAGCACAGGGATCCCAGAGCAGGAAGCCAGTGTGGAGAGCCAGGGCATTTCAGCATATGACATCCACAGACAGGAGAATCTACTGTGAGGCTCTAAGGTTGCTCTATCATGGTTGCAAGCTTGTGGTTTAGCAAATTCACTGCAAGACACCCAAAAGCCAGTACAAAAGGCAAATTGTAAGCCACTGAGTTCCAGAAGAATGAGGGACCTGGCTTCAGTTAACCAGCATCAGAAGTCAATCAGCAGAATTGCTCCAGGGCAGACTAAAGCAGCTGTCACCTATTTGCCTTAAGAGCAGACCTCAACCCTTAAAAAATGAGGAAAAAAACAAAAAAAAAAAAAACTCTGATCATAGACAGTTTTTATGGAGAGAAAGAACAGACTTCAAACTCTGAAGTTCCTATAGGCAAATCAACTACAGAAGGGTGTTATAAGCTGATCTTCATTTCACAAGTCTCTCTTGGAAGAATTCTAAAAGTCTCTTAAAAGAGAGCTAGAGATCTTTGCAAGAGGATATGGAAAAAAACAGAAATTATTTGAAGAAAACTTCTTATACAATAGATTTGACAAAATGGAAAAAGCATAAAACTCCATACAAAATAGATATGAAAAAGAAATCAACTCATTGAAAAAACAGAAATTGTGAAATGAAAAATGAAAAAAATTCAATGAATAAAACAATTCATTTTAAAATTCATTTGGCCAAATACAAAAGGAGCTAAAAAAGGTAACTGAAGAAAAAATACACTAAAAATTATAATTGAACAAATGGAAGTGAATAGCTCAATGAGACTTCAAGAATCAGTAAAACAAAAGAAAAAAGAAAAAAAAAAATAGAAGATATGTGAAATACCTCATTGGAAAAACAATTGACCTGGAAAATAGATCTAAGAGAGACTTAGGCTTTTTAAAAATCATGATAAAAAAGAGCCTAAACATTATCTTTCAGGAAATCATTTGAGTAATTGGAAAAGGAAAAATAAACAAAATACATTGTGGAGTAGTAGATACAGTGTTGGCCTTGGAGTCAGGAAGAGTTGAGTTAAAATTCTACTTTGAAAACTGACTAGCTGTGAGACTTTTAAGCAAGTCACTTAATTTCTATCTCAGATTCCTCATATGAAATGGGTGCTATAATAATAGCATAACTCCTATGATTGTTGTAAGAATAAAATGAGATATTTGTAAAGCACTTTGGAAAACTTAAAGCATTATATGAAAGCACTATAGTGCTTAAAGCACTATATGAATAAATATAAAGCAATTATGAATGAATATTATTTTATTGTATATGCAACTTTTTCTTGTTTTTAGCTGTCAGATTCCTGGTATTATTTTTAGAGGACTATGTCATATTTTTATATTCCTTTTATATAAATCAACAGTCATGTGTTTCCTTCCATGTTCCACTTTTTTTATTACTTTTTAAAAAAATATCTAGGCTAGATGAGAGAGTTACTTGTGCATCAACACTGGTCCCTTCTCTTCAGATTCCTCATAGGTCTTCAGTTGTTAATAGTTAACATTGGTTTCTAAAGAAGTCTGTAAAACTTTTCTGTTGAGTACATGTCTCCCAGCCTTACACCATAAATATAGTTAGTATAGTTATAGGAAGCACAACCAGAGAAATTATTATATCAGTCCTTAATAAGAAATGCTTTATAAAATGGATTGAATTTCTCACCAGTACTACACAAGTGAACAGTTCTGATGTGAGTAAAAGCTATCTGCACATAAAGAGGAATCATGGGTAGAAACTATCACAAACATTCATGAATCCCTTAATTAAAATCATGATATTTGTCTCCTTTTCCCCTGCAAGAAGTCCTGTTTACCTCTTACAGTAGCAATTTCCCCAGCCACATGAGCCATGCGTTGCATGGCTGTGGATGCAACACATATGGGCATACTAATCCTTTGTCCCAAAACAGAAGTGGTCAGGTCAACTTTAGCAACATTCCGAAGCATCCGGGGATAAAGTTTCAATCTGAAAGAAATAAAATACAAAACAAGAGTGGATTTGTGGAGGGAAGAGGATTTTAAGTGACTTTAAAGTTAATAATAAAGATGGTATTATTATCATTATTATGATTATGATTATTCCACTGCTGCATTGAAGGAAAGCTACTAGTGATGTTTGTAAGGATAGGAAATCTGACAATGAATTAATAACTCCGGTGATTCATCATTGCCTCCAGGATCAAATATATAATCTTGGAATTAATATTTAAAGTCTTCATAACTGAGTTATTCCTACCCTTCTAATATTACATTTTATTTTCCTCCACAAATTTTAAGATCCAGTTACACTGGCCCAGTCCATATATAACTGGAATGCTCTCCTTCCTTACTCTGATCCTGAGCCTTTTAGTATTCTTCAAAACTCAGATCAAATCTTATTTTTTTTAGATTTTTATCTTTCCCAATAATGTTTCTTCCCTCAGGGACTAATTTCCACATATAGAAGATAGATAGATAGATAGATAGATAGATAGATAGATAGATAGATAGATAGATAGATAGAAGATAGATATGCATATATCAATATCCATCTATATCTATGTATCATGGATGTACAATCTGATTTTTATGTTGTCTTCCCCTTTAAAATATGAGCACCTTAAGGATAAGGATCATAATTTTCCCTTTCTTTGCATCCCTAACACTCAGCATAATGCCTCATTCAATAGCAAGGGGTTAATATAATTCTCCTTGATTAACTGACTTTCTTCAAACCACTGTGAATTGATGCTCTGCAGTATATAGTGAGGAATGAAAAAGACTTTGCATGAGCCTAATATGTACCTATAAGTGTGTATATATATATATATATATATATGTAAAATCTTCTCTGTGTATGTGCTCCTTTGACTAGTTTCAGCTTCACAGAACATGATACCTTCCCAGATTAAGTTCATTCCATGCTGCTAATTCAAGCCTTGATAGATATCATCACCTATAAGGCTCCTCTCCCTTCTGCTCAGAGGGCTAGAAAGTAGAACATCAAACTTCTCCCAATACCTTCCTTTAGAGGGAAGAAACTAGATACAGGTCCCCCCATTCTGAATCTGATGCTCTTCCTGGTTTTAACTACATGGAATGAGATGCCTTCAGCTATATTCTTACTAGTGTCCCCCAAATCTCATCATTACTTTCTTACCTCCTCTTATATGTTATCTCCCCCCCATCAGAGTGTAAGTTTCTTGAGAGCAGGAGTATTCTTTCTGTTAATTGTATCTCCAGAACTTAGTACAGACCATTGCACATAGCAACAATAGGTAACTGCCACTTAATAAATATAAATTGGATTTGTTTGGATATACATTCTCCTACCTCTCTCATTTGCTTTTTAAAATCTTTTTTGAGTCTTTCAAGAAATCTCTTTGGGCTTGAGACCACTTCATATCATTTGAAATTCCCTATGTAGACATTTTGTTCTCTTCTGAGTTGGTGTTTTTGTCTTCCTTATTACCACAATAGCTTTCTATAGTTAAGATTCTTTTAAGTTTTGTGCTCATTTTCTTCCATTCTTTTTTCCTATTTTGTAACTTTTAAGGATGAGCTTGCTCCTAGGGTACAGGGGGTACTGTTCCAGCTTCTTGTATCATTTTTGAGCCTTGGCTTTGAGTACAAGGGACCCTTTTGTTTAGTGTCAAGCTTACAACAGGAGGTAGCTCTACCTGGTCTCTCCAGGCAACATCCTGGTCTCCTGGACTGGCAGTTGTAGCTCTGCAGTGATTAAGATCTTCTCACTCACTTTCTCCTGACTCTGAGCTGGGATGAAAATTCTTTTCACTTCAGTGACACTGACTTTTCTTGAAGTCCTTCTAATTTATCTTGAGTTGGAGAGTGGTTTAATTCCATCAGATTCTAATCAGAGATTGGTTTCATGTAGTTACTGAGGAAAACTGGGAAAGCTCAAGCATTTCCCAGATGAACTCTTCCTTCTTGGCTTCCCCAATGTGCTAATTTGGTTATAGATTCTCAAACCTATTTTTTGTATTATTCCTCACCTCTATGCAAGTCATTATTGGTTCCATGCTATTTCCTACATATTTTCATCATTTTTTTTTCCCAACGGACCTTTGGTTTATCACATTAATTTGAATGAGATTTTTGTGTTCTACATTATCTGTTCTTGATTCTTTTTTTTTTTTTAATTATAACATCCTTTTTTTTCCTTTAAAATTTGTATAGGAAAGTATATACATTTTCAGGTTCTTCAATTTATTGATCTTTTTTTTTTTAACCAATTTTCTCCTCTACTTACTCTTTGTCTCATTTTTTCTTTTAGTTTTTTTTTTTTTTAATAGTTTCCTTGTTAATTAGGATGGTGCTTTAGAAGGGAAAAATGATGAATGTGGAAGGGAGTGTAACCAATATAAAAACAAAACACAAGAAAAAACCCAGTTTTTGTTTTTTTAAGGAAGTATTAGGGTCAGAAGCAAAAACTAAGTAAAATAGGGGAAAAGAAGGCAAAAAATGATTTGATAAACACATTCATATGATATGAATATATAGATGTATATGAGTTTAAATATGTATGTATGGAAACTAGTATGCAAGGGTATGCAAGGAAATCATTTGTTAAACCTTTCCATCTTCATTCAGAGATGATTGTTAAGATGTGTATAACAAAAAAAAAAAAAAAAAAAAAAAAAAAAGGAATTTTCTGGACTAAAGAAAAAGCACAGACTCAGAGAAGAAGAGTCAGAGACGATAAGATACACATGAGACTGTTTAGGGAACTACAAACACCAAAGAGTCAACACCAGATGGAGACAATAAAATGGTGACAGAAACTTGATGGGGACAATAGCAAACCTATGGAACACATCCTTTTTAGTACTAAACAGATTAACACAGCAGGAAGCCACATGCACCAAGAAACAATCCAGACCTATGAATTTACTAGTATATTACTGCTAAATATAAAAACTGTGTAAACTGAGGATGGCAGCAATCTTGAATTATATTATGTGGTACTTGAAGTCAGAATGACTAAATAGGGTCCTATGTAATAGGAAGTGGGAATTTAGGGGCTCAGGAATGATCCTGTTGTATGATTGTGGGAGGTTTTGTCCTATGTTTCTTATTTTTTATCATAAGTAACCAAAGTGAGTCCTTTTTAAGAAAACAAGAGAATTGCATATGTTAACCTATATCAGATTGCTTTCTGTATTGGGGAAAGGAGAGAAAGGGAGAAAAACCTGGAACACAAGATTTTGCAAAGGTGAATGTTAAAAACTGTCTTTTCATTATTTGGAAAAAAATAAAATACTAGCTAAAAAAGAGAGAAAGAGAGAGAAAAGGACAAAACAAGCCAGATATTGTCTTTTCTGTGGTTTTCCATGGCAGAGGAAATGAAAATAAAAAGGTTTTGTAAGAAGACCTTCAAACTTATATCTGTGTCCATCATTTGAGGACTTGGAATTCAATTAAAGAATATATTTATATATATATATATTTATCTACAAGTTCATCTTCACTACTAAAGCTTAAGCATAAAGAAGTAGTTGGAGGTGAAGCATGTAGAGAGAACACTGATCCTAGAACTGGGAGGAACTGAATCTAAATCCAGCCTCAGATACTATTTGTGGATCCTGAACATGTCACTCTATCTCAATTTCCTTAACTGTAAAACGGGGATAAGAAGTGCACCTACCTTGCAAGATTTTTGTGAAGTTAAAATGAGATAATATTTGTAAAAGCATTTAGCACAATGCCTGGAACACAGTAGGTGCTATGTAAATGCTTATTCCCTTTTCACATTTCTGGAATAACAATAGTAATCAGAACATTTGTATTTGTATATTGCTATTTTTCAGCATGTATCTTGTATATTTTTAATTAGGAGGGAAAAGTTCAAGAAGACTCCAGATCCACAATTTCATCAATATGCAGGCCTCCCTTTTAATCTTCCTCCATCAAAGTATTAACAACTCATTTGTTAACGTAGAGAATTCAAGAGTTGTCTGAATGACTTCTTGCTCACACATCTAGAATGATTTTGAAACAGGAGCAAGAACCTAGATTTATTGACCCTTAAGGTTTGCTCTCTTGGGTACTTTTTTGGTGCCTTACACATAGAAGGAGTTTAACATCTTTGCCCCAAATCCTCCTCCCCTCTTCCAATTTACTCATTTCTACCCACCTTTCCAGTCTCATAGTTTTATAACTGAGGTATAATTCTCATCTCCTTCTCTCTCATTCTGAATATCCAATCAGTTCCCAGATCTTCTTGTTTCTACCTTCACAACATGTCTTATATTTGACCTTTCTTAATACTCACACAACTACCACATATCTCAGGCTTTCATCACCTCTTGCCTAGATTATTACAACAATCTCTCTATTAGTCATTAAGTGGTACAGTAGATAGAGCACCAGGCCTAAGTCAGGAAGATTTGAGTTTAAATCTAGCCACAGATATTTACTAGCTGTGTTGATCCTGGACCTCTGTTAATCCTGTTTGTCTCAGTTTCCTCAGTTGTAAAATGAACCAAAGAAGGAAATGGCAAACCACTCCCATGTCTTTGCCATGAAATCCAAAAAGATAGAGTCATAAAGAATGACACAACTCAATAATAAGAACAAATGATAATAGTCTCCCTGTGCCAAGTCTCCCACAAATCCAACATATCCTATATACTACTGTTAAAGTAATTTTCCTTATTACAGATAGGACAATTCCCCTACTTAACCAACTACAATGGTGTTCTAGCATCCCTATGATAAAATATAAACTCTTTGACTTATAAAGCCTTAAACAAGTTGGTCCCAATATACCTTTTTAGCCTCTTTGAAAATTACCTCTTTTTTTCTTCTTGATCCAATTTTTCTTGTGCAACAAGATATCTGTATAAATATATATGCATATATTGGATTTAACATGTATTTTAACATATTTAACATGTATTAGACTACCTGCCATCTAGGGGAGTAGGTAGGGGGAAGAATGGGAAATTTTAGAACAGAAGGTTTTGCATAGGGCAATGTTGCAAACTTATCCATGCATATGTTTTGTAAATAAAAAGCTATAATTTTAAAAAAAGTTAATCAATCATCAAAAAGAAAAGAAAAGAAAATTATCTAGCTAAACTGTTCTCTGTTTTTCACCAAGACTCTTCCATTTCTTCCATTTCAGTACTTTTGCTTTATAAGTCTTTTAAGCTAGGAATGTGTTTCTTTCTCCCATCTTTTCACAGAGTCAACCAATTCCTTTAAAATGCCACCTAAATACTATCTTCTGGATGAAGTCCTTTCTTATTCCCCCCCCCCAACTGCTGGTGCCTTCCTTTCCAAATGATCTGTTATTCACTACCTTATATTTTGTATTAACTTTACATTTATGATGTGGACATTCATATGTCCTTCTTATTTGAAAGTAAGTTCCTTATAGGGAAAGATTGTTTCATTCTTTCTAATAGTATAACCAAGTATCTAGTCAAGTGCCTAGCACTTAGTAGGAAATTAATAGATTGATTTTGAATTTGATGATTTTTCTTTGTTTTTGAAAAGTAACAGACTGTACTATAAAGAATATGGGGTTTGGAGTCAAAATTTGGAAGCCTAAGTTTGATCCAGATTTCCAAAATTTACAAGCTACATGACTATGAACTGCTTCTGTTCTTCATTTATGAAGTGCTATCAATAAAGTACTCATGACATACCTAGTGAAGTTGTTTTGAGGAAAGCACTTTGAAAACTCAAGTGTTATAAGGAACTAAGCTGCTATTGACAGATAATAAACAATAATGAGCACTTCCAAAGTGCTTTAAGATTTGTAAAGCAAAAAAAAAAAAAAAAAAAAAGATTTGTAAAGCACTTTAGATATGATCTTTCATGTGATCTTCATATTAACCCCATCTTAATAGTATATCCATTTTACAGATAAGGAAGCTGATGCCAACTGACTTGCCCAGGATAATACAGAAAAAGTTAAATAGAATTTGAACCCGGGTCAAATAACTTCCATCTACAATACCGGACATATAATAGGTGCTTAACAAATGTTTATTCATTGTTTATTGATTGATTTTATCCTCAAAACAATCCTTTAACATAATCATTACAGTATTCATATTCCCATTTTACAATAAATAGATTTATAGTTTTTTTAACTTGTCCAAAGTCCCAAAACCAGTAAATGACTGAGCTTAAAAACTAAAGTCCATGTCTTCTGACCCTGAGTTCAGTGCTCTTTCAACTATACCACACTACAAAAGATCAAGATACTTAATGTCAATTTTTTTTTAATCTTGACAGCTTTTTATAAAGGACAACATTCAGAAAAATCCCAAATGCATTCCATCCTAGAATAGTTATGGATAGAATCATAAAATGTTTGAGTTGAACCTCACAGGTAATCTAATTCAGGCTCATTAATCTCCCCTAAATTATCCCCAACAAGGGGTCAAGTCTCCATTTGTTCATCAAAGATGGGAAGCTCACCCCTTTGAAACAGTATAGTCCATTTTTGACAGCTTCAAATTTTATGAAGTTGTTCTTCATAGAAGCATTTTTAAATCATCTCCATTGACTTCCATCCTCTTAAAAATGGACCACTCTTCTTCCAATAGACAACAATCTATTGCTGTTCAGGGGAATGTGGTCCCTTCTCCAGGGAAGATAGAAGGGGAAGGTGTGATGAAATGAGAAAGAATAGGAAGAGAATTGATGCTAACATGATCTTAAATTCAGGATAAAGACCCTATCATAATCTAATTCTTCCTCACATATAATTTTTTCTATTTTTCTTTTGCATATTTTAGAGTATTGTAATTTCATTTTTTTGTCACCTTGAATGTTCTATCTATGGGAGTTTTTCCCCTTAAGTGTTCTCCACAACAAAATTATTTGGTATTTATTTTAGAGAGTCAGAGAGAAATACATATTTTAAGGCAAATCATCTGTGACTTTATCATCAGAATAATGAAGAAAAAGCATCATAGAAGATGAGACATACCAAGTTCTCAAATGTACTTACTATTTGCATTTGGAACTATGAAAAAATGAAGGCCTTTATATGAATCTGGATAAAAGGTGCTGTATATGTTTGTTGGTGTGAGGATACCTGAATGTGTATGTTGAAGATTAAATTTTTGGAAGGGGGGGAGGAGAAATGTAACTCCATTTCAAGGAGAGTATAGTTTAGTGGAAAGTGTACTGAACTAGAGGTCAGTAAATTTGAGTTCTATTTGCAGCTCTGCCCAAAATAGCTGAGTGATCTCATACAAATCACTTCTTCATTTCTCTGATCCCTAGTTTTCTCTTCTATAAAATGAGGTGACTGAACTCGACATTCTCTAGTCCCTGCCAGTCCTAACATTCCACAATTCTTAGATACAGTAATGTCTTTTTACATTGGATTTAATGAAGCCCTTGGCCACTGGGTGGGACTGTTCCACTAATAAACATGTGAGCACCTACTCTTCACAAACACTTCATTTCCCTTCCTGAACATGATGGAACATGATTCAATCAATGAATGGACAGAATGGTTTCAGATAAATGAATTAAAACACAGATTAAGAAAAATAAATGTCACAGGATAGGAAAAAAAGTTTATTTCATTTTTTGTACTGTCTCTCGAATTTTAATAGTGTAAAAAGTTCCCAGTGAGGAAATTCCCCTCTATCAGTTCAGATCAGCTACCTGCTCTGCAACACATAGTCTTTTTTTTTTTTTTTTTTTTTTTTTTGAGGCTAGGGTTAAGTGACTTGCCCAGGGTCACACAGCTAGGAAGTGTTAAGTGTCTGAGATCAAATTTGAATTCAGGTCCTCCTGAATTCAAGACTGGTGCTCTATTCACTGCGCCACCTAGCTGCCCAACACATAGTCTTTTAAAGGGTGCTAAGATCAATGGTCTAAAAAGTAAAGACTGGTATGAGTCTATTCCCTACTCTGGTACATGTTGTCCATATAAATTTGGACAAGTTGTTTAATCTGTCAATGTTCAGTAAAACTTTTAAAGACCACACGCATATATATATATATATATATATATATATATATATATATATATATATATATATATACTTTAATGACTGTTAAAAGTCTTCACAATATTTTGAGTATTGAGCCAAAATGATAACTGTAGATATTCAGACATGCAATAAATAACTATATGGCACATGATAAATGCTTCTTCTTGACTCAGTTGTGGGATTTGTTTAATCTTACAAACGAAGCAAAGGATGAGTTGTTTTATATTTGGAGATGTAGTCCAATACTGTCTAAAATAATTAAGGCTCCCTCTCTTTGAGTAAAATAGGGAAGCATAATTAATACTAGCTCTATTTTATACACCATTTTCTAGCACAGATACTCAGAGGACTGAAATATAATTTCTTACTTTGTAATTCTCTCTCTCTCTCTCTCTCTCTCTCTCTCTCTCTCTCTCTCTCTCTCTCTCTCTCTCTCTCTTCTCCCTCCTTCTCCCCCCCTCTTAGTTTCTTTCTCTTCCCTCTCTCTCTCTCTGTATGTCTCTGTCTCTGTTTCTCTTTTCTCTTCCCCCCACTGTGTGTGGGTGATAGATACCCATTGTTCCAATAGTTTTGGAGTAGTTTTCAATTATTAAACTATATATAAAGTATGTGTATATAAATACATAATCCATAAAATAGTTGCATATATCCCTGTGCCTCATGGACCTTATGCCTTTGGCCACTGGATACATTCAGTCAGAATGACCTAGGTTTAAATCACCCTCAAATACTTACTAATTCTTTGATTCTAGGGAAGTCACTTGACTTCTCATTGCTTAATTTCCTCAGCCAAAAAAATGGGACAAAAGTTGGACAGAATAGCCTTGAATGTTCCTTCCCCTTTAAATCTATGCTCCTATGACTTTCTTGTTTATCGATTATTTCTGATCTGATCCTACTTAGAGTCCTTCTTGTATGACTCTAACTGAATACTCAGCTGAGTGACAAAACTTATTATTCTCTTGTCCCTTATGATAATGGCTTATCTGGGGGGATTTTTTATATAGAGAGTCATGTACTATATCATATAATTCCTGGCATTAGCTTTCTGGTACTCTTGTCAACTACTCATTTTCCTCATATCCTGAGATGGATGTATTCTTTCCATAATTTCTCCATGTAGTATAGAGTCAGGGTTTCCAGTCAGGCATCTCAACACACACTTTGGTCCTGATCTTTTCATCCAGAGATAATCAGATGGAAAATGCAGATGAAACTACTTTTAATTTTCTGACTTCATTTTGGATTACTTTGTTTAGTTTCATGAAATAAATTAAGATGAATGGAACATTAGAAAGTATTTAAATCAAACATTTTCAGATCAGAAAACTAAATCCCAGAAAGGTTAAATAACTTGTTCAACATTACTAAACTAATCAAGTGAAAATTAGAATCAATGTCCAGTGGTCTTTTAAGTCCCAGCTTCTTAAACTGTGGTTCACAACCTGATATGGAATCTCATATCTACTTGTGGAAATTACAAAATTATGATTTGTTCTCAGAAAATGTTTGATTTGTATATATATTTTATAAACCCATATAACTAGGATCACGTAATAGTTTCTTGGCAAAAAAGTATCACAAGTGGAAAAAATGTTAGAAGCTCGGTTTTAGAGAATGATGTTTCAAAAATAATATGGCAACATTACAAAGCAACCAATGACAATAAAGGAATTTAAATCATAGACAATAAGACATAAAAGTAAAGGTGTATGGAATTGAATATTTTTAAACCTGAGTAAAGAACGCTTATATTGCATCGGCAATTGTTCTAGAAGAGCTTTCTAAATGCACTGGCAGCACCTTTATAGAACCTAGTTATATCTTAACTTTGGAAAGAATACATAGATAGAGATTGTGAAACATTTTTCCATTTAAATTTGTTTTTAAATAGTAGACAGGTCACTTTGTTTGCTGGCACAAAGCTAGAAAGCAAGGGGCTCAACTTTGGGGATCATCTAGTCACATTTGTATGGTATCTAAGTGAGAAAAATACAGAAAATATCACAGCATAAGTTCAAATCACTTTGTGAGTAATAACTTAAGAGAGTTTTTTCTCTTACTCACCTGTTATTTAGAATGAGAAAACCATATTCACTGCAAAAGACACTAGGTCATGTGGTAGGAAAGAGACTTTCATAATTCTTTATAACCATAGGCTATATTCTTAAATGTCTACCCTCTAGAATTACCTTCCATCAAGGATACTTCAGTTCTGAGAAAGCCACGAAAAGACTCAGGAGAGTGATGATTGAAAAGAGCACTTTGTCTGCATTAATGTGCCAGAGCAATAAATTACCATTAGTCCTAAGTGTAGCACAAAGAAGGGAATGCAAATGCTAAAACCTGATATTTGCCCTCTGTGGGTCTCTGACTTTAAGTAAGACCATGTTCCTATGAGTTTGCAGATTAAAAAACAAAACCCTTATCCATATTGGCTTTGGTGTCTGGACTGAAACTAGACTAGGAGGGTGTCCCAATCAGTAAGAGGGAATGACCTATGGCTGGAGAGCCATGAGAGTGACCTAGATGTTTCTTTCTGAATGTATAAGTAAAAGCTATGACAGTTGGAGACCCCTCTGGGCCACTAAGAGACATTCCCCTCTTTTTGAATGCCTTTGCAGTATTCATGGTGGAGATTCTCACTTTTGGCTAAGATTTTTTTTTCTAATTTTAATTTGAAATTTAAAATGAGGAAATTGCATATTGATTTTATAGAAACCATGACTTTAAATAGATCTAATGCTGATAGAAAATTCATTCTTAATGATTCATGGTCAGTTATTTTTAAATATATGTTAAGAAAAACAAAGGTCATACATATTTTATAAGGTTTATAAGGACCTAAAAAAAGTCTTAGATGTCAGACTGTATTCTCTGATCACCAACATTGCTTAAAGCTAAAGGAGAAAGAAAAATCTCTATCTGAAAAAACTTCAGTGTAGAGAATTTGTTTTGTTTTGTTTATTTTTTTTTTGCTTAATAAACAAAAATTCATCTAAAACTAGAGAACACGTATATGAATTAATGAAAAAATAACATATTAAGTATTTATTTTGTATATCATACCAGGAAAAGTACTGGGCATATAAACTGATGGTCCTCTCAAGAATTACATGCCAACATTGCAAAGTAACCCAAGACAACCAAAGGAATTTAAAGGGTAGATAATAGGACTAATAAAGGTACATGGAATTGGAATTTTTAAACTTCTCAAACATCTCACATTCTAATAAGAGCTGTAAGTCAAAAGGAAAGGCTCTTTAGTTATCAGAGTGAATAGTACAATCAAAAAGCAGGATCTTCAACACTGTTTACTTCTATCTAATCCTTGAGACACATTCTAAAAATTTTCCCAGCATTCATAGAGATGAGTAGAGGCAAAACAATTCCACTAAGTACACTCTAGTAGACTGGCCCAAAGACAAGAATTCTGAAATGTTTCACTTGAAAAATCATGAGTCACCACCAACAACAATATCTAATTCTCTGAAGCCTCAAAAAGAGTTACTTGTTTAGAGGGTGGGAGAAAGGGAGAGAATGCTACTATGCAGAATAAGCTACTTCACTGGTTTGACTATAACCAATTTAAATACCTTTATCTACCCTATCCATCAAATTAATTTTCTTATGTCACCTTTGTAGTGATTAAAGGAATCTGTGATACTTTTGAGACAACATGTTACAACTCCTGGTAAGACTGCACATTCAGAATAATTAGCTTACTCCTTAATTCAATCTAATTTTTTGTACTCTCTCAAATCCTTTTGAAATCCATAATACCAGAAAGTCCCATTTTTATAATTTCTTATTCAAGTTAGGGAATTGTTTCCAATGTAAATGTTACCTAAAAGTTAAAAAGTATCAGCTTTTTAATACTCACTGCCATCAATAAATCTACATGTTATTTAGAAGAAAACCAGATCCTGAACAATCCGAGAAAATGAATCTGAGTTTGATTTGGGGCAGGATCTTGGGAAAAATCCACAGTATCCTGCCTGCATGCTTACAAGCTTTTTTTTTTTTTTAGTGTAATAGAAAAGTCAACCTCATTGTTCTTTCATATAGGATTATAACTGAGATGAGCAAGAAGTTGTACACCATAGGGACACAGGATCATAGACCCAGAACTACAAGGGATTTCAAAGCTATTTGATACAATTCATCTACTTTACAGAAGAGAAAGCAGAGGTTCAGGGAACCTAAATTAATTACTTAAAACTACACTGAGCTTAAGGAACAGATAGGATTAGCCCCAAGTGACATAATATACTAATATAATGGGAAAAGTTCTGTTGCAGGAGTGAGAAAACGTTATGGGCCAGAACTCTTGTACTTAAAACAAGGATTATTACAAGATGCTAAATAGAATTAATAAGACAATGGTTCTCTAATGTAGCATGGTGATTAATAGTTCTCTACTTCAGTACATATACTTAGTACTTAATATAGTTCCACAAGATTCATACCTATGATAATGTAATTATAATAAAGTATATAACTGCCAGCAGGGACTAAGAGACAGATTCATTCATCTTCATCTCACATCACCATGAGTGGCCTCCTGCACTTCCCCACTGAGTCCAAGGCCTGTCTGAAAGGTTCTCAAGAAAGCTAGCTGGGTCCCAGGCAAGGAAACTAGATTGTGAAGGAGATAATAAAAGATTTGGATTTTAATACCTGGCTATTCTTGTGGTGATTACTCTACTGAAACGAAGGCTGCTCCAAGACCTCTAGAAAACCAACAGAGAACAATACATTTTGGCACCCAAACAGTGACTAAGGATTTACAGTCATCAGTCCAGACTGACACATCTTGAGTTCAATGGAAAAGCTTCCGATCCTGATTTCAGTGGAAAAGTCTCCAATCCTGAGTTTAGTGGACCCAGAAATTAGGGTAAGTACAAAAAATAGACAAGAAGGAAATTTTGTTAAGGGCTAAAGTAGTGTTTCAGCCGATACAGGACAAATGTTTAGAAAACAGCCTTCTTTTTCACCTCAAGGAAAATGTGTCAAAAGCTTAGTTAAACTCATAAAAAACAAAGGTTCACTTGTAACTTGGGAGCAGATATTTCTACTTTTAGAAACATTACAATACATATCTAAGGAAAAAGAATTAGATCCAGATGAGTGGAAATTAGTAGAAGAGCAACTAAGTGAATATTATAGTGATAATGGTCCTGATTCAATTCCTAAAAAAACACTCTATACATATAAATAGTTTTGATAATTTCACCTTATAAATAATGTCCATTTGTAATGAAATTAATTTTGATGAATGAAATAAAAATGAAAATGTAAATTTACCTAATAATAAAAACTTAAATAGTAAATTATGATAATGATGATGATATTTTTGAAGTTCACCAAAACACTTTATTATTATTCCACTAAAAAAAGGATGCTTAGGGTAAGAATAAAATTCTTATTATTTTACAAATGGAAAATTCTGTCCCAGGTTTTTAAAATAAACCAACAAGAAAGTTCTTATTTTTTAATGATATTATTTCTCCTTTTACTTTCCAAGGACCTAGCACATAGGGGCAGCTAGATGACACAGTGAGGGAATGGAGTACCAAACTTGAAGTTAGGAAGACTTTTCTTCAAATTGAGTCAAATTTATAAGAATAAAAAATAATTCCCCAATTGGCAAATGGTCAAATATATGGACAGACAATTTTCAGATGAAGAAATTAAAGAAGAAATCTATAGTCATATAAAAATGCTCCAAATCACTATTTATTAGACAAATGTAAATTAAAACAACTCTGAAGTATCATCTCACACCTATCAGGTTGGCTAGGATGACCTGAAAAGATAAGAATAAATGTTGGAGGAGATATGGAAAACTGGAACACTAATGCATTATAATTGGAGTTGTGAACTGGTCCAACCATTCTGGAGAACAATTTTGAACTTTTTCCAGAAGGTTATAAAACTGCATGTCCTTTGATCCATAGTAGCACTATTGGATCTGTATCTCAAAGAAAATAGGGGAAAGGATCCACATGAGTTTGTAGCAACTCGTTTTCATAGTGGCAAGGAACTGAAAACTGTGGAAGCTTAGTAAATGGTGAATGGATGAATAAGTTATGTTTTATGAATGTAATGGACTATTATTGCTCTATAAGAAATGATAAGCAGGTTCATTTCATAAAAGCCTAGAAAGACTTAAATGAATTCATGCTGAGTGAAATAGAACCAAGAGAGCATTATACATAGTAACAGCAAAATTATACAATAATCAAGTTTGATGGACTTGGCTCTTCTCAACAAGTGCTGATTCAAGGCACTTCTAATAGATTTAGGATGGAAAATGCCATCCCCATCTAGAGAGAGAACTATAAAGACTGAATGTGGATTAAAACATAGTATGGTCATCATCATCATTTTTGTTTCTTTCTCTACTTGTATTTTCTTTCTCATGGTTGTTTTCCTTTTGATTTGATTTTTCTTGCACAACATGACAAATGCACATAAAAAATTCCAGATAATATGGTATTTATCTTATCCGTATATACTTGAGGAAGAATTATATGGGGGAATGGGAAAAGGAAAAGTCTCAGGTTTTAGATTAACCATATCTCCTTCCCCTTAACAAGAGGAAGACCTTATCAGCTTTGAAAAATTAAGAAGCCACTGGATAAGAAATGATTAACTTGACTTTAGGGATAGAGCCAAGATGGTGGAGGGAAGCCAGGAAGCAGCTAAAGCTCCCAATTTCACTCAGAAACTACATGAAACCAAGCCTCTGGACAGAGTGACAGAATGAAATCACTCTCCAGCTCAAGATAGATTGGAAAAACTTCAAGCAAGGTCATTCTCACTGATGTGAAAGGAGCTTTCAGAACACCTCAGACAGAGTCTGGAAAAGCCTATGAGAGGCTTTTAATCATAGGACATCAGCAACTGAGACCCTCAATCTTGGCTCAGAAGCAGAGCAAAACATTAGAATTGTCCTCAGTCCCCCAGCTCACAAGACAAATTCTGGGAAACTAGTCTGTTTCCTGGAAAGAACAGATACAGCAAACCCCTGCAAACACAAGGAAACCCTGTGCCCAAAGCCAAAGCTCAAAGCTGCACAGGAAGTTTGGGACAGCTCCCCCTTTACTCCAGGAGCAGAGTTCAACCTTAAAAGCATAAAAAATAGGAAATATCAGAAGTAAAGGAAAGAAAATGGACAAGAACAGAAAAGAACCTTGACCATAGAAAGCTACTAAGGAAGAGCAAAACACCCACTCAGATGAGGACAAATGTCCACAGAGGAAATCTCAAAGAGTAATATGAATTTGTCTCAGGCCCAAAGAGGCTTCTCAAAAGTGGTCATAAAAGACTTTAAAAGGCAAATAAGAGAGATAGAAGGAAAAAATGAGAGAAGAAATGAGAGATAAGCAAGAGAGTCAACAGCTTGCAAAAGGAAGGCAATTCCTTAAAAAATACAAATCGCCAAATGCAAAGAAAAAAAAATCCACTGAAGAAAATAATATCTTCAAAAGTAGAATTAGAATTAACCAAATAGAAAAAGAGATACAAAAGCTTGCCGAAGAAAATCACACATTATAAACTAAAATGAAGAAAGTAGAAACTAATAACTCTACGAGACATCAATAATCAATTAAACTTTAAAAAAAAAAATGAAGAAAATGTAAAATAATTAATTGGAAAAACAGCTGACCTGGACAATAGACCCAGGAGAGACCTTTTTTTTTTTTTTTTTTTTTCTTGCTTTTCTTTCTTTCTTTCTTTTTATTATAGCTTTTTATTTACAAGTTATATGCATGGGCAATTTTACAGCATTGACAATTGCCAAACCTTTTGTTCCAACTTTTCCCTCCTTCCCTCTACTCCCTCCCCCAGATGGCAGATTGACCAATACATGTTAAATATGTTAAAGTATAAATTAAATATAATATTAGTATACATGTCCAAACAGTTATTTTGTTCAAAAAGAATCAGACTTTGAAATAGTGTACCATTAGCCTGTGAGGGAAATCAAAAATTCAGGCGGACAAAGGTAGAGGGATTGGGACTTCTGTTTAGTGGTTCAGTCATCTCCCAGAGTTCTTTCTCTGGGTGTAGCTGGTTCAATTCATTACTGCTTTATTGGAGCTGATTTGGTTCATCTCATTGTTGAAGAGGGCCAGATCCATCAAAATTGATCATTATATAGTATTGTTGTTGAAGTGTATAATGATCTCCTGGTCCTGCTCATTTCACTCATGTAAGTCCCTCCAGGCCTTTTTGAAATCACCCTGTGGTCATTTCTTACAGAACAATAATATTCCATAATATTTATGTACCACAGTTTATTCAGCCATTCTCCAATTGATGGGCATCCATTCAGTTTCCAGTTTCTGGCCACTACAAAGAGGGCTGCCACAAACATCCTTGCACATACAGGTCTCTTTCCCTTCTTTAAAATCCAGGAGAGACAATTTAAAAATTATTGGCCTCCCTGAAGGCCATGATCAAAAAAAGAGATTGGATAGTATTCTTCAAGAGATAATCAAAGAAAAATACCTTGATATTCTAGAATGAGAGGAGGGAATACTGATTGAAAGAATCCATTGATCACCTTTGGAAAGAGATTCCACAAGGAAAGCCCCAAGGAATATTATTGCAAAATTCCAGAACTACAATTTCAAAGAAAATATACTCCAAACTGCCAGACAAAAACAATTCAAATATCAAGGAGCAATAGTTGGGATTACCCAGACTTGGTGCCTTCTACAATAAAGGGCTTAGAATACCATAATCCAGAAGACAAAGGATCTGCAGTCAAAACCAAGAATTGACTACCCAGTGAGCATCAAATTTCCGGGAAGGCAATGGATCTTCAATAAAGTAAGAGACTTTCATTCATTTCTATTTAAAAAAACAAAAACAAAAACAAAAACCCAGAACTTCAATCTTCAAACATAGGACTAAAAAGCATAGAAAGATAAACAGGTGAAAAACAAATTATTCAAAGTTAAATTGTTTTTATCCCTAGATGGTAAAATTATATCTGTAAATCTTGAGAAATGTATCTGGTAGTGGGGCAAATGAAGCGGGGTATCACATGGACACAGGGTGTGGTTGAAAATGGACTGGTGATGATATCAAAGAAAAAGTCATTAAGGGGTGGAAAAAGGACTATACAGGAAGAAGAAGAAAGGGGAATTTTAATGGGAACAATTAGATCACATAAAGAGGGAGAAACGGCCTGTTGAAATGGAATAAAAGAAAGGAGCAAGCTGAGCATTGTCTGAAGCTTGATCTCATCAATTTTGGCTCGAAGATGGAATAAGTCATTCAGTTGGGTATAAAAATTTATCTAACCCTGTAAAAAATAGGACAAGACAAAGGGAAGAAAATGGAGGGGCTGAATAGGAGGAAGGGCAGAAGCACTAGGGAAAAAAATGGTAAGAAGAGGGGTATAAAAAGATAAGATAGTGGGTAGGGTGGATCCAAAAAAAAAAAAAAAATCCAAAACACTACTAAAGAAATCAAAGAGAGAATAAAAGTATATACAGGGGAGAAAATAGGATAGAGGGAAATACAGAACTAGTAATCATAACTGTGAATGTGAATGGGATGAACTCTTGTAAAGAGCAGGAGATTGTTTTAATCCTACTACAAGGTGTTAACTCAGTGGAATTGATAAGACAGTGGTTATCTAGTTTAGCATGTGAGTTCTCTAGTTCAGTATGATTGACTTAATTGATTTAATCTTTTTTTTTAATTTTAATTTTATTTTATAATTATAACTTTTTTTTTTTTGACAGTACATACGCATGGGTAATTTTTTACAACATTATCCCTTGCACTTACTTCTGTTCAGAATTTTTCCCTTCCTCCCCCAACCCCCTCCCCCGGATGGCAGGCAGTCTTATACATGTTAAATATATTACAATATATTCTAGATACAATATATGTGTGTAGAACCGAATTTCTTGTTGCACAGGAAGAATTGGATTCAGAAGGTAAAAATAACAGTTTACACTCATTTCCAAGTGTTCCTTTTCTGGATGTAGCTGATTCTGTCCATCATTAATCAACTGGAATTGGATTAGCTCTTCTCTATGTTGAAGATATCCACTTCCATCAGAATACATCCTCATACAGTATCATTTTTGAAGTGTATAATGATCCCCTAGTTCTGCTCGTTTCACTCAGCATCAGTTGATGTAAGTCTCTCCAAGCCTCTCTGTATTCCTCCTGTTGGTCATTTCTTACAGAACAATAATATTCCATAACATTCATATCCATAATTTACCCAACCATTCTCCAATTGATGGACATCCATTCATCTTCCAGCTTCTAGCCACTATGAAAAGGGCTGCCACAAACATTTTGGCACATACAGGTCCCTTTCCCTTCTTTAGTATTTCCTTGGGATATAAACCCAGTAGTAGCACTGCTGGATCAAAAGGTATGCACATTTTGATAACTTTTTGGGCATAATTCCAGATTGCTCTCCAGAATGGTTGGATTCTTTCACAACTCCACCAACAATGCATCAGTGTCCCAGTTTTCCCACAGCCCCTCCAACATTCATCATTATTTGTTCCTGTCATCTTAGCCAATCTGACAGGTGTATAGTGATATCTCAGAGTTGTCTTAATTTGCATTTCTCTGATCAATAATGATTTGGAACACTCTTTCATATGAGCGGAAATAGTTTTAATTTCATCATCTGAAAATTGTCTGTTCATATACTTTGACCATTTATCAATTGGAGAATGGCTTGATTTCTTATAAATTAAAGTCAATTCTCTGTATATTTTAGAGATGAGGCCTTTATCAGAACCTTTAACTGTAAAAATGTTTTCCCAATTTGTTACTTCCCTTCTAATCTTGTTTGCATTAGTTTTGTTTGTGCAACTTTTTAATTTGGTGTAATCAAAATGTTCTATTTTGTGATCAATAATGGTCTCTAATAATTGATTTAATCTTAAAACAACTCAGTAGAATTAAGATAATGATTCTCTAGTACTTAGTATAGTTCTACAAGTTGACACCTATTCTAAAAGATTGACACCTACAATGATGTACTTATAATAGAGTATATAAGAGCTAAGAAATCTGGGAAGGAAGACAGACTTCAAGATAGAGACAGTCCTGGCAGCTCTCCTGCCTCCTGCACTGAAACCAAGACCCATTCCAGAGGGCCTCTAAAAAGCTAGCCTGGGGCCCCAGGTGAAGGAAACAGACTGTGAAGGAAAGAATAAAGACTTTGGACTTTATCCTTGACTGTTGTCATGGTGATTATTCTGCTGAAACCAAGGCTGGTCCAAAGGCCCTCCAGAAAGCTAATGGGGGCATTACAAACTCTCTCATAAAATGGAAGCAAATAGCAGAGTGGATTAAAAAACACAATCTTACAATATGTTGTTTACAAGAAACACATTTGACACAGAGAGACATATACAGAATAAAAGTAAAAAGATAGAACAGAATTTACTATGCTTTAGCTAAAGTATAAAAAGCAGAGGTAGCAATTCTGATCTCAGATAAAGCAAAACTAAAAATAGATCTAATTAAAAGAAATAAGGAAGGAAAGTACATCTTGATAAAGGGCATCATAAACAATGAAGTATTAATGATATTAAATGTATATGTAACAAGTAGTAGAGCATACAGATTCCAAGAGAAGATATTAAGCTAGTTACAGGAAGAAGTAGACAACAAAATTATTTTACTGGGAAACTTCAACCTTCCTCTCTCAGAATCAGAAAAATCTAACCACAAAATAAACAAGAAAGAAACTAGAGAGGTTAATAGGATCAAAGAAAAGCTAGATATGATAGACCTCTGGAGAAATTTGAATAAAGACAGACAGGAATACAATTTTTTGGTAGCACATGGCACTTACACAAAAATTAACCATGTATTAGGACCTAAAAACCTCACAATCAAATGCAGAAAAGCATAAATAGTAAATGTTTCCTTTTCAAACCACAACTCAATAAAAATTACATTCAATAAAGGGCCAGAGAAATTTAAATTGGCCAGGGAAAGAGCCAATTGGAAATTAAATAATTTAATTCTAAAGAATGAGTGGGTCAAACAATAAATCACAAAAACAATCCATAATTATATCCAAGAGAATGACAATAATGATACAACATACCAAAACCTATAAAATGCAGTCAAAGAAGTTGTTAGGGAAAATTTTATATCTCTAAATAGCTACACGAATAAAATAGAGAAATTGGGCATGCAACTAAAAAAGCTAAAAAAAAAAAGAAAAAATAAATAAAAAGCCCCATTAAACAATAAATTAGAAATTGAAACTAGGAAAACTATTAAACTAATTAATAAAACTAAGAATTGGTTTTATGAAAAAATAACATCAAAATAGATAAACTTTTGGTTAATTTGATTAGAAAAAGGAAAGGAAAAAAATCACCAGCACCAAAAATGAAAAGGGTGAACTTACCACAAGTGAAAAATAAATTAAAGCAATAAATAGGAGCTATTTTGCCTAACTGTATGGCATCATATCTGACAATCTAACTGAAATATTTACAAAACTACAAATTGCTCAGACTAACAGAAGAAATAAACTATTTAATAGTCCCATTTTGGAAAAAGAAATTGAACAAGTCATTAATGAACTCCTTAAGAAAGAATCTCCAGGGCCATATGAATTCAAAAGTGAATCCTACCAAACATTTAAAGAACAATTCCAATATGAGGTAAACTATTTTTAAAAATAGGTATAGGAGGAGTACTGCCAATTTCCTTCTATAAAACAAATGTGATACTGATACCTAAACCAGGAAAAGTCAAAATAGAGAAAAAAACTACAGATGAATCTCTCTAATGAATACCAATGCAAACTTTTTAAATAAAATATTAGTAAAGAGATTATAGCAATTTATCAACAGGATAATACACCAGAACCAAGTGGAATATATACCAGGAATAAAGGTCTGCTTCAATATCAGGAAAATAATACCACAATCAACCATATCAAGAACAAAAACAACAGAAATCATATGATAATCTCATTAGATACAGAAAAATGTTTTGACAAATATAGCACCCATTCCTGTTAAAAATACTAGAGAGCATAGAGATAAAAGGAGTTTTCCTTAAAATAATAAGCACTATCTATCTAAAATCTACAGCAAGCATTATTTGTAATGGAGAGAAACTGGATGCATTACTGATAAGATCAGGGGTGAAACAAGGATGCCCATTATCACCACTAATATTCAACATTGTGCTAGACATGTCGACTTTGGCGATAAAAAAAGGAAAAGAAATTAAAGGAATTTGAATAGGCAATGAGGAAACAAAGCTTCTTTCTTCACAGATGATATGATGATATAAAGAATCCTAGAAAATCAGCCAAAAAATCTATTGCAAATAATTAACAGCTTTAGCTTAGCTTTTAAAGGAAAACTGTAAAATAATATGTCAGAAACTTGGCATAGACCTATATCTCACTGGATCTGTATCTCAAGGAAATTATAAGGAAGGGAGAAGGACCCACATGTGCAAAAACATTTGTAGCACAATTTTTGTGGTAGCAAAGAATTGGAAAATGAGTAGATGCCCATCAATTGGGGGAATGGCTGAACAAGTTGTGGTATATGAAGGTAATTGAATATTATTGTTCTGTAAAAAATGATAAACAAGTTGAGTTTAGAAAGGCTTGGAAAGATTTACATGAACTGATGATGCTGAGTGCAGAACCAGGAATTTTACACAATGACAGCAAAAATATGCAATTATGAAAGACTTGGTTCTTCTTGGTGATTCAGTGATCCAAAGCAATCCCAATAGACTTTGGATAAAAAATGCCATCAGTATCCAGAAAAAAACTGTGAAAATTGAATGTAAATCAACACAAGCTGTGTTCACTTCTTTTTTCTGTTTCTATTTTTTTTTTTTATCTTTCCCATGGCTTTTCCCTTTTATTCTGATTTTCTCTCCCAATATATTCATAATACAATGTGTATTAAAATAAATAAACAAAAAAATAATTGCACATCTTTAATCTATATTGAATTACTTGATGTCTTGTGGAAAGGGGAGAGAAGGGAGGGAGAAAAATCTGGAACACAAAGTCTAACAAAAATAAATGCTGAAAACTATCTTTACATGTATTTGGAAAATAAAATACTATAGAAAATTTAAAGAAAATAAAAATGTGATGATCAACTATGAAAAGCTTAGCTCTTCTTAGCAATATGGTGATTTAGGACAATAGATTTGGGATAGAAAATGCTATCTGTATCCAAACAGATCTGCAGAGACTGAATGCAAATTGAAGCATACTACTCTCACCTTTTTTTTTTAATTTTGTTTTCTTGTTTTTATTTCTTGTTGTTTTCCCCTTTTGTTCTGATTTTACTTTTGCAACATGAATAATATAGAAACATGCTTAAAATGATTGTATATGTATAACCTGTATCAGATTGATTGATGCCTTAGGGATCAGGGGAAACTTAAAAGGAGGAAATAAGGGAAAAAAAAACATTGGAACTCAAAATCTTACAAAAATTAATGTTGAAAACTATCTTTATATGTAATTGGAAAAATAAAATACTATTGAATTTTTTAAAAAATGACTGCCCTTGGGGAAGTCAAATTTTGTCTCTGATACTTTTCTAGATGGGCAGGCCATTTAATCCTGTTTGCCTCAGTTTCTCATCAATAAAATGAGCTGAAGAAGGAAATAGCAAATCACATTAGTATCTTTGCCAAGAAAACTCCAAATGGTGTCACAAAAAGTTGGACATGACTGAAAAATTACTGAACATCCAACCAGGCACATAATAATCAATAAGCACTTATTTGTTTATTCATTAATTTGTTATCATCAAGGATATAGTGAGATATTGTGACAGTGACAATGTAACAATTGTAGATATAATGAACATACTATTTCCCTACATAGGACAATACCATTGCTGATGGTAACATAAATAGTGTAGAACATTTAATTCTCTATTCCCTTATTTCTAAAATTGAATGACAGTGATTGAATGGCTAGAGGAAAAGTATCAATCCCATGTAATTGCACAGATTATGAGGAGTCATTTCCCTGTTCTTCAATATTTATCTTTATGATGAAAAGATACAAGTCATCCTGCCAACTTATCTTTGAAAAAGAAAAAAAAAATATCAAGGGAATCAGCATTTTTAGAAATAAAAAGGAAACATTTTTGGAGGAAAGTTGAAATGTTTCAAAGATTAAAGATTAAGCCTACTTACATAAATTAAAATCTGAAGTGTTAGATATGCCTAGGCAGCAAGCAAAATGAATGCCAGTAGAATGAGGATGTGATCTCTAGAGGCTTCCCAAAAAGCATGGGTAAGGGAGAAAAGCACTATCACAAGTGCTTATCTGAATTTGTTGCTATGTTCACATAAAGTCAAATATAAAGTTTTGACTCTTCCATGTGAGGCAAATACTACCACCTCGATAGGCAACAGGCACATTAAGCAACACAGAAAGATTCTGGAGATATAGTAGTTTAAATCACTTGATTCTGTAGAATTAAAAATATATAGTATGAAATTATTTATAAACTCAATATTTTTAAACATTTAACAAGAGGCCTATAGAAAGGACAACATGGATGGGTTTTAGGATACATTCCTCCAGAGGCCACCCATATTAACAAGATAATAGATTCATTGAAGTAGTATTTTTAAGGTCCACTTCACACAAATTTTATATACACCTAAATCTCCTGACAAAAAACACACAGACATGTATCAACACACATGCACATAATCAGAAAGTATATTTAGAAACTATTAACCTCATAACAAAAGAATATATTTTTTTGAATTGCCTTACCTTGAAAATGCAGCAATATTATCAGCTAAAGTTTCTTGATCATTAGCACCAGATCGATAATAATCATAAATGGACTTTTGAAGAACTGATTTTGCATATTTTTCAAAATCATCAATACAAACTGGCCTGGGGAACATTTTGCAGGTTCTTGGTGTTCATAGCCTTTCTGCTTTGCTTTTTATACACTGATGATCCCTTTATTTGTAAATCATTAATATGACACATTTCCAAAGTTCACTTCAGGAATATGTTATTCACAAAAGTGCACAAACAAGTAACCAATAGGCCACCTAGACTTTGATATCCCAGTCTCCAAAAGAATATCTATGCCCAAATTATATACATTTTGCATGAATCTATCATAAAAAGCGAGGGACTTGTTCCTTGTAGTCAGCCAAAACACACACACACACACACACACACACACACACACACACACACACACACACACACATATGTGTGTATCTCTCATTCTATCTATATCTTGGCTGCCACTATCTACATGCCACTTCAGATGATATGTCTGCCATTGAAGTCATGTCTTTGGATATTATTGCTATGGAGGTAAAATATTCATGTGTTATAAAAGAAGCTTAGATCTCATTTCTAATACATATTATCAATGTAACCTAAGCAAGTCTTTTAACTATGCTGGCCTCATTTTTCTTTTATATTCTCAGTTTCTGATGAAAGAATGGTGAGGGTGGGAAAAAATGGTCTTTATTAAATGCTACTATTTTCCAGGCACTATGCAAAATGTTTTGAAAATGGTATTCATTTAATCCCCACAACAACCTTGAATTTACAATTAAGAAACTTGAAGTAGGAGTGGTCAGTACCACAGCTACTAAATGTTGAAGCTGAATTTCATTCAGGTTTTCCCTGTTCTAGGTCCAGTCATCTAGAAATCAGCCTATAAAGGTCCTTTTCAATTCTAGAGTGTCATCCACTTGACCTATCATTTATTTGCATAATAGTAAGCAGGACCTTAAAAAGAAGAAGTTCAACCTTAATAAAATAAGCTAAGGTAAGAAGGTAGGAGGTAGTTGTGGAAAGAAGCACCTTAAAGGATTAAAGATCATACCATATTGGAGCCCCAATTTCTTAATTTGTTGAACTAAAATAGATGATCTAGAAGAGTACTTTCATTTTGTTTAGTTTATAGATTGGAGCATTGGAGTCATAAAAAATTGAATTCAAATCCTAACCCTATAGTTTATTTTGTGAATATGGACAATTTATTGAACCTCATTGCATCTTTTTTGTTGCTGCTGTTTAGTTGTTTTCAGTCATGTCTGACTTTGTCAGACTTTTCAAGGTTTTCTTTGCAAAGATACAAGAGTGTTTTTCATTTCCTTCTGCTCATTTTACAGAGGAGGAAACTAAGGCAAAAAGGGTTTAGTAATTAGTATATAGCTAATATCTGAGGCCAGATTTGAACTGAGATCTTCCTGATTCCAGGCTCAGCACTCTATTACTGTGCCACCTAGCTGCTCTTTTTGCACCTAAATTTCTTTATTTTTTAAAATGGAGATAATAATACATATAAAATATACCTAATGCTGCTGTTATGAGGTTCAAATAAAAGATCATACATGTAAAGAACTTTGTAAATTGTTTAATGATATTTTATTTTCCCAAATACATGGAAAGATAGTTTTCAACATCCATCTTCACAAAGTCTTGTGTTCCAGATTTTTCTCTCTTTCTTTCTCTCCCTGCATCCCCAAGACAACAAGAATCTGATATAGGTTAAATGTGTGCAAATCTCCTAAACATATTTCTACATTCATCTTGCTGAGCAAAAATCAAAAAACAAACAAACAAAAAAAAAATATATAAGGAGAGGAAAAAAACAACAAAGGTGAAAATATTATGCTTTAATCTATGTTCAATCTTCATAGTTTTCTCTTTGGATGGGGATGGCATTTTTCTATCCCAAGTCTATCGGAACTGCCTTAAATCACCTTATTATTGGAAAGAGTCAGAGGGACTCACAGTTGATCATCACATAATCTTATTGGTACTATGTGCAATGTTTTCTTGGTTCTGTTCACTTCACTTAGAATTAGTTCATGCAAGTCTTTCCAGGATTTTCTATTTCTTTTAGAATGATAATAGTCCATTACATTTACATGTCATAACTTATTTAGCCATTCCCCAACTGAAAGGCATCAACTCAATTTATAGGTCTTTGCCATTAAACTTTGTAAATGGTAAAGCAATAAATGTCTTATATTTGAATTAAGTATGGAATCAGGTTGCTGGATCAGTCAGCCCATACTTTATATAGGCCAATCGTCATTATAATTATCATGACTATAAATCTAAACAAAGAGAATAGGTCCATGTGGACAATGAAGTATGATTTCTGAGGCAGCTAACACCGATCCAAGATTGCAAAGGGTTAGGAAGTTGTCCCCAAATTGGAAGAATGACTTAAAAAGGAAAGGTAGCCTGGGGAGACATCTGTACTTCAATAGGAAGAGATGCAGAGGAAAAAGGAAGTAGATATTTACATTTAATTAGAGAGAGCCTTACTAATAAGGCCTGTTTTGAAAATAGGAAAATTTAGGGGAAACACTAATTTTTTTTAACTTCAACTGAAGTTACAACTGAATAAACATAAAGAAGGAATGCTACAGTCAACATGAGAGTGAGTGGGACAATGAAAGAAGGACTAATAGAGAGCCTGTGTGAAGAGACCCCAGAGATCACTACCACCAAAACCAAGACTAGGACTTCAGGGTTACCAGAGAGGCTTTGGTCTGGGGCCCTATACTTCTGTATATACTTCTGTACTTCTGCCTCTGCTGGTCCTCTGTAGATAGATTTAAGATATTTTTTTGTTTTATGCTTTATAGAGTGATAAAAAACTGGTTTTGAATTACTGCAATCACTCTCACTGAGTGTCAGTGAGAAACTCACTAAACTTCTCTGGATCCTAGTGTCCTACGGTAAAATGAAAGGGAAATGAATTTTGTGAGTGAAATTATTAAAATAGAATTTAATGTTATTACAATTAGTTGGATTTGGAACTGTTCAAAGAACTAGAATCAAAAATTTGTCATAGAATGATGTTGACTTGAAGAAAACTGTCTAGTTGAGTGTCCAATAGTTCTTTTTTTGGCCCACTGATGTTCATTCAGTATTTTCATCAATTATTTAGATGAAAGCATGACTGCTGAATGCTTATAGAATTTTTAGATGACGACAAAAACCTCACTTGGCTAGAACATTGAGGCAAATATAAAGAAATGTAATGGCATGTACGTATATAAAGTCCTACAATTGTATTTAATAAAATTAAAAAAAAAAAAAAACCTTCACATGTACAAATGAGGAGAGCATGTGTGAAAAATTTCCAAGAAACTAAGGTATTTAATAGACTATATGCCCATTAAGGAAACAAGGTAGAATCATGGCTAAAGAATAGGGATTAGATCCAGGAAGACCAGTGCCTCTTTATCACATTGGCTGTTATCACTTGAAACAGTCACTTAATCTCTAAGTATCATGAGACAATACTCTGAGATTATAAATTAGACAGTTACTACTTATCTGCATTTCCTACATCAACCGAATCAAAGATCTGGATGAAAAAAAAAAAAAGCCCATTTTGAGTCAATAATGTGAAAAGGAACAACAAAGAGAAAAGACTAGGGCTTGCCTAGATTTTCCCAAACAACTTTCAGGAACATTACAGTACGAATTCTCAAGTGACAGAACCTCCACAACAATGGAGTAAAACAATTTTCTACCCCAAGACAACTTGGAAAAAAAGGTTTGTTGCACTGGAGTGAAAGTGGAGCACTGGATGCACCAGTACAGACCAGCCACAGGAAACCAGGAATAGACCTTGGGGATGACTGATCCAATAAACTCAAAGTTTTCAAAAATAATTGTTTAAAATTATTTTTATAAATCATTGGGGAATATATTAAATATTTTTTTCACAATAGTATAATAACCAGAATGGAGGAAGGAATAATCCTCTTGTATCCTTAGTCTAATAATATTTGAGCTATTGGTTACTCTAATTGCCACATTTATTTTTTTTTAATTTTTCCTTAAATTTTTTTTATTTATTTTACAAATATTTATTATCTTTATCTCCCACTGTTCCCCACAATTGAACAATAAAAACAGATAACAAAAAAACTACATAGTAAATATGTATTGTCCAACAAAACAAATTCCCACATTGGTCATGTTTATAAATGTATTTCTTGTTCTGCATTTTAAGTCCATGACTTCTTTGGCAGGAGGTATGAAGCAAGTTTCATTTTCAGTTCATTGGTCAGAGTTCTAAATCTTTTTAAGCTATTTTTTTTTCTTAATAATGTATATTATTTTCATTGTATAGGTTCCCCTAATACAACTTGAATTATTTCACAGAGCCCTTTTTTATATCTTCTGAAATCTTCTATTTTGTCATTATTAATGACACAATGATATTCTATTACATTCATACACTACAATTTATTTCCCCAAAAGACTGTTATTATCTTCGTGTTATGATAAAAAATGTGCTATAAATAATTTTGTACAAATTTATTCTTTTACTTTGTTTTTTATCCTTTTAGTGCATAATGGATTTCATATTTATAAAAGATTTTTGTAAGATGGAGAAAATCCAAAACTGAGTGACCATTCCACATAACAATCAGTTGAAGAGAAGGTCCTTAAAGAGGACCTGCTAATTATCTCCAAGTGTTTGAAGGGTTCCTATGGAGGAGAAAGAGGATGAGGGTAGAAGGGAGCTTTCATTTCTCAAAATCTGAAATTCTGAAGGAGTTCAGAGAAAGAAGAGTTGAAAACAAAGCTTATCTATTCCATAGTACTGTCTAAGCCTATGTTCCTCTCCATGTTTCATATGTTTCTCTTGTTTTGATCATGTGTATGTTTTGTAAAAATGATTATTTATAATTCAAAAGAATGGTGAAATGTAGTAAAAAAAAAAAAAAAAAAAAAAAGTTTTCTACCAAACTAAAATACAGATTATTCTCATTTATTGGCATAAAGGCTGGTAAGAATATAATTGAAAGATATCATCCATATATAATACAAAAATATTGCTGTGGTCAATATTTTTTTTTCCTTTCTGTTATCTGGTAACAGAGATGGTTTATTCCCAAAATGACTTTGTGAAGTAGTAAAATCAGATAATCACTATCAGTTTGGGAATTGCTGAGAGAAGGTGAGTTCCAGCAAATTTCTATGAGCTATATTTCTTTCCCATTAAACTATTTATGTCTTATTTAATTATATCTTCATTAGGACTGATAATAATTGTTACCTATATATCTTAAAATTAAGTCATCTAATTAGAAAAAGAAATCTGAGTCATTTTGATAGTCATTTCAAAATATAAACTTAATCTAACATGGCTCCATGTTATGCAGATTTTAGTACACAATTCTATATTGTTCTCTAACAACATCCACATTGCAAAATTATGACAGCTAGATTATAAAGTTATATATTATACAGACATATAATTATATAGATTATAAGACGTGCTATTTCTACCCCAAAATCATTATTGTAACTTGATATTCCCTGTACAATTGAACAGAGATAGCTAATATCATGTACATTTTCAGATATGGCCAATGCATTCATCTGTTTTAAGTGATTACATGTATTTGTTATGAAAGAGAGCTCCTATTTAATAGAGAGAAAAAGATGTGATTAAGTTGATATTGATAAAGTTGAGAAATAGAGATACAGAGATGAAAATAGAGGAAAAAAAGAAAGACAGAAAGGAAGGAAAGAAGGAAGGAAGGAAGGAAGGAAGGAAGGAAGGAAGGAAGGAAGGAAGGAAGGAAGGAAGGAAGGAAGGATCCTAAAACATTAGAAACATACCTCAAAGAAAATAATAATGTTCAAAAAAGGGAAAATGTGTTACTATAATGCTAAATTTAATATACACTTAAAACATTACATAACAAAAGTAGATTATTTCATACCCAATCTTATTTTTCCCTTTATAGACTGAAATGTTTATATTTATGGATGTTAAGTTCATAATAAAGAAGAGGTTATTTTTAATTGTTGAGTCTAAATTAATAGAAACATTAAATCTTAAAAATTGATAAGACAGTGGGTAATCTTTTTTGTCATAGAGGAGTTTGATTCCCACTCTAAAGCACACAAAGTATATTCAGACAAGTATATTTAATCCAACTGCAGTTTCCAGGATCAGAAAATTGCTTATATATACTAAAATGTTAAGTGAATTGTTCATGGTCACACATCTAGTAGTATCTGCCATAGGCAAATATCATAACTCAGTTCTTTCTGACTTTAAACACAGCATAATGCACAGCTTGCCTCTCAAATTCAGTGCAGAGAAGGGAAAAACTGAAATTCAGAGAAAGAAGTAAGAATACTTTGAGGCTTGATTCTTAGCCATGAAGACAGACTACATCCCTAATTTGCCAACCATCTGTTCAATGCATCATGTAGCTGGTCATAAAGGGGTCCAACAAGAAGAGTGTGGGTGGATCAGTAAAATCCATTTCTACTAATGGAAAAACAATAAATGGTAGTTTAATAACATCACTTCTACATGAAAAGCAGAATATTTTTTAACTAAACTACAATATGCTATTAGACCATGTTGATTAAAGTCTTCCACAGTAATAACAGTATAAAGAATAATAGTAGAAAGTAATTTTGTTTTAATACAATGAGAAATAGTTATCATATATTCACACTTAATTAAATGTGGATTCCAGAGATTGAGCCAAGATAGCAGAGTGAAGTCAGGAAGCTGCTCAAGTTCTTCCAGTTTCCCTTAAAAACATATAAAACCAAACATCTGAACAGAATCTGAACCACTCTCCAGCTCAAGATAGACCAAAAAAATGTCAAGAAAGGTCAGTTTCACTGACCTTTATGTTCAGCTCAGCTCAAATAGATTTTGGGAAAATTAGTGAGGTTCTTATTCATAGCAAATCAGCAACTGAGACCCTCAGTCCTGTCTCAGTAGAGGAGCAAATCAGTGAGACAGCTTCCAGTCCCACATAAGAAGACAAACTCTGGAAAACCAGGATGTTTCCTATGAAGATCAGGCAAAGCTACTCCCTGCAAACACAAGGAGGTCCTGAGCTCAAAGCCAAGGCACAGAGCTGCACAGAAAGCTTGGGAAAGCATTCCTTTTACCCCAGGAGCAGAGGTCAACCATAAAAATAAAAAAGAGGAAATACCAAAAGAAAAGGAAAGAAAATGAGCAAGAAACAGAAAAGAACCTTGACCATAGAAAGCTACTATGGTGACAAGGCAGACCAAAATACAAATTTAGACAAGAACAGAATGTCCATAGAAGAAATCACAAAGAATTATATGAATTGGTCTCAATCTCAAAATGACATCTTGGAAGTGCTCAGAAAAGATTTTAAAAGTTAAATAAGAGAGGTAGAAGAAAAAATGAGAAAGGAAATGAGAGGTATGCATGAGAAAGTCAATAGCTTGGAAAAGGAAAGAAAAAAATTGTCTGAAAAAAAAATTCCTTAAGCAGTAAAATTAACCAAATGGAAAAAGATATATAAAAGCTAACTGAAGAAAATCACACATTAAAAACTAAAACAGGGCAAATGAAAGCTAATGACTTTGTGAGACAGAAAGAATCAATCAAACTAACCAAAAAGAATGAAAAAAATGGAAGAAAATATGAAAAATCTCATTGGAAAAACAACCGACCTGGTAAATAGATCCAGAAAAGAAAATGATTGATCTACCTAAAGACCATGACCAAAAAAGAGCCTGGGTAGCATTCTATGAGAGATCATTAAAGAAAATTGTCCCAATATTCTAAAAGCAGAAAGGGAAATACTAATTAAAAGAATCTATTGCTCACCTTCCAAAAGAGGTCCCATAAGGAAAACCCCAAGGAACATTGTTCTGAAACTCCAAAACTACAATCTCAAGGAAAAAATACTGTAAACTGCTGGACAAAAACAATTCAAATATCAAAGAGCAACAATCAAGATTACCCAGGACCTGGCAGTTTCTACAATAAAGGATTGGAGGGCCTTGAATACCATAAAATATATAAAGAACTCTGTCATATTTATAAGAATCCAAGTCATTCCCCAATAGATAAATAGTCAAAGGATATCAACAGATAATTTTCACAGGATGACATTAAAGCCACCTATAGTCATATAAAAAATGCTCTAAATCACTATTGATTGGAGAAATATACATTAAAACAACTCTGAGGTATCACCTTACTTCAGATTAGCTAAGATATCAGGAAAAGATAGTGATAAATGTTGGAGAGGATATGGGAAAACTGGAACACTTAACACATTGTTGGTGGAGTTGTGAAATGATACAGCCATGATGGAGAGCAAAATGGAACTATAAAACTGTGCAAATCCTTTGACGCAGCAGTAATATTACTGAGTCTGCATCCTAAGGAAATCATAAAGGAACGAAAAGGACCCACATGTGCAAAAATATTTGCAGCAACTCTTTTTGTGATAGCAAAGAATTGGAAGAATGAGTAGATGCCCATCAATTGGGGAATGGCTGAACAAGTTGTGGTATATAAAGACTATGGAATATTATTGTTCTATAAAAAATTATGAACAAGTTGATTTTAGAAAAGCCTGAAAAGATTTACATGAACTGATGCTGAATAAAACAAACAGAACCAGGAATACATTGTACACCATAAAAGCAAGAATGTATGATGATCAACTATGAAAAACATGGTTCTTCTCACTGGTCCCATGATCCAAAACAATCTCAATAGACTTTGGACAGAAAATGTCATCTGCATATAGAAAAGGAACTAATGAAACTGAATGTAAATCAACACATGCTTTCTTTACTTTTCTGGTTTTTTTTTTTTTAAATTTCTCCCATGTTTTTTCTCTTTTGCTCTGATTTTTCTCTCCCAACATGATCCATAAAGCAATGCATGTTATCATGTTTATCAAATGCTTTTTCTGCATCTATTGAGATGATCATATGGTTTTTGTTAATTTGGTTATTGATATAGTAGATTATGCTAATAGTTTTCCTAATATTGAACCAGCCCTGCATTCCTGGTATAAATCCCACTTGGTCATAATGTATTATCCTGAGGATGATTTACTGTAGTCTTTTTGCTAATATTTTATTTAAGATTTTAGCATCAATATTCATTAGGGAGATTGATTTATAATTTTCTTTCTCAGTTTTCAGCCTACTTGGTTTAGGTATCAGTACCATGTCTGTGTCATAAAATGAATTTGGTAGGACTCCTTTAATCCCTATTTTTTCAAATAGTTTATATAGCATTGGAGTTAGTTGTTCTTTAAATGTTTGGTAGAATTCACATGTAAATCCATCTGGTCCTGGGGATTTTTTCTTAGGGAGTTAGTTAATAGCTTGTTCTATTTCTTTTTCTGAAATGGAATTATTTAGACTATTTACTTCTTCCTCTGTTAATCTGGGCAAGCTATATTTTTGAAGGTATTCTTCCATTTCGTTTAAGTTATCGAATTTATTGGCACCTTCTCAAGTTTTTTATTTCCTTCTAGATTCAATTTTTCTTGTGCAGAAAGATAACTGTATAAATATGTATACATATATTGGATTTAACATATATTTTAACATATTTAACATGTATTGAACTACTTGCCTTCTAGGGAGGAGGTGGAGGGAAGGAGGGGAAAAGTTGGAACAGAAGGTTTTGCAAGGGTCAATGTTGAAAAATTACCCATGTTTATGTTTTGTAAATAAAAAATTATAATAAATAAAAATTAAAAGTAAAAAAAAAATTACATTAAATAAGCTGCCTCCTTAACAGAGGAAAAAAAAAAAAACTTTAAGTACATAATCTCAATACTGTGAGGAAAATACTGCAGTTATTAACATTCATGTTATACACATGAGGAAACCAAGTCTCAGAAAAGTTAGGATTTGGCCATTGTCAGTCACATGGTGAATAGGTATAGGTGGTAGATCTCAAATTCAGGTTTCCTCTGCCATCTAGTCTATTAATCTTTGCAATATACCACAATGATCATTTTTTATTGGCATAGGAAGTTACTTAAAGGAAACCTATCAGTTTCTTTTAACACCCATACAGTATTTAAGGGAGTATACAAAAGGAAGAAAACTTGCTTTAAACAAATTTACAGCTTTAAATAATGGCTATGCCTTTAAGTTGATGTTCAAATGTCATTATTTCCAGTATGTCAGATGTGAGGATGGGTACTGGAGAAAATACTTGTTGTTCATTCATTTAGCTGTGTCTCTTTGTGATTCCATGGATCATACTGTCCATGGAATTATCTTGACAAACACACTGGTTTGTTATTTCCTTCTCCAGCAGATTAAGACAAACAAAAGTTAAATGATTTGCCAGGATCACACAGCTAATGAATGTCTAGACTGGACTTGAACTTAGGTCTGCCTTACTCCAGCAACAGCACTCTATCTACTGAACCACCTAGAAGCTTCCTGGAGAAAGTATGCAAAGTATTTTCTTTAGGGATCTAAAACCCTATCAGAAATAAGAGTCTCTAAGGTTTGATTTAAAAAAAAAAAAAAAAGTCTTTAAGTAGATATCTCTTAAATCAGAACAGAAAGAATAGCTAGCTCTAAGTAAAAAAAAAAAAATGTAGATGTGTAAATGTTTAAACAAAAAGCACAGCACTCAACAATACATATTTTCTAATTGCTTTTACATCTGAAGACTGACTTATTTTGAGAAGTCAGAGTTTACTTTTCATGTAGGTATGCAATTACACATCTTCACAGAAGTAACGAATCTCAAAAGATATATTATTTCTTTAATTTAGGCTTGGTTGCTAAATGTAGAAGACTGCATATTCTTGTTCATGTTGAGTTAAAATTGTTTCAGTATATTTGGACATAAAGATAATTTTTCAATATCTATCAAGCCCACATTTTTTTGAAATTTCTAATGCATAACAGTGTCTGAATGTGTCACAGATTCAGAAAGCATACAAATTTCTTAGAAACATATAAGCAAATAGACTTGGAAAAGAAACAAAACAACCCTAAATTGAGGTAATGTTTGCAACTCTGTTCTTTTCATGTTACTGCCAATAATCACATTAACATGGAAAATAGACAAAGAACTTGCATAGTTATTTACTCATTTTCTAATGGTTCTCTTTGGCAATAGACCACCAAAAATTTTGCTCATACTTAGTGTACTGGGCAGAAGAAAAAAATAGTTATTTTTATTCTTTAATTCTATTTTCAAAAATAATGCTCCTCCAGAGAGTGTAGGTTGATGTAGTAGCTCATTCTACCACTTCTGCTTCAACTTTACTCAATCTCTGACTGACAGTCAAGACACTAAAGGGAATGTCACAGTATTTCATAGTCAGTCATTTGCAATTGTGGAAAACTTTACTTGCAGTGAAGGTGATTCCTTCAAATGCTTTGGAGCCATTAGAACATAGATATTTCTCTATAGATAATTATTCCAGTTATTCTTTTCCTCCTCCCAACTGTTTCATTTCCTATTGGCAATCTAGAAATATCCTGGAAAAGTATGGGGATGAAATGGTAATAAGTTAACATAGAATTGCAAAATGCTGTGAGAGCAAATGCCTAAATTCTCTTTCCCTTCCTTTTTAAAAATCATTTTTTAGTCATTTATATATCTTGTTACTTCTTGCTTTATTTTCCCTCTTAATCTTCACATATGATACCATCAGCTGAACTCTCTGGTGAGATTTCCACTCTTGTTTTATGGTTGCTTAGCTTTTCTTCATCTTCTATTTGATTTGGTTCAGTTGTTTTTCAGTAGTGTCCAACTCTTTATGACCCCAATTGAAAGTTTTCTTGGCAAAGGTACTGGAAGAGTTTCATTTCCTTCTCCATCTCCTGCCAATTACCTGCTATCTTTACAGTGATGTTATCTATTCACTCCTTAAAATTCAGAAGAATCTGAATCCTTAAAATTTCAGATGAAGGAGAAAAGAATATTGATATCCATTTCTTGAGAATTTTGTGGTTAATATGCATTATATTGTACAGAAAGGGCACTCTGGAATCAGAATCCTTGTGTTCAAATCCTGCTTCTGTTGTTTATTACTTGTGTGTTTTTAGTCATGTTGTATCACATTACCATCCCTTGACTTCAATTTCTTTGTCTGTAAAATGAGGGGGCTAGACTAGATGGCTTCTCAATTTTTAGCTCTAGAGCTAATTATAATTATGTCTTTTAATCTTTAAAAAAAAAAAACATGTGAGAGAGGAATGCAAGTATTACCTTCATTTTAGAGAAGAAAATTAAGAGGAATTAAATGACATCCAGAAATAATATCCCCTTTTTTTCTCTAAACAAAGAGGTTGCATGATATGGTAGGCAAAGTACTAAACTTGGAGTTAGAAAAAACATGAGTTTAAATTCTATCTTTGACATTTTACTAGCTGTGTGACCCTAGGAAAATTACTTAAATTCACTGAGATTTAGGCAATTTCATATAATTACAAATTTTAGTGGAGGGTGATCCCCTTTAGATTAAGATGTAATCCTTGATATATTGAGGCATATTTGGAGAACAATTTAATGCATATAGCTGGCATTTACATGATAACTAAGTGCTTTCTTACTAGTTCCTAATTTGGGTTAAAAGTCCATTAGCCATATTTGTTTTATTATTTTCTAGTACAAAGGTCATATTTTAAAAAAAAAAAAAGTTTCACTGGACTCGAAGTTTCTAATAATTTCTAGTCCCTCAGAAATGTTTAAGTACTCTATTTTATTAGAGGTCTATTTTTCCCCTGTGAGATTATACTGTTTTTCTGGGAAAGTTATTCTTATTTGTAAATCTATATCTTTGCATTTTATAATATAATATTCTAAGCTTTCAAATTCTTATAAGTGGTGGCTGCTAAGTCTTATGTGATTATTGGGGTGGCTCTCCAGAACTTGGAATCTCCCTTTCTGGATGCTTGCAACTTGGGTCACACAACTAGTAAAATGTCAAAGATAGAATTTACACTCATGTTTTTTCCAACTCCAAGTTTAGTACTTTGCCTACCATATCATGCAACCTCTTTTTTTAGAGAAAAAAAGTATTGGATTTTTGCTGTGATATTCCTTAGAGTTTTCATTTTGGTATTTCTTTCATGAGATATCAGTAAATTCTTTCTATTTTCACATTAACTTCAGATTCCAGAGGAATTGGGCAGTTTTCTTTCATTATTACCTGAAATGTAATAACTAGGCATTTTTGGTTTGAGTGATAACTTTTAGGAAGTCCAGTGATTCTTAAGTTATTTCTCTGTGTTCTGTTTTTTAGATCAGTTGACTTTGATATACAAAATCTTACTTTTTTTCATATATTTTAAGTCATCTGATTTTGTCTTATTTCTTGCTATCTTATACAACCATTGTTTTCTATTTGCCTCATTCTAATTTTCACCCAATTTGTTACTTCAGTATTGAAGTTGTTAATTCTCCTATTGAAATTGTTAATTCTCTTCATAAAATCCTCTTTTTCCTTTAAATTCTCTTTTTAATATTCTCATTTGATTTATAAAATCATTTTTAAAACTTAAAAAAAAAACCTTGCTTCAATTCTTCCAGAAATTCTAGTTGATTTTGTGATCAAGATAGGTGTGCATGTATGTGTGTGTGTCTGTGTGTGTGTGTGTGTGCATACCTGTTCAGTGTGCTGATTGTTTTGAGGCTTTGCTTTAGATGTTTTGAAATTCTCTTCTTCTGGATTTTTTGCTTTAGACATTACCTTTACCATAATAGCTCTGTATGGTGGAATTTTCTTGTTTATACTTATTTTTCCACTATTACTACCCCTAAATTATTACCCCTAAATTTTTCATTAGAACCAGATTCTTCATAGTTCTGGAGAAAATATCCAAAATGACTGGGTCTTACTCCTATTTTGTATTCTCTAGTGTCTTCTCATTGATTTCTTCAAGTATTGAATGTTCTGCTGAGACTTACACGTTTTCAGAACCACCCAGTGTGGTCTGATGCAGAGTAAACTGTAATTTCTCACTCCTAAATTTAATCTTCTCAAACTCATGAGCTGGATTTGGATCTGAGCAACACAACTGTGGGTTTGCCCCTAGTTGGAGGTCCAACATCCTGCTGGGTACAAAGCCACCATTACTAGCTGGAAGGGTCTGCAAGTCGTAGTAATAGAATGGCAGACTCCACATGGCCTTAGCTCTCTGTTATACAGATGCAGGCTTCAGTTTGGATTAAGGGCTACATTTAAAATTCTGTCTAACTCTTGGGATGTTGTCTGTTTCTTTTTCTGTCCTATGCCTAATACATACATCTCCTTGGTTATTCCCATCCCCAGGCTTTTAATCAGTCCATACTGATTTTATATTCCAGCTCTGAGGCATGATCAAGAGAGCTGCCAATTGGCATTTATTACTGATTCCTACATAGCGCCAGGATTAGTCATGTTTGATTGAAGATGTGGGGTATGTAGGAGGCTATATCTTCTTTTCTTAATAGATAAACCCATACTCTAGTTTAATCCCTGTACTGGAAGGCTTTTCCTGGAGCCCTCCTTCCTGGTTAGATCTTTGGACCATAGTATAATACATAAACCTTTGTTTATCCCCCTATACTTATTTGGGCCTGAAAAATGACAGCATATGATTTTTCCTTAGATTTCCTGATCAGGACTTGGTCCACTGTGGCTTCTCAGGCTTTATTTGATTAGCTGGGAGAAGGAGAAGGCCTGAATCTGCTTTCTCCTACAAATCCACAAAAAGAAGACCACTATGCCTACTGATTTTCTCTTTGTGGATTGTTGTTTAAAAAAAAAAAAAAAAAAAAAAAAAGAGTTAAATCTCAGTTTCTTTCCATGTAGGAGAGAATGTTCAGTGTTGTGCCCATAATATAAATTTTAATAAATGTTGAATTTCCAACTTTTGTCTGATCAAATGAAACTTAATCAAATCATCTTTGTTTATTGTACTGAATAATAGAAGTAGAAAATGGTGACTACTTGTTTAAACATATGATTTATGACAATAAGACACAGATGCTTAGTTTTTAAATAAAATCTACATTTTTTCTATGTATAATTTTTCCTTTGTGTTTTAAAAGTCTAATGCTTAAAAAATTAATGATATAAGTGCTCCCATTACTTGATTACTGAATAATCACAGTTTATAGTACAAACTAAATTGATTGTCATGGCTGAAGATCAGTCAGTCAGTAGAGATGAGTGAATATGCTACAACACATTACTAACAAACAACTAAACAAGAAAAGTGCCATAAAGTTCATGACCAGAGAAATACCTGTTCTGAAAAGAAAATGGTTGCATTGTAGGGAGTAGTAAGTAATATGCAACCTGTGTGCTCCTTTGTAATCCACACAATGTTAAAAGAATTGAAACAAAGTCCCTAGCACAAGGATCTGCAAACTGCTGGCTCATGCCAAATCTGGTTAACTGTAAATTCTTCTGAAGAAATTAGAAAACAGGGAGTAAATCAGATTTGGTCCACCTTGGTCTACTGCATTGAGTTTATTTCCTGTGTAAATTTCACATGATGATATAGACTGAGAAGAAATATAAGGATCCCAGTCTGATTGAGTGGAAAGTCCTTGAATAAATGTTAAAACTGTTTTTTTTTTTTTAATTGTCATATTTTTATACATGAAAGGCCATGCTGCTGATGCTCCTACTACTACTCCTTCTACTACTACTGTTATTGCCCCTACTATTGATACTATTATTACTGCTATGACTGCCCAGCGTCTACTTAGCATTTTAAGGTTTGAAAAACATTTTACAAAAATGACCTCATTTGCTATGCATAATAACTCTGAAAGGTAGGGGCTGTTATAGTTTCTCTTTTTGGATGAAGAAATTGAAGCAGACTAAGGTTGTGATTTCCTTGAAATCACATATCTACTAAATGTCTGAGTTTAGATTTGAACTCAATTTTCCTGATTCCAGGTTTAAGGATCCATATATTGTGCATCCTAGCTTCCATATTTCAAAAAATGTATGGCACAAACAAATGGCAACCAGGAAAAATGATATTAAACTACTAAATATGGGCCAAAAATGTAATGTCTTACATTAGAACGGTCTGGGGTCCCAAAAGTTTATCTCAATGTTTCTTGTAAGACATTGCTTAACAGTTACATGTATGTCAAAGAACTAGAGGACTGTGGAGTTTCTTACAATAGAAACACTTGAAATATCTAATCATTCTGTAGGTCAGATCACTTACCCTCTTATAATCCCATGGGAACCTTTTCATCTTTGTACAGAGGAAGTGAGATTCAGATGTGGTATTCTGACCCTAACTTCTAATGTATCAGACTTACCATTAACTCCTATCTTTGAAATCAGCCTATTAAATGTGGAGTAGCTCTAATGTAATTCTGTCCTGAGTAATTGGCCTTTTTTCTAATGAAGCTATCCAGCAGTTGTCCAGGGGGATGAAAGACTCTTTAAATCTACTTAATGAGACTTTAGCCATCTCAGCTTTAACCTTAACAACTGACAATGAAAATGGCAGAATACGTTTCCAAATCTCTATAGGTTATTCTTACAATTTATTTGATGGCAGCAAGCTCATTATAATCCCTAAAACAATAGTTGCTTTCCAGATTCTCTGCAACACCTGAGCAAAATCTGTCAGCCCATGTTTCATAAAGGAAATTCTTTAGTGACCAATATTTCTCCTTGTTCTGCTTGCTGTCTTTGGAGAATGGACACCAATTGTAAGATGCTGCATGGGCACAAAAATAAGCATGTTTTCCAAGACCAATTTGCTTTCCACACCAAAAGGACACAATGTCATGATAAAACCATATATAAAGAGACACTGAGGGCATTGATGGGCATCAGAGCATCAAGATAGACACCAGGGCAACTTTATTGTGTATTGAGGTTGTTTTGTATTATTTCTGTTGATATACAAATAATAAAGGCAAGAACATAAATCAGGTAGAAGACAATACCCACAGTTCTTTTGCTTGGTATCTGTGCTTGATTTTATTCATTTGCTTGCCCAGTTAAGTGATTTGAGAATAGAAATGGGCTTTTGTAACTGAGCTCCCCCACAGCTTTTGTGGGTTTTTTTGGCATAACTCCTTGAAATAGGTTTATTGATGGCAAATAAGGAATTAAATAAGAATGACAAGAATTTCTAACCTCAAATCAGATCATATTCTTGATCAGTGGACTTAGCACAACCTCAGACACAGTAAAGTAAAAGACGAATTTAAACTTGGATTACCCTCCCTGGATTAAATTCAGCAGCCCTTAACTAGTGGGTTCAAAGGCTCTGCCTATGATAAAAGAGTTATTAGCTTACATTTATCATGAAGATAGTTAGTCATGGTTTTACGGCAGGCAATAGCAAAATGGTCAGCAAGTGACCCTAAAGTTATGAATCCCAGAAGTTCAAAGCAGAGAATGAGGTCCAGAATTGATCCAAACCAATTGAGCAACTTGATTATCAAAGATCAAGGTGATGATATCACCTCTTTTTATATATGGTTTTATCATGACATTGTGTTCTTTTGGTGTGGAAAGCAAAATTTTTTCAGCCCTATAGAATAAAAGTTATGAACTTCTATAATGTGTCATTACCATAAGTGTTCTTGCATTTGAATCACAAGGGTTCATATATGTATCTCCTCTTATATGTCCCTTGGCCACATATGCTTTGTTCCCTGGCCACATCTGCTATACATGTCTCATCCATGTATGGGCCTAGTTAGAACATCCCTTTCTAGAAATATGCCTTCACTCATCTGTGGCAGAGAGTATTCCATGTGCATAGATGGGAGGAAACCTCCTTATTACTTTTTTTTTGCTACACTTTTTGACTATTTTTTTTGCTTGAATTAATGATGTATTTTCTGTCTGACTGGTAAAATCAAACATGTCAATGGAATCTTGTGAGCTATGTTTTTTTGTAGAGGATCACAGATAGTGGGGAACCCTAGGCAAGGTATAAGACTCTAGTCCAATGGAACTCTGCTAATTGTCTGATTTGGCTCCCCATTGCCCCAGGGGCATCTTGACTTTCCTGAGGAGTCAAGAGGCATGACAACCTGTGTTGTAATTAAAGCAGAGAAATACTAAAGTGGCAAGGAAATATCTGCACACAATAGCAAGTTGTTTATGTGGTCCCACATGCACAGTATCCTATAGTTAGAACATGTGCAATGTGCTATAGTTATGTAAGTGTATTAGGATATAGAAGGCCGAGAAAATTTTGAATATGGACTCCTGTTTGAACATCTTTGTGAGTTCTGCCCCTTCATTCCTCACTTGTTATGGGGCAGGTCAATTCTCAGAAAGCTTTCACAGCTGTGGATCATAACATCTGAAGGAGTTGCAGGGTAGCCTTTGCTGACAGAGGTGTTGTGAACTGGGAATTAAATAAATTGGAGGCAGAGGGAAGATGAGAGAGGTCAGACAATGCAATGGCCTCTCTGGCAGAGAGGTCAGAGAACAGCAACTGCCTCTCAGTCTCCTTGCATCATCCTCTCACATGAGGAGATATATTCTACAGGTCTGAATTGGATCTCCAGCAGCCACTGTCAGGTGGCTCCTGTGTCACAACACTCACCCATGATCAGAATTAGGGTTGGTACCAAAATCCTCTGGTGAGCAGGTCCAGACATTTTTTGAATGAGATTATGACTTATAGAGTATTTTTATCTTAAAGGTCAAAGGATTTTTAGGTATAAAGTGAGAAGAGACTACAGAAGTTATATAATCCAACTCTTATGTTTTACAAAATAAGAAAACTGAGACCTAGAGATGCTAAGTGACTTTTTAAAATGATACAGATTATAAATTGTATAGTTGGGACTAGCATTTTTTTCTACCACATCATTACTGGGGGCCATAAACAATCCTGGATGTCCTAAAGAAGACACATGTACACTATCATTATTCCCTTCCAAAACCTTCAATACTAGCTGAATAAATCCCAAGAATCAAACATACACACAAGTTTAAGCATTATATTCTATTTTGAATCTGAGAGAACTTACAGAAATATGATAGATAACATATAAAAAATAATGTTAAGTTGCTTATATAATTAGAGAGAAATAATTATGAGAAAGTTTCAATTGAAAATAAGAAAAAGTAAACAATGCCTAATAGTATTATTAGTTAATTATAGAATTATTATTATTATTATTGTTAAGCAGATCCATGTCAGTTCTTGAAACAAAAATATAAGCAACTCTGAAACTATCACTAATAATTCTAAATAAATGCAACCAGTGCAGTGGCTAACCAGAGCATTGTAGGTTTGCTTTCCTAATCAGTTTCCAGATCTTACCAATCAGAACAGAATGCAGAGAAAAAGCCCAAGAGATTATCAGTATACTATATTCCATCCTTTTCTTTGGCCAATGCCAAACAATTCTTTGGAATTATGCAGCTCTAGTTTTCACAATTCCTCTGGAACTTCTTGCCTATTGGCCTGACATCCAGTTTAAAAAATACTGGTTTGAAGGAAACCAAACCAAAAGAGCATTATCCAACTTAGTTGCATATATTTCTCTCGTAGAAACTTTAGCATGTCCTACATTTATCTATTTTTCTTTAGCTTTTCTTATTTTCTCTAATGTTTTTCCACCAATCTGTTAATGCTCCTTCTCTTTTTCTGCCCAGATTCAGATTTAAGAAGCCCCAAAGCTAAATTTTGCATTACAAATAACATTTAAAGTTATTATTATTATTATTATTATTATTATTATTACTTCCTGGAGACATAGTAGAAGCTCTATGGATGTGTGGTCCCAGTTCTTCTTTGTCTCCCCTTCATGTTCATATCGACATCCCTTAGTTTATGCAGAAAACACTGGGAACAAGGTCAATCCAACAATTCTCAGTCAGTCCTTTTATTTTTAGTAGGATTTCTGAAACTTATCTGGACATGGAACACAAAAATTTCTCTGCCTCCTCAGCTCTCAACAACAGGAAATAATATGCTAATGAGATTTCATTGTTGATGGGCAACAAAGTTTTCCAAAAATTAGACCCAGTTACTCTTTTTTTACAGCAAAGCATTTATCTACAGGCAAAGTGAGAAGGCAGGCAGTAAATAACAAAATTTTTCCCAAAATCATTTGGGATAAACTAAAATGATATAATTATAGTTATATTACATATCCTACTTACCAGTGAGTTATTTATTCTTAGCCCATATTTTTAGTTATATATAAGTAAAAAGTATTGTTTTTGATATGCACATGTACTCTTCCATGCTACAACTACATGTATTATATATGTATATGTATGTCTTTATACATATCTATAGGTGTACATATACATGCTATATACATTTGTGTGTGTATATTCTTTCTTAAGAAGCCTCAAAAATAAGTATTATCCAAACAGAAAGTTAAAATAAGACAATTAGAATCTTAGAATGGCAAAAGAAAAAAAACCCAGAAGCCATCTAGTCCAATCTATATTTGAACAAGAATCTTTTCTAAAATATACCTGAAATGGAATGATTTAGCCTTTGGTTTGAAGACCTTCACTGAAGAATAACCTAAGACCTCCCAATGAAATCTATTACTCTAACTACTAAGAAATTTTTCCCTTATATGAAATTTAAAAGTTTCTTCTTTTCAACTTTGGTATGTGCCTGGTAGTTCTGTCTTCTTCAGAATAATATATCTAGTTCCTTCAATAGATCACCACATGGCATTTTAGAGTTCTTTTACTATCCTGGTCACTTTTTTTCTAAATGTCTGCAGCTTATTAATATTATGCAGCATTCAAACCTGTACTCAATTAACTAGCTGTGATCAGATCACCTCCTAATTTAGGCAGTTAAGTGATAGAGGGAATAAAGTGCTAGGCTGTAGTCTAAGTTCAAATCCTGCCTTGGATCTTTGAGGTATAGAAAAATAAGACACATAGAGAAGCAACTTAGTCTTTGCTCTCAAATAGCTCATTCTAATGGGTTAGACAATACATATGGAAGTTTTCAACTGCAAGTCATATGGATTTCAGGGTGCAGAAAAAAAAAGCCGAATTTAATTTTATTAATGAAAGGTATAGTTCAATGTCAGAGTTTTTACTTTCTGGGCCCAATTGCTGAGTTTACTGCCCTATTTTAAGATAGTCTAGCTACTATAATAATGAGTCAGGAAACCAGAGACTGGGAAAAGCATTAATTTCCTTCTATTCCAGTTCACCTCATATTCCATGTCCCATCCTAAAAAAACAAACAAAAACCCATATCCAAAGTTGCTGAATTCTTGATTTAGTGACCAAATCACTTGAATGCTTGAATTGAAAATCATTTGGGAATGTATACGCTGCTCTTGACTTGAAGTCCCAGGATTAACCACTTTTTGCTTTCAGATTGTTCCAGGTTTTGATATAACTAGGGTCTGCTCTCAATTGATGAAAGATCCAGGACAATGGGAGATTATAAAATCAATCTTGAACTTTCCTTCTTCAGAACTTCACTGTTTTTATGTCTGATTAGTATACTCCCACTACTTTTTCCAGGCCCTTGTCCTAATCCCCATCCCAATCATAGCCTAGCCAATATCCTACTCTATATCTGTCACCCTTTCCACTGTGCCCTTTTGAATGTTCATTTTATAACTAACAAAATTCCTCTTCTACCATTTTCTTTTTGGCTTATTCTATTCTCTGATATTCACTGAAATCTAGCCCTCCTCTCCCCCCCACCCCAAATTGTGTCCTTGGCTACCCTTTCTAGTGCTGTATGCACTTTCATTCATTCATACCACTTATTGCAGGCACTATGAGAATATCTGATCTCTTCTTGTTTCTCATTGCCAGTTCTGTGTTCTCCCTTTACCACCACTAATCAGTAATTTCATTAAATCCAAATTTGTTTCCCAACACAGATTATGCTATCTGTTATATACTGCTGCTATAATTCTCAAAGGCTATAGTGCCTGGCTCATAGTCTTCCTCTTTACCCTAAACCCTTTCCCTCAAATATCTTAACTTTTCAGTTACTCAAATCTATTAAATACTTATTTTTTACTCCTCTATTCTACCTCAGCTACCCCAAAAATGGTCATATCAGTGGCTTTGCCATCATTCTGGACCAGTTCCACTTTCATTCAATTCAGTAAATATTTTATGTTGCCAGATACTATGTTAAGTACTATACAAAAAGAGATAAAAGACAATCCCTGTCTTACAATCAAAGGGGGGACACAATATGTAAAACAATATAGAAAAATAAAGCTACATATAAAATAAAAAGGAAATAATGAAGAGGTAAAATTCCGAAGTAAAGATTGGTTAGGGAAAAGATCCTATAGAAGGTGAAATGCTTATTGGGACTTAGAGAAAGTCAGGGAGGTCAGTAGTCAAGAGGGGAAGAAGGAGAGTATTCCAAGTATGGGGGACAGTAAGAGGAAAGAGAGCATTCCAGACATGGGGGACAGACAGTAAGAGGAAATGTTCTTATCCCTGTATTATCCTAAATGACCATGCTTACTTGTCTCCATTTTTCACTTTCACAATTGTGACTTGTTTGGTACAGTTCAATTCTATACCATACTATATATTTGGATTTCCTTATCCTATCAGTGATCACATCCTGCCAATTCTGCATTATTCTCACTTTTAGTACTGCCAAAAAAAAAAAAGTAGAAATTTCTAGAAATTTATACTAATCTAAATTGATCCATTATAACAGTGTGACAATCCTACCACATACCCTTAACTAATTCTCTTTTCCACTTATCACAATAACTGCTCCAATATTCTCTTCTTTCCTCAAGTCTCATGCACTTCGTGAATCCCTAACATTTTCTGATGAATACCCTGCCTCATATTACACACACACATAAACACACAACAAAACTAAGGCAATTCACTGAGTTTCCATTTCTCTTTCCTCATCTCAATTCCCTTTGATGTTTCCCAGAGTGATGTTCATTGATGCCCTCACCTCAATCCTTTCTCCATGTTTGTATATTCTTCACAGATACTAAAATCATAAAAAATTCATTTTCCCACTTTTTTCCCCTCTCAAAATCCTAATAACATAACCAATCCACCAAACTTTTTTCTAATTAAACTCCTTCAAAATCCTTTGAAGATAACATTCTAAAGAGATACATATTTTTAATTCCCTCAGAATGTTATCACTGCATCATCATACAAATATTTTCTTCCTGATTTATCTGAACCCTTATATTAGAACTCTGAAATTCAAAGTTCTTAGTGCAGACATTTTCTTCACAAACTGGAAAATCTTCTACTTCCTTAACAATAATTTTTTTTTCACCAATTAGATAATATCCATATTTAAAATCAGAATATGAATCTTGATAGTATGAATGAATGAAGCACATACTATTTGCTGGAACTCTTGTCTTCCCAGAAATCAGCCGGAGTTAGGATCACTAAACGTCTTTATTCTTGATCTTTTATGGTCAAGGTCAGGGGATTAGGTCTAGCAATCTCACACATCTTCCTCCCTCAAACGCCTGAGAGACTGACTAAGTGTCAGTGTCTCAATTTCCTCTTCCACCTCCTACTCCTCCCACACACACGTCACTTACCCCTCTTTGTCCCACCAATCAAGTCAGCACAGAATAGCTGGGGAGGGTCAACCTTCAAACAAGTTAATAGGGAACCTTCCAATTGGCAATTAGTCTCACGTGCTCCATTATCCAAATGCATTTGCTCAGTTCTAGCCCTTTACACTATTGATTAAATTTTAAAATAGTGTTTTAAAAAAGCATTGAGAATATAAATAGAAAAGTAAAACTATCCCTGCTCTGAAGGAGCTCACATTCTATTCTACTAAAAGGTTCACTTTTCCTCCTATCTATTGTTATCACCTAGTTCCTCTAGAATTAGAGGGTAATTTATTCTTGGTTGCAAGCCTGCCTGTTTTACCATTTGGAATACTGTATTCTAAGATATCCTCTCATTTAAAGTAGAAGTTGCCTCTTATATAGGAAGTCAATTGAGAAGATAAATCATGGTGTCCTATTTACTTCAACAATTTTATCGGTGACTTACAAAAAAGATGGTATATTTTACCAAATTCATATTTTATCAGAGGCAGACTTTTGTTCAATATAAGAAAAAAAAGTTGCCTAACAAATTAGTTTTTTAAAAGTAATGTGTTTTTTTAAGTTCCCTCATCACAAGAGGATATAAGATAGAAGATGGATGACTATTTGTTACATATGTAGAAGAAGTGGTTTTTTTTTAATTTTTAAAAAATACTAATAACTTTTTATTTTGAAAAATACATGCAAAAATAGTTTTCAACATTCACCCCTGCAAAACTTTATGTTCCAAAATTTTCTACCTTTCTTCCCCACCTCCCTTAGACTGCAGGTAATCCAATATAGGTTAAACATATACAATTCTTCTAAACACATTTCCATATTCATCATGCTGCACAAGAAAAGTCCGATCAAAAAGGAAAAAAAATCAGAAAAAAATAAGCAAGCAAACAAAAACAACAACAACAGCAAAAAAAGATGACAATGCTATATTGTGATCCACAGTCAGTAGCCATAGTTTGCTCTCTGGATGCAGATGGCTCTCTCCATCACAAGTGTGTTGAAATTGGCTTGAATCACCTTATTGTTCATTGCTTATAGTAGTTTTTTTAATTGATTCTCTAAATATACCATCATATGATCTGCAAAGTATGATAATTTTGCTTCCTTATTATCTACTCTAATTCCTTCAATTTCTTTTGCTTCTCCTTGCTAAAATGTAATGTTTCTAATACAATACTGAATAATAGTGGTCATGATGGGAAACTTTGTTTCATTCTCAAATGCATTAGGAATATTTCTAGTTTATCCCCTTTGTATGTACAATGCTTTGTGATGATTTTAGACAGCTGCTACTTATCCCTTTAAGAAAAACTTCATTTATTCCTATACTGTCTAGTGTTTTTTTTTTTTTTTAATAGGAATGGATATTAGATTTTGTGAAATACTTTTTATGTATCTATTGAGTTAATGATATCATTTTTTTTCAATTTTGCTATTGATATGGTCAATCATGCTGATAGTTTTCCTGATATTGAATCAGCTCTTGCATTCTTGATAAAAATCCCCGCTTGATCGTGGTATATCATCCTTATGATAAGTTGCTGCAATTTCTTTGCTAACATTTTCTTTAAGATTTTTATATCAATATTCATTAGGGAAATTAGTCTAAAGTTTTTTCTGTTTTGACCCTTCCTGATTTAGCTATCAGCACCATATCTGTGTTATAAAAAGAATTTGGTAGTACTCCTTTCCCAATTTTCCAAATAGTTTATATAGTATTGGAATTAATTATTCTTTAGATGATTTGTAGAATTCACTTATAAATCTATCTGGTGCTGGAGATTTTTTCTTAGGGAGTTGATTAACAACTTGTTCAATTTCTTTTTTCTAAAATGGGACTATTTAAATAATTTATTTCCTCTGTTAATCTGAGCAATCTATATTTTTGTAAGTATTTATTTTATTCTGAAAATCAGATTTATTAGCATATAGTAGGAAAAAACAACTCCTAATTATTGCTTTAATTTCTTCTTCATTGGTGGCAAGTTTACCCTTCTCATTTTTGATACTGGAAATTTGATTTTATTCTTTCCTTTTTCTAATAATTTTTTTTAAATTTAACTATTTTGTTGTTTTTTTTTTTTCAGAAAACCAATTCTTAGTTTCATTAATATTTAATTTCCTTAGTATTTGGGATTTTTAATTGGTTCTTTTTCTAGCTTTTTTTAGTTGCATGCCCAATTCACTGACCCCTGTATTTTTTTTTTCATGTAAGTATCTAGAGATATAAAATTTCCCCTAAGAAGTGCTTTGGCTGCATCCCATAAATTCTGATATGTCATCTCATTATTGCCATTCTCTTGGATGAAGTTATCAATTATCTCTATAGTTTGTTGTTTCACCCATTCATTTTTTAGGATTAGTTTCCAATTAATTTTTTGTCTATTTTTCCATGGCCCTTTGCTACATGTAATTTTTATTGCATCATCATCATCTGAAAAAGATGCATTACTATTTCTACTTTTCTACATTTAATTTTGAGGCTTTTATGCCCTAATACATGGTCAATTTTTTGTAGCTTTCATGACTGCTGAGAAAAAAGTATGTTCTTTTCAGGTGTATTACAATTTGGGGGCAGAGCCAAGATGGCAGAGAAGATACATGTGAATTTCTAAGCTCCCTTCTATCCTCAATACCAATTAGTTAAATCAGCCTCAAAAATAATGCTGGACTGATAAAAACCACAAGGATAGAAGCACAACTTACCAGCCAAAGAGAATCTGGAATTTCATCAGAAAAGGTCGGTTCCAAGGAGAGGAAAAAAAGACCAACACAGACAGGGTTGGACTAGGGCTAGCACATTGTGCCAAACAGGCTAGGGAGAACTCTGGGATCAGAGAAGCTACTGAGATAGAGAAATCTGGCATAGGCTGATAGCTCTACTTTGCTTGTAAAACAGCAGATCAGAAGAGAAATCAAAGCCACTTAAAAAAAAAAAAAATGCCAGATCCTATAACTACCCCAATCCGGAAGTGACCTAACACTGATCCAGGCACGGCTATGTAGCCGTCTTCTGCTGTCCAGGGCTTTTCCTTGGGGCAATTAAGAACCTGAACAGCTGGGGACATGTCCTGGGACAGCCTCTAATCCACATAGTGCAGGGCTCAGCCTGAGGCAGTGGAACTCCCCCAGCAGCGAAACTCCCTCAGCAGCAACTGTGCTTCCAGGGCAGAGACTTCCAGTTCTAGCGCAGGGGCTTTTCACTGGTCAGCTGCTAATATCCACAGCCCTGGGGGGGAGGGGAGGTGGTGCTGTGGCAGGGTTGTGACGCTTTCACTCAAATCTCAAAACCCTCAAACCTCAGGGCAGTTGCTTGGCCACACAGCAGGGTTCCTTACTGGGCATTCCTTGCAGCACAGCAGTACTAACCACCTCTGAGGCATTTCCGGGGAGAGAGAAGGGGAACTCTTTCCCAGAGTTCTCTCTTAGCCCAGGCACAGGGTTGTTGCATTCTATCCCCGGTCTGGGAGGAAGCTGATAAATTTGTTACCCAAAGGGCAGACCCCACACAGAGTGTTAACAACGAGTAAGAATGATTGACACCTTCTATACAGAGAAAGAGTGGGTATCCAACCTGAGGAAGCTAACAGCAGAGTTTCCAGATAACACCCTAAAGGAGAATAATACCTACCCCCCATCACATAACTCTCTCCTAGAAGAGACTATTAAAAAGTTAAGAGAGTTTGAAGAAAAATGGGGAAAGGAAAGAGAATCTATGATAGAGAATAATGACGTCCTGAAATTTGAGTTGGAAAAAATAAAGAATTCACAGGAGGTGCACGGAAACAAAATTTGTGAATTGGAAAAGGTTAACAAATCTCAGGAAAGTAGGATTTCTGAACTGGAAAAGATAAAAAATTCTCAAGAAAATAGGATTTGTGATTTGGGAAAAGAAAATAACTCACTAAAAAAAAATTAGTGAAATGGAAAAAAATTCAACAGAGCAAAACAATTCATTTAAAAACTCAATTGGACATATACAAAAAGAACTAAAAAATGTGAATGAAGAAAATAACTCATTAAAAATCAGGAGTGAACAAACAGAAATGAATAATTCATTGAGAGCCCAAGAATCAGTCAAACAAAACAAAACAAAAAAAATGAAAAGCTAGAGAATAATGTTAAATATTTATTGGGAAAATAGATCTAGGAGAGATAATCTGAGGATCATTGGACTTCCCAAAAATTATGATGAAAAAAAGAGCCTAGATTCTATTTTACAGGAAATCATCAAAAAGAACTGTCCAGGGATAATAGAAACAGAAGGGAAAATAGGCGTTGAAAGAATTCATCACACCTTCTGAAAAAGACCCTAAGAAAAGAACTCCACGGAACATTGTGGCTACACTGCAGAATTACCAAACTAAGGAAAAAATATTGCAAGCAGCTAGGAAAAAAACAATTCAAATATTAAGGTGCCACAATAAGGGTCACACAAGATCTGGCTGCCTCCACATTAAAAGATCGAAGGGCCTGAGAACCTAATATTCCGAAAGGCAAAAGAACAAGGATTGCAACCAAGAATAAACTACCCAGCTAAGTTTAGCGTTTTCTTCCATGAAAGAAGATGGACATTTAATGAAACAGAGAAATTTCATTTGCTTCTAAGAAAAAAACCTGACTTAAACAAAAAAATTGATCTATATCCACAAGACTGAAGAAAAGCAGAAAAAGGTAAAAAGAACTCTTGAGAACTGTATCTCTGTTGTGGATATACAGAAAGTCCACATGGATATTTTGATTTTACTGATATAACATAAAAAAGGGAAGTAGTAAAGGGAAAGTGATAGTATCAGATAAAGGGAAAGGAGAGGTAAAAAGAGGGAAACTACATCCCAGGAAGAGGCAAAGAAAATTTACTACATCTGAGGGAATTTAGAGAGGGAGAGAAACATTGTGTGAATCTTACTCTCATCAGAGTAGTCTCAAAGAGTAAATAATTGACATATTTGTTTTTCAGAGTTAAAAGGGGGGAAAGGAAAAGGGAAAAGGAAAAGAGGAATAAGGGAAGGGTACAAGAAAAGGGGAAGGGACTTAAAAGGAGGGGGGAGAGATACTAAAAAGGGAGGGCTGCATGTAACAAGTGGGGTTCATAAATTAAATACTGGGGAAGGGGTTCAGGGGGGACAAGGGAAAAAAGCATAATCAGGGGAAAAGATGATGGCAGGAAATACAGAATTAGTAATTTTAACTGTAAATGTGAATGGGATGAACTCTCCCATTAAGCAGAGATGGATAGCAGACTGGATCAAAAAATCAGAAACCTACAATATGTTGTTTACAGGAAACACACTTAAAGCAGGGAGATACATACAGAGTACAGATAAAAGGTTGGAGCAGATTTTATTATGCCTCAGGTGAAGCCAAAAAAGCAAGGGTAGCCATCCTTATCTAAGATAAAGCAAAAGAAGAAACTGATCTAATTAAAAGAGATAAGGAAGGAAATTCTATGCTGCTAAAAGGTAGCATAAACAATGAAGCCATATCAATACTAAACATATATGCACCAAGTGGTATAGCATCTAACTTCCTAAAGGAAAATTTAAGAGAGTTGGAAAAAGAAATAGACAGCAAAACTGTAATAGTGGGATCTCAACCTTGCACTCTCAGAATTAGATAAATCAAACCACAAAACAAATGAGAAAGAAATTAAAGAGGTAAATAGAACATTAGAAAAACTAGATCTTTGGAGAAAACTGAATGATGATAGAAAGAAGTATACTTTCTTCTCAGCAGTTCATGGAACCTATATAAAAATTGACCATATATTGGGACATAAAGATCTCAAAATTAAACGTAGGAAGGCAGAAATAATAAATGCTTTCTTCTCAGATAACAATGCAATAAAAACTACATTCAACAAGAAATTAGGGGTAAATAGACCAAAAAGTAATTGGAAACTAAATAATCTCATCTTAAAGAATGGCTGGGTGAAACAGCAAATTATAGAAAAAATGAATAATTTCATCCAAAATAATGACAACGATGAGACATCATATCAAAATTTGTGGGATGCAGCTAAAACAGTAATAAGGGGAAATTTTATATCTTTAGAGGCCTACTTGAATAAAATAGAGAAAGAGAAGATAAATGAATTGGGCCTGCAAATTAAAAAGCTAGAAAAAGCTTTTAAACTCCCCCAACCAAAAACTAAACTTTAAATTCTAAAAAGGAGAAATCAATAACATTGAAAGTAAAAACACTATTGAATTAATAAGTAAAACTAAGAGCTGGTTTTATGAAAAAGCCAATAAAATAGATAAACCTTGGTAAATCTGATCAGAAAAAGGAAAGAGGAAAATCAAATTGTTAGTCTTAAAAATGAAAAGGGGGATCTTTCCACCAATGAAGAGGAAATTAGAGCAATAATAAGGAATTACTTTGCCCAACTTTATGCCAATAAATTTGATAACTTAAGTGAAATGGATGACTATCTCCAAAAATATAGGCTCCCTAGATTAACAGAGGAGGAGATAAATTGCTTAAATAGTCCCATTTCAGAAAAAGAAATAGAACAAGCTATTAATCAACTCCCCAGGAAAAAATCCCCAGGAAAAAATGGATTTACATGTGAATTGTACCAAACATTTAAAGAACAATTAGCCCCAATGTTATATAAACTATTTCCAAAAATAGGGAATGAAGGAGTCCTACCAAACTCCTTTTATGACACAGACATGGTACCAATACCTAAACCAGGTAGGTTGAAAACTGAGAAAGAAAACTATAGAAAATCTCCTTAATGAATATTGATGCTAAAATCTTAAATAAGATAATAGCAAAAAGACTACAAAAAAATCATCCCCAGGATAATTCACCATGATCAAGTAGTATTTATATCAGGAATGCAGGGCTGGTTTAATATTAGGAAAACTATTAGTATAATTGACCATATTAATAATCAAATTAATAAAAACCATATGATTATCTTAATAGATGCAGAAAAAGCATTTGATAAAATACAACATCCATTCCTACTAAAAACACTTGAGAGTATAGGAATAAATGGATTATTCCTTAAAATAGTCAGGAGCATATATTTAAGACCGTCAGTAAGCATAATATGTAATGGAGATAAACTGGAACCTTTCCCAGTAAGATCAGGAGTGAAACAAGGTTGCTCACTATCACCATTGCTATTCAATATTGTATTAGAAATGCTAGCCTCAGCAATAAGAGTCGAGAAAGAGATTAAAGGAATAAGTGTAGGAAATGAGGAAATCAAACTATCACTCTTTTTGCAGATGATATAATGGTATACTTAGAAAAACCCAGAGATTCTAATAAAAAGTTATTAAAAATAATTCACAACTTTAGCAAAGTTGCTGGATACAAAATAAATCCATATAAATCCTCAGCATTTTTATACATCACCAACAAAATGCAACAACAAGAAATACAAAGGGAAATTCCATTCAAAACAACTGTTGAGAGTATAAAATATTTGGGAATCCATCTACCAAAGAAAAGTCAAGAATTATATGAGCAAAATTACAAAACACTTGCCACAAAAATAAAATCAGATTTAAATAATTGGAAAGACATTGAGTGCTCTTGGATAGGCTGAATGAATATAATAAAGATGACAATACTCCCCAAACTAATCTATTTAGTGCTATACCAATCAGATTCCCAAGAAACTATTTTAATGGCCTAGAAAAAATAACAACAAAATTCATATCGAAGAACAAAAGGTTGAGAATTTCAAGGGAATTAATGAAAAAAAAGTCAGATGAAGGTGGTCTAGCTGTACCTGATCTAGAACTATATTATAAAGCAGCAGTCACCAAAACCATTTGGTATTGGCTAAGAAATAGACTAGTTGATCAATGGAACAGATTAGGTACACAGGACAAAATAGGGTACAACTATAGCAATCTAGTGTTTGATAAACCCAAAGATACCAACTTTTGGGACAAGAATTCATTATTTGAAAAAAACTGTTGGGAAAAGTGGAAATTCATATGGCAGGAATTAGATATGGAACCACATTTAATACCATATACCAAGATAAGATCAAAATGGCTCCATGATTTAGGCATAAAGAATGAGTTCATAAATAGATTAGAGGAGCAGAGGATAGTCTACCTCTCAGACCTGTGGAGGAGGAAGGAATTTGTGACCAAAGGAGAACTAGAGATCATTATTGATCACAAAATAGAAGATTTTGATTACATCAAATTAAAAAGCTTTTGCACAAACAAAATTAATGCAAACAAGATTAGAAGGGAAGTAACAAACTGGAAATATTTTTTACAGTTAAAGGTTCTGATAAAGGCCTCATTTTCAAAATATATAGAGAACTGACTCTAATTTATAAGAAATCAAACCATTCTCCAATTGATAAATGGTCAAAGTATATGAACAGACAATTTTCAAATGATGAAATTTAAACTATATCCACTCATGTGAAAGAGTGTTCCAAATAACTACTGATCAGAGAAATGCAAATTAAGGCAAATCTGAGATACCACTACACACCTGTCAAATTGGCTAAGATGACAGAAAATAATGATGATGAATGTTGGAGGGGATGTGGGAAAACTGGGATACTGATGCATTGTTGGTGGAATTGTGAAAGGATCCAGCCATTCTGGAGAGCAATTTGGAACTATGCCCAAAAAGTTATCAAACTGTGCATACTCTTTGATCCAGCAGTGCTACTACTGGGCTTATATCCCAAAGAAATACTAAAGATGGGACAGGGACCTATATATGCCAAAATGTTTGTGGCAGCTCTTTTTGTAATGCTAGAAACTGGAAAATGAATGGATGCCCATCAATTGGAGAATAGTTGGGTAAATTATGGCATATGAAGGCTATGGAATATTATTGCTGTAAGAAATGACCAGCAGGATGAATACAGAGAGGCTTGGAGAGACTTGCATGAACTGATGCTGAGTGAAATGAGCAGAACCAGGAGATCACTATACACTTCAACAACAATACTGTATGAAGATATATTCTGATTGAAGTGGATATCTTCAACATAAAGAAGATCTAATTCAGTTCCAGTTGATCAACGATGGACAGAAACAGCTACATCCAGAGAAGGAACACTGGGAAAGGAGTGTAAAATATTTGTACTATTGTCTTTCTACCCAGGTTACTTATACTTTCGGAATCCAATTCTTACTGTGCAACAAGAAATTTGGTTTTACACACATATATTGTATCTAGGTTATACTGTAACACATTTAATATATATGGAATTGCCTGTCATCTAGAGGAGGGAGTAGAGGGAAGTGAATACAAGTGATAATGTTGTAAAAAAAATTTACCCATGCATATGTACTATCAAAAAAATTATAATTATAAAATATAATTTTATATAATATAATATATAAAATAAATTATTAAAAAAGAGTATTACAATTTTCTCCAAAGAACTGTCATACCTAACTTTTAAAAAATCCTGTTTACCTACTTACCTTCTTTCTTGTTTGTTTTGTGATTCAATTTATCTTGTTTTAATAGAAGGGTGAGATCCTCTGCTATTATAGTTTTGCTGCCTATTTAATCTTACAACTTTCTTAGCTTCTCTAGGAATTTGGGTGCTATACCACTTGATGCATATATGTTTAGTATGGCTATTACTTCATTCTCTGGTATCCCTTAGCAAGATGTAGTTTCCTTTCTTATTTCTTTTAATTATATCTATTTTTGCTTTTGATTTATCTGAGATCAGGTTCCCTAGTTTTGCCTTTTTTTTTTTTTTTGCTTCAATTTAAGCATAATAGTTTCTGCTCTAGCCTTTTACCTTTTTTTTCTCTGTATGTATCTCTCTGCTTCAAATGTGTTTTTGTAAACATATTGTAGGATTCTGGCTTTTAATACAGTCTGCTGTTCCCATTTTATGGAGAGTTCATTTCATTCATGGTCACAGTTAAAAAAAAAAAATAATAATAGTCACACTTCATTTCCCGCCATCATATTTTCCCCAAGTTATGCTTTTCTTTCTCCTTTTCCCTCTCTCCTCCTCACCAGCATTTTGCTTTTGACCATCACCTCCCTCAAGCTGCACTTCCTTTTTTCAGCTCCTCCTCCTTTTTCATCCCTTTCCCCTTCTATTTCCTCCCTCCCTTCTATTCGCCTCCCCTTTTCCTTTCTCCTTTCCTCTCCTACTTTTCTATAAGGTGAAACAAGTTTCTATATCAAACTAAATATGTATGATATTCCCTCTTTGAGCCAAATCCAATGAGATTAAGGTTCAATGCTCATTCCCCTCCCTTCTTTCCATCAAGTGTAATAGGTCCTTTTTTGCCTCTTAATGTGATAAAATTTATCCCATTTCACTTTCCTTTTTCTCTTCTTCCTGTACAATTACTTTTCCATTCCTAGTTTATTTATATATATATATATATATATATATATATACATATAAAATCACATTAAAATTATCTCATATGTACATCCTCTAAGTATATCACTAACAAAGATACACTTCTCAAGAGTTACATATATCATCTTCCCATATGTAACATTTAACCTTTAAAGAAACAAGGGTTTTTTTCTCCTCTTTTTACATTCTTATTCTTCTATTAAATTCTGTATTTGAAATTCAAATGTTCTGTTTAGCTTAGCTTTGTTCTTTTCATTAAAAAATAATGGAAAATTCTCTTTTTTTTGAATGTCCATCTTTTCCCCACTAAAAGGTGTTTTTGTTTGTTTGTTTTGTTTTGTTGTTGTTGTTGTTGTTGTTGTTGTTTTCTGAGTAGAAGATTCTTTGCTGAGTAGATGAGTCCAAGCTCCTTTACCATCTGGGACATCGTAATTCAGGCCCTTCAATCTTTTAAAGTGGAAGCTGATAGGTCCTGACTAACCCTGATTGTGGCTTCTCGATGTTTGAATTGTATTTTCTCCTTGATCTGGTAATTCTGGAATTTAGCTACAATATTCCTTGAAGCTTTCATTTCAGGGTCTTTTTTGGAAGTGAGTGGTGGATTCTTTCAATGGCCATTTTGTTCTCTGGTTCTAGAATATCAGGGTAGTTTTCCTTGATGATTTCCTGAAAGATGTTGTCCAGGATCTTTTTTTAATTTTGGTTTTCAGATAGTCTAACAATTCTTAAATTGTCTCTTCTGGATCTAATTTCCAGGCATTTTTCTGATAAGATATTTTACACTTTCTTCTATTTTTTCTTTCTTTTTTTTTTTTTTTTTTTGGTGGTGGGGGGGGGGGTGGTTTGCTGGACTGATTCTTGATGTCTCATTGAGTTTTTCACTTCCATTTGTCCAATTCTAATTTTTAGTGAATTATTTTCTTGAGTTAGCTTTTTTTTAAACCTCCTTTTGCATTTGGCCAATTGTACTTTTAAAAGACTTGTATTGTTTATTGAATTTCTTTTTCCATTTCACCTATTTTTAAGTTCTTTTTTTCCATTTCACCAATTCTATTTTCTTTTTTCTAAATTTTTTATTAATTTTATAATTATAACATTTTTTGACAAATACATATGCATAGGTAATTTTTTACATTATCCCTTGTACTTCCTTCTGTTCCGAATTTTCCCCTCCTTCCCTCCATCCCCTCCCTTAGATGGCAGGCTTTCTTATACATATTAAATATGTTATAGTATATCCTAGACACAATATACATGTGCAGAACCGAATTTTGTTGTTGTTGTTGCAAAGGAAGAATTGGTAAAAATAACCTGGGGAGAAAAACAAAAAATGCTAACAGTTTAACCTCATTTCCCAGTGTTCCTTCTCTGGGTGTAGCTCATTGATCTTCTCTATGTTGAAGATATCCACTTCCATCAGAATATATCCTCATATAGTATTGTTGTCGAAGTGTATAATGAATGATCTCCTAGTTCTGCTCATTTCACTCAGCATCAGTTGATGTCTCTCCAACCTTCTCTGTATTCATCCTGCTGGTCATTTCTTACAGAACAATAATATTCCATAACATTCATATACCACAATTTACCCAACCATTCTCCAATTGATGGGTATCCATTCATTTTCCAGTTTCTAGCCACTACAAAAAGGGCTGCCACAAACATTTTGGCATATACAGGTCCCTTTCCCTTCTTTAGTATTCCCTTGGGATACAAGCCCAATAGTAGCACTGCTGGATCAAAGGGTATGCACAGTTTGAAAACTTTTGCACCAAATCTCTTTTCCAAGAAGTTTATTTTTTTTTTCCCCCTATATCACCAAATCTATTTTTTAAGGAGTTGTTTTCTTCAGTCAATTTCTGTTTCATTTTCCAAACTCCCTTTTTCAAAGCTCATTTGCTTTCCCCATTTTTCTTCTAATGCTGTTTTTTAGTCTCATTTTAAATTATTCCAAGAGAGATTTTTGAGTTGAATAGCAGTTATTTCCCCTTGAGCCTTCATCTAGAGGCATTTTGCTTTTAGTATCCTCAAGGTTTGGGTTGTGTTCTTCCCTGTCTCTATAATTGTTATCTATGGTCAAAGCTCTTTTTGCTTTTTTGCTTGTTTTTAGAGATTGAGGTCTGCTCCTCAAGGGAGATTGTCCTGAGCATCCTCTACAGGGCAACAGAGACTTCAAGCTGCCTGCACTGGGGCCAGTGGTGCTACAAGCTGCCCCCTTGTACTGGATGGGCTGGGCCAAGTACTGGTTTTTATGCTGGAGTTCAGGGGCTCACATTTGTGTTTAGGAAATTGTGTTAGAGGTTTCATAACTAGTATACTGATTTCCTGGCCTTCTGAATTAGAACAGAGTAACCAAAACTGCTGTATTTTGGCTAAGAATGTCCCACAGTATTGCCCATGCTCATAGAACCTCCCCTCTCCACTCCTGCACTGGGCCACATCCTCCCCTGCCCAATTGAGATAGACCTTTCCTGAAGTTTGTCCAAGATATCTTCTGCTGTAAATTTGTTACACTCCAAATATTTGTAGGTTTTGTCACTCCAAAATCCATTCAGAGGTTTGATTTTGAGGGAAGCCAGAAAGAGCTCAAAGTCCTGTCTACTCTCTGCCACCTTGGCTCTTCCAGAGGGAGATTTCAGCTAAAGTATAATGATCTTCTGAAATTCTTTCTAACTCTGAAATTGCACTATTGTCTTTCAATTTATTTTGTCTTCTGCTACTAATACAGAATTGGGAAATTTGCCACATAAATGCCCCCAAATAGGGCATATTCCCAGGTGATTAAGCTTATTCTGGGAGAATCAAATATGCAATTTTTGGTGATAGCAAAGGGCCCTACAAATTCAGCCTAAGTTTACTTTTTGATATGTTTTGGTTCCAAGATTTTGAAGTTCATCCTGGGACAATAAATACATACCACAGATGAACAACTATATTTTCCAAAGACCAAGACATATAAACAAGCAAGAAAAAGAATGCCCAAACTGAACAAATTTATTGAGTATTATTTGGCAACGCAATTCCTTTTTTTTCAACATCAAATGTTATTCAACCTTTGTTTAAATAACTTCATTTGGTCAAGACAGGTAAAAATGAAGTCTTTGAATTTTATCATTATGCTCATCCTTATCTAAATTCCTCCACTATCACATTCATTGCTAATAAAACCCAGCATATAGCAGGTCTCATTTTGTGAATACCAAAAGAATAATCAGCATTTAATAATATATATAATTTAATATATATTAATAAATTTAATAATGTATATAAATATAATAAATAAATATAAAATTTATATTTCTTTGTGGTTTGCAAAGAACTTTACAAATATTGTTATAAACTATGAAATTCCTTAAATAACTTTTGGAAGTAGGTGATAACAACATTTATTTGATAAATGAGAAAACTGAAGCAAACAAGTTAAATGACTTGTTTTAGAGTTTCAAAGCTATTAAGAGAGGCTGGATCTCTGCTTAGGGCTTACTGCTTCCATGTCTAACACTTTAGCCACCGTACCAGCTGTCTGCTTCTTAGAACACCTCTAAAGTATGAATTTTCAATCCTGAAAAAAGAATTACTTTCAGTTCCATCAGTAAGGACTTTTGAAATAGTTTTGATAATTTTTAAGATGCCTTTTTTCCTAAGAGATGCATAATACATCTCTTAATTTTTTGTTAATTACAAATTCATAAATCAATAAATTATTAAGAAATGTTTATTCTGCTTTTCATAGTCATCTAAAATATGCACATAAAAACACAAACTTTAATGTTTTGAAGAATTTTAAAAAATTTAATATTTCATAACTGGTAATATAGATTGGAAAATGCATCTTTAAATGTTCTCTCTTCTGATTTAAGAGATTTCAAAGAAGATCTTAGAAACAGCAACAAGAACATCGTGGTCTTTGGGCATTAGTCCAAATATGTAGAGAAAATTCATGTTTTCCAAATTTTTCTTTCATTAGAAAAGAATGATATACAGAAAAAAATGCCAGATTAATTCTTTATATTCTTTCGATGAAAAGTTTTAAATGTTTCATTGGTTTTACCTAACTTCCTTTAAAAAAGAAAAAGAAAAAAAGAGCAGCTAGGTGGCACAGTGGATACAGCACCAGCCTTTAAGTCAGGAAGACTTCAAAATATGGCCTCAGACACTTAACATTTCCCAGCTGTGTGACCCTGGTCGAGGTACCTTACCCCAATTGTCTCAGTAAAAAACAAACAAACAAACAAACAAACAAACAAACAAATAAATAAACGTGTAAATAATTATACACTTCTTTTGACATAAATATCATGGGGATATTGTGTTTTATATAAAACTAAGTGATGTAAAAATATTGGTTGTTGTTTTTTTGTTTTTGTTTTTGTTTTTTTAAATGAGACAGGTGATTTGGCTATTTAAATTCCTTTCTAGAAATCTAATCTTTTGGCAGATGAATATTGAATACAGTCTTGAATTAGAAAGTAATGATAGGAAGGCCATGTAGAGAAGTCAGTGTTGAGAGTAACTCAAAATGCTAGAAAGACCATAGAATACAAAGAAGATTGGAAGGCAAATAATAGTACCATTCTTTTAAAGAGATCCACACAATTTTCCACTAGATTCTTACTGTATCCAGGATTCTTGAAAGCTGAAGCCCAAGCTTTGGCAAGTTGGTAGGCTTTATTGAGCTTTGAAGGATACAAGCCTGATGTAGAAATAAGTTTGTCATCTGAAATCTAATCTGAATCAAATTTCAGAAGCCAATTGAAAGAGTAGTTTCGGAAGAATTTAATTTGGGGTCTAGAGCAGTTCTTTTAAATCATATGTTGGAAGAGTTATGAGTTAGATTGATGGAAAGAATTCTCAGATTGATTAAACCTCAAGTCTTTGATATTCTGAAGTATCCTATGTATTTATAAGAAACTACTAAAAAAAAAAAAAAAACCTAAAGGAAAAAGGAAAAAGCTTAATATGAAAGTAAATTTCTAAATTATTCATGGGGCATTCCAGAGACCATAATCCATAAAGAGTGTTCACAGAGAGCAACCATATTTTATAGATGGGAAAACAAAGGCTTATAGAGAATCAATATTTATCCCAAAACCAGAATAAATCATGAAAAGTGTTTTGTTCACTTAGATCTAACTTCATTAGTTGGTATTCTAATTTTCAACCTATAGTGTTTTCATTTTTCCACATCAATAAAACACTGTTATATGTTTATTTGGTGATTTCACTCTGGTTCTCCCCCACCTAGTTTTTCAAGCAAAGCAAGGGATCAAATACTATGCATCTTTGTAGCATCGTACTCTTTGTCAGGGATGTTGACTTTCTTTTGTGCTTTTTGAATGCCACACTGATTAGGGTGGTCAGGTGATATACCATTAGACTATAAGAAAGTAGGAAAGGGTAGTTGTCTTCCTCTAGCTCATTAGCACCTATTACAATTGAGTCAGGATTATACCATAACTGAGCTGTCTATACAAACTTAAAAAGCTTTGAAGAATCCTAAATGTTTCCTCCAAATTTGACATAGCTCCCTTAATAGAGGAAGTATCATCATTCTTAAGTCTCAATTCCAATTAATCTCAAAATGTTGGTAAACAGTCTGGGTATAAGCTAATCAGAAGCCTTGAGTAACGAGGTGACACAAGCTATATCCTTACATTTTGCTAGAATTTTAGATATCTCTGGCCAAACTTAGGCTATTCTGAGTCACAATAGAAAAAATGTTTGGGAGAGGGAAAAGTGAGGAGAAGAGAGGGAAACATGAAGAGGGAGAGAGAAAGAAAGAAAGACAATTTTGTAGAAATTGTAAGGGAGGAGTGAGGAGAATATAGGAAAGGAGGAAGACATGAAGAAGCAATAGGAGGAAGAGGGAGGAAGGAGGAAGAAGAAATGATGTGGGGGAGATTGTAGTGCTACAGTTCTCTTTTAATGTCCTGACCCAGTTTCCCTAATTGTTCTCTTTAGTTACTATGCCTCAGGTTATAACCATTCCCTCTTAATGCTTGATAGGATTAAGGTCTTTATCCGTTTTAGACTTGGTTAGACTATCTGGAGACTGTCCAGTACCTCCTTCCATTAACCCTGCCACCATTATGTCATTCTAATCCTAAATTCCTCCCCCCCCCCATTAAGTAATCCCCATCCAGGTACCTCCCCCATTATGCCATTGTTCTTGTAACCCTTTAAGAATCAGTCCTGGGACCAAACCATTTGGTCCCAGTAAATTTCTCCATCTAGTAAATTCTGTATTGGATACTCTCTAATCTCTATCTTGCTCAGTTTCTTCGGCATTACAAGATAAATCAGTTAAATGGTAAAAGCCAATTTTAATTAAGCCAATATTCTACAAAATCCAAAAGGGTGAATGTCTTGTAGAATCTTTCATTCAAAAGTAAGATATTTTTACTACAATCTTTGAGATAACTATTAAGTATTGATGTAATGATGTTTCAAAACTGTCAATTTCTTATTTCAGCTTTTTACATATCATTTGAAACTGTAAAAGAAGAATGATATTATAAATAAGATTTACACAAAGCACCATAAGGAAAATCAAACTTTAAGTATCTGCATTAAAAGAATCAAGAGTAGACACAAAGAGTTTAAATACTAAATTTATAAGGTATTGCAATACAAATATGCAATAGCATGTCTGCTGAACTTTTATATAAAAAGATTGCATTTCCATGAAAAAAGCTGTGTAACATAAATATCATTCAACATTTATAGCCAATACAAAATGTCAAAGCTGCATGATTCACATACATTAGTTGCCTTCTACCACAAACTTTCTTTATACTAAGTAAGTCAATTAGGAGAAAGCTTGGTTTATGTATTTTACATGCTGGTAATTAGCTTGATGATGTTGACAGAAATGTGCTTTTCCCAAACATCTCCTATTGCTTAGTCTCAATCAATCATGTAATTAACACATACTATATTGAATAAGTTAATTATACATTTCAACTTTTCAAAATAAGTTGTGTTTTTTCAAGTGAATCAAAACACATGAATGAGGTAAACAGAATGTAACAATAAAATAATTTTACTGTTGACACAGAAGAGAGAAGCAAATATTTTTGAAAACCTTGGCAATGTGGCAGATTGAATAAACTACTCATTTATAATACTGGCAGAAATAACACTTCAATATTGTACTAAGATGAATGGTGCCAAAGAGAAACGAAATATTCATTTTAGAATAAATCACCAACCTACATCTTTTCTTTTCTATTCTGATTTGCATTCATATGATGTAATCATTCATTTATCAAACAAATCATACATTTAGCTTATCTTGCCCATCTTTACCCCTTTAATAATCCCTTCCCCATAACTTAAAACAGTATGCTTTTTCTACCACTCAAAGACTGAGTCATAAATTTCAGATGGTTAACACTGATTTCAAAACATAAAATAATGCCCACCTATGCCATTCCTTACAATTAAGTGGTGGATTAGAGTATATGCAATTTTGCAGAACACACACAGAAATCCCATAGAAATCAACAAGATTCCTTTGCTAGTAAATAATTCAAAATTGTTTTTTTGAAAGCCAAACTTGATGAAGCTAAAACTTCTAGATAATATAACATTTATCTTTCATTTCTTTACATAATTTAAGTTACCTATAAATAAAATAGTGATCAAATGAACTGGATATAAACAAAGATTGCACTGTAAAGCTTTCATACTTGAATGATACCTACCCTCTCATCTTTCTTTAAAGCTTGAAGTGAGGGCAGGGGAAAAAAGGCTTATTTCACTATCAAATAAAGAAATAAAAGAAGGAGTGGTTTGACCATAAATCTAAGTTCAAACTATGAAAACTGAAATACTACAGTAGAAAGATGTTCTTGTAAAAAAAAAAAAGTTCTTCCAAGAACTATGTATTTTATCCTGTTACCAGTTTAAAGGTCTACATTCCCCACTTCAAAAACATGACTAACTCTATCACTTATAATAACAAAATTCATTCTACATAATCACAGTCAGATGTAATATAACCAAATTATCTGAACAATAACTATAAGACAGTACTGTAGAAATTTTAGGGTCCAGATCTGTAAATTATCAACTCTGGCCTTTCATTTTATAGACAAAGACTCCAAGGCGATGTAACATACCAATGGACACAAGGATAGCATGTGGAAAATCCAGAATTCAAACTCAAATCCAGGGCTATTTCTATGGGCCAAACTGATTTCAAATAATTTGAAAGGCTACTAGTATCAGGTACACATTGTAATTGTGAAACTATTATCTCTTTGAAGGAGAAATGAATAATCTTTCCAGGAAAACAAAAACAAAAAAACAGGGAATGGAGTTAACGCCCAACTACTTTGAGATTTCTTAAAACTCTTAAGGCTGTATAGCTATCTCAAGAATAAAAGTACCAAAGCATCAAAGTGTAACTTTCCCTAGATTTTAAATAACTAATGAGAAAGGATCAAGTCTCTTTTTATGGAATATATTAAGTACCTATTATAACATTGATATTTATTAGATAATCAAGAACACTTAAATATGAATACAATATGCCTATTGGGTGCATGGTACTGTCTGAATCACTGAAGTGGTTTGAAGGAATATATGATCTCCATTTAAAAAAAAAACCAAAAAAAAAACTGTGACATATAGTTAACTGATTAAAACCTCTTTAAAATGTATGGAAGCCACTAAAATGTGTTTCCTATTCTTTTGAAAGAGTTTGTTCCTGTATCTATTCTGCAGCAGTAAAACTATGAAATAAACACTCTAATTCATGAGACTGCAGGGGCTTAAAAGAAACCCTACAACTCCTTGGAATAAATCCTTTCTTTTTAATCATTATTTTTACACTCCCCTCCTCACATCCAAGGGGAGGGGAAAGGAAAACTAAAAACAACAAAACCTAACTAACTCCCCCCCCAAGGCAATTGGGGTTAAGTGACTTGCTCAGAGTCACACAACCAGGAAGTGTTAAGAGTCTGAGGCCAGATTAGAACTCAGATCCTCCTGACATCAAGGCTGGTGCTCTATCCACTGTACCACCTAGCTGCCCCACCTGAATAACTTTTAAAGATGTAAACTAATCCCAGGATCAGATTTTATTTATTTAAAAAACAATAATAAAGTAAGTCCTATAATACTTTATTCAACCACAAGAAGGCAGAGATTCTCAGAATCCCACCCTAATTTCTTTATTTTCAACTCACCCAAAGAGAACACATTTGGAATAACCAAATGAATACCTAATTTATTTTAAAAGGTGACAAAATAATTTCTAGACCTTATTAAATTCTGATCTTTTCCTTATTATGCACCCTAGTGCATCCCCCTAAAAGGGTGGTGGTGTGGGAGGAGGTAATAGGTCCTACCTTGAGAATCCATGCACAACTTGGTTCCTTATTTTCTCAACTTATTTCTTAAATATAAGACAAATAAAAAAGGAAATTAAAAAAAAGAAATCCCTGGGCACTTTTAATAAGTCAAGTATTGAGAGATTTACAAAGATGCATTTCTTTGCAGCATTAAAGAAAGTTGAGGTTGGAGGGTATGTGGGAAGAGAAGAAACCATTTCTCTCATTTCCTGCTCTAGATTTTCACTCATTCTTTCACCAGTAGGTCAGTTCACTAAAAAGGAAACCATAAGTGGCTTTTTAGTTGTTATGATTACTAAAGTAGCTCATATGGAGCCAGAGAGCTACTCTAGAGAGGAAAATAGTACCACATCATACTGCAGCTCTCTGCACATGACTTGCTTGTATTGGCAAGACTAAGAAGATTTTTTGGCTTCAAAAAAAAAGACTTCTCAATGAAATAGTTGAAAGGAGGTGGAAGAAGGGGGGATGACTGCCTTTTGGTCAAAAAAAAAAATTCTCCTCCTGCTAAATGACCACTTCCTTCTGAACCTCTGAAGGTTACACGTCGTTTCCAGCATTTGCTTGTCAATAATTCATTGCCCATGGTTTCCAATGATCTAAGCCCCTGAAGTCATAATAAGCTTGGCTGATGTCACATTAACTTGTATGCTATTCCTCTGAATACTTGGGAACTGAAGAGTGCTGGTGTTATATGTAGGAAGCCCAGTCTAAGACCAGTCCCTGCTGTCACAGTGCACTCAGTATATTTTCAAAAGAAACATTAAGAAGGAAAAATGAGAAGCAAAAAATAGAGTATAATGAAGGTACTTCAGTGAGCAGTGATGAGAGCTAAACCACCATAGCCACAGTTCCTGTACTAGGATAACATTTAAGGCCTCTCAGTTTCTATTCAATAAATACCTATTGACTGAGTACATTGTCTGATGTTTTCCATAAGGTTTGACAAAAACACTGAAGACCAAATAAGGAAGGGAAACTTCTACTACAGTTATTAGGACACGTTTTGTTATTGCTGATGTATGAAGTCAAATATGCTTTCATCTCATGTGGCTTGGAGCAATGACTATAGAGGATATTAAAAAGTAGAGTAATGGCCACCTATTACAATAAGAACTTTCAAACCCTATAATCTTAAACCAAATCTCCAAGCAGAATAATGGATCTTATTTTTGATTTTGATTGTCATGCCTAAAAGATTCTCATTACTATATAAAGATTACTACCTTTTAGGACTAGATGTTTATTAAGTATAAGCTTTTAAGAGAGAAGCTGGCTCATGCAGGAGAGATTAAGAATTTGGCTTCCATTGTAGACCAGAAGGGAAACTGACACATTTCTTTGGTCCAGTTTGCTGGAGACAACCTTACAAAAAATTACTGTTCTCCATCAGCAACATGACTTTTGCGCTGCCTCACTGAGCTTTCAGCCTCCATATCAGTCAACTGTTGGTCTGGGATATTCCCTGCATCTTCAGTTGCTGATCCTTCATCCACTGCAGAGTCATCTTCAGAAGTTTCATCATTTGAATTGCTTCTTTCCCCTTCTCGTTCTGAAATATCATCTTTGTCTTCTTCTCCCTCTGAGAGGTCATCTTTCTCTTCCTCTTCATCTGAAAGGTCTTTTTTTCCCTCTGAAATTCCTAGATCTTCAACTATCAGAGCTTCCTTTTCCTTTTCAAATAACTCTATTAAAAAAAAAAAAAAGATGTAAAAATAACTTGCATCCAGTAAGCAACCAAATCACAAATGTTCAATAATTTTTAAAAAATTAAAATGATAATTATTAAGCTAGTTTCTACAATTCTGGATAGATACCTCAGTTTATACATTAACCAGTAGCTTTTTTTGTCCTTGTCCTTAATCTTACCTGAATTCTATTTATTTCAAAGACTTCTAATCATTGATGGACACTTAATATATTTCCTCCTATGGCATTACTCAGTTCTATGTTAATCTTAAATATTACAAAGAGCATATTTCTATTCTCTTCCTAACATATTTTAAATTCTACAGGAGATATTCTGCTATGAAGAAAATATTTAAGAAGCAACACAGAAGCATAGACTCAGAGCTGCAAAGCATCTCCAAAGTAATTTATTCCAACCCTTTCATTTTACAAATTTGGAAACTGATCACCTGAGACCTTAAGTGACTTGTACAAAATCACTGAAGTGAAAATGGCAGAAGGTGTGAGATGTTGTCAAGAAGATTCAAAGATGACTCTCAAGTTTCAAGCTTGGGTAACTAAGATAATGGTAGTGTTTTTAAAAGACAGAGGGAAATTGAGAGGAGGAGGCAGGAGAAGATATTGAGAAGAGTTTTGAATATATTAGTTTGAGGTGCTGGTAAGACAAGTGGGTAAAGATTTCTGAGAGTTAATTGGGGGTGAATGATTGGACTTCAAAGGACCTATGAAGAAAGATGCTATCTGCATTCAGAAAAAGAACTAATAAATAAAAGTATATATAAAATGACATATTTGTATCTAATAGTAACTATATATAGAAGGAAGAATAAAAGGGAAAAAAAGTTATATGATAAATTTAAATATATTTTTAAAAGGAAAAACGAGTTGAACATAATAGATTTGCAGTTTTGTTTCACATGCAATCATCTTTTCCCTATTCTATTATGTTATGGAAATATTTGTTTTATTTCTTAAACTTAGGACAAAATAAATACATGTAATGATTTAATAAATAACATTAGACTTGAAAAAAGTATCATTTGGGATAGCTAGAAGGACAGTGGATAGAGTGCTGAACCTGGAATCAGGATGACCTCAGTTCAAATCTGACCTCAGATATTTACTAGCTGTGTGACCTAGGCAAATCACTTAACTTCTGCTTCCCTTTTTTCCCCTCTGTAAAACTGGGATAATAGCACCTATCTTCCAAGGTTGTTACAAACTCAAATGAAATATTATTTATAAAGTGCTTAGTACAGTGTTTGGAATATAATAGATTATGTGCCATAATGTTAACTATTATTAAATAAGTATTATCTATATGGAGGTGATAACTAAACCCAAAAGAACAAGGAAAACCATTAAGGAAAAGAGTGTCATGAGAAAACATAAGGGGTCCCAGGATATTTACCTTGATTGACACCCATATTTAGAAGGCAAAAGAAGGTTGCATTAAAGGTATGGGCAGAAACAGAACTAGGATCTCAAATAGTGTCAAAGAAGCTAAAGGAAAAGAAAGTATACAGGGGTTGGGAATGTTTTAAAATATGCTTCAAAGTTAAGGATGATGAAGATTGAGAAAAAAGTCTTTAGATTTAGCAATTAAAAGGTCATTGGTAATTTCTGAAAGGCCAATTTCATTAGACTCATAGAGTCACAAGTTGGAATGTAAATGTTAAAAGAAAGAATGAATGATGATGATAGGTGATAAGGCATACTCTTATTGGACATTTAGCAGGGAAAAGGAAGAGGGATATTGGATAATAGCTCCAGGGTTGGGCAAGGTCAAAGAATTTTTTTCCTTTTAGTAGATGGGATAAACTTAAGTACACTTATAGGCAGAGAGGGAAGAAGTAGTGAATAAGGGGAGAATGAAAATCATAGTGATAGAGGGAATTAATTCTCAATGAGGCAAGCTCCTAAAAAAGATCAGAATAGAAGTGATCAAGAGGCAAGTGAGAGTGTCAGTCTTGACAAAAAAAATTCTCTTCTTTGACACTGGAGTACAAGGAGAAGAATATGAGTGAAGCAAGAAATATTTTGAAGTGTCAAGAATTGAATGGAGATCACAAAAGGATGTTTTCAATCTTTTCAAAAAAGTTAGAGGTGAGGTTATTTGTTAAGAAAGAAGAGGTAGAGGCTAACAGGAACATTACAATTTAAAGGAAGATCTGATATTAGTCATGAGTGACAGATATAAATGCTTTTAGATATTAGTGATATTAGATATAAGAATCAAGGATGGGAGCTGAAGAAAAGAAGATTAAAAAAACAAACAGCTTTCTAGAAGACTTGGCACTTGAGCTGAGCTTTGAAAAAAAGAAGAGATTTCAATCAATGGATATTAGGCAGGAAGATCTATTCCATGATTGGGGAATGGTGGTGAAATGAACAAAGAGGAGAGCACAGAATGAAAACAAGGGACAGAAATTCCATTTTGAAAAGTAGAATGGAAGCATAATAGCTTGGCATAAAACTAGAAAGATAGTTTGCAACTAGTTTTTAGGAGGCCTTCAAAGCTAGGCTAAGGAGTTAAATTTTATTCAGCTAGCAGCAAGGGAGCAATGAAAGTTTCTGGGTCTTCATAATTATAAAAGAAACAACTAGTGTAGACACTCTCAGATTCATACATCAAGCTTTATCTGAAGTGTTAAGAATATGATTTAATTAGCATTAGAAAGAATCAGGAAGATCTGGGTATAAGTCCTGCCTCAGAGCATAAAAATTATGTGACCATGAGCAAGTAATTTAATCTTTTTGGGTGCTGGGCAAAAAATGTAAATTACAAAAAAACTCTTAATTATCATCAGTGGAGGAAGTTTTTACATTGCTAGTTTATGACATGAATAATTATAAGTCTAGAAAAAAAAGGGGGGTGGGGAATGAGAGAGACAGAGATTTTCTTTTCTTCTAGTTTCCAAAATTTGAGAAGTCAGTTTCATTCTAATTATTAGGTTTTGTTCTCTGGCCTCACAAACACAGGAATATGCAAACAGAACATAAAATTTGCTCAACTTTTGTCTATTGTTATGATAAGAATGGAAAATTTAGAATGGGATGACTTTTTAAATTCTGAAAACTAAAAAAATTGGTTTCCTATATAATTAAATCTTAAATTAGAAAAAAATATATAAAGATATTTTTTGTCCTTAGTATTTTTTTTTCTTTTTAGAGATATCCCCAGTGTACCAGTAAACAGATTGGTAAAAAGGCTTAATTACATTTAAGAAACCAAACAAGAGCTTTCACAATAATACAATGGACTCCCCCACCCCCATCATTCCAAAGACATGGTATTAGCTCATAATGCTTACCAGATTGATCTATTCCATCTCTTGGTTTAGGTGGACAAAAGCAATCTGCAAGTAAAACCAGTATCTGATAGGGAAAAAAAGGAAAAGATGTGATTCAAGGTATAAAAAACACAATATTTAATATTCAAGTTATATGTTGTTCCAAAACACAGGTATGTGTTTCTAAATAAATGATCAATAGTGAGTAATGATAAAAGAAAAATTTAATAGTCCTTTAACTTCCCAATCTCCAGTCTCTACCTTCTCCAATAAATACATCCTATGCATGACTGCTCCAGTAAGTAATCTTTCTAAGATACTTCTCAGATCATTAATTCTCCTGCTTAAAGTTTTTCAATGGCTCCCTCATCATCTATAAAATAAAGTATGAATTCCTTATTCTAACATGGAAGGCTCTCAACCTAGTTCCAATGTATCTTCTTATGCATATTTCACATGCATTATCTTCACTTGTTCTATGTCCTAGCTACTCTAAATTCCCCCCTTTCTTGTCCTGCTTTCTTGTCATTTGTGACTCTGTCACCATGAATTTTAAAATAAACTCTTCTGTGTTTTTAATTATTGAACTTCTCTTTCTTCAAGGTATAATTCAACCACAATCTCTTGTTGGAATAATTTCTTAATCCTCTTTACTGGGAAATGACCTATGCCTACTCAAATTTCTTAAAGCATTTGGTTTAGATCTCTCCTTTGCATTAAGCAAATTTGACTTCATGTTTTAATTAGGCAATTACAAGTCTAATCTCCACAGGGTTTCCTATTGCCCACCAGAAAAGCTTCACACTCCCTTATCTGCTATTCAAGAGCTTCCATCTAGTATCAGTCAATTTAGTTAATTCAGCTGATGGTACAGAATTCTGGACCAGGAGTCAGGAAGACCTGAGTTCAAAAATGACTTGAGATATTTACTAGCTATGGCGTAGGTAAGTTTCTACTTCAATTTCCTTATCTGTAAAATAAGAATAATAATAGAACTTGCTTTCCGGGATTTATTTTGAGGATTAAATGAATTAATATTTGTAAAATGTTTTGTTGGCCTTAAAGAGTAAATCTTTATCCTTATATAATACTTTATCTCTCTCCATGTTCTATACACTATTCAAACTGGAATATTTGCGATCTCTTTTCTTGCCTTCATTCACTTTTCTGAATCTGTTCCTTTTATCATGTAGTCCTCTATGTTTATAACAATCTCTCCATCTTTCAGTTTGTTATTTCTCTTTCAGAGCCCAACTTCCATATCCTTTTTTCTGAAAAGTATTCCTGAATTTCCCAAGTGAAATGATTTAAGAATTTCAAAATTCTCAAAATATATAAACATCCAAATTTCCAAATGATACGTTTCCCCAGAAATCTTTTAAGAATTAAAATATAATTTGAAACAAATGGGGAAAGATAGCTAATGTTGCAAACTGAATAGCCTTAATAAATTGTCTCTTTTATTCTGTGATAGTATCTATGATAATAACATTGCAAATACACTTTTAATTGTTGGTTCCAGTTGTTGTTGTTTTTAATTGTAACTTGTTATTTGGGGTTCTGTGTACTCTTTTGTTATTTCATCTTAACCACAATTCTTCCCAAATAGTAAATCCATTTCTTTTTAATCCTTTGTTCACTAGATAGCAACTTTAGTACAGGAGCCCAAAGCTAGGAATATGACACTGAAAGTGGGGTCTAGGCAAGACCCTTAGCTTTCTCTGGGACTTTATCTGTAAAATAAGGACATGGAGATGAACCTGGATTCTCGCAGGTTATGTCAATGGAGCATGAGCATTGGACAATTATACTACATTGGCTAAGTTTCAAATAAAGTTTCAGTCAGAGATCATTTCTTCTTTTTTAAAGCTAACATACTAAGCACTTTGAAGAAAGTTCTTCACAGCACGATAAATTCTCTGGTCACACAAATTGTGTGTGTGTGGGGGGGGGGGAACAAAATAAAAAAAAAAAAAACTTAATCATAGACCTCAGTTCTCATCCTCCTCCCCTTTTGCAATGATTTAGTTCCAGTTGAGGGCTGAATGTGGTGGACATGGAATAATGTCACATAAAACAAAATTGATTACATGAATATACTATATGAATAGGAAATGATGGATTAGTGATCTGAAATTACTTTCTCAATCAGCTATATATAAAATCAGCTTAGTATCAGAGGAGATAAAATCAATTAAAAAACTAGAACAAAGAATAAAAATGAGAGACTATAGAATGCAACCTATACATTTTTCAAAATGGCCTATTCAAATGATATGTGTAGAGTAATAAATTTAAAATAGTAAGGAAAAAAGTCACAAGCTATCATTATTCCCTGTGGGAAAATTATGGAATATAAATTGACTGTTCCAAAGAGGGGAAAAAAATTAATTAGAATCTGTCACAACCAACAAACTCTTGAACTCCTGGCCAAAAGGATAAACATGACAACACAGAGCAACACAAATTATTTTATACAATGGTGGAAGACTTAAAATTTTAAATTTATAAAACAGCGAGAAATAGTGGAAGGATAAAAAACAGTTATAGAGGCTCAAAGAAGCCAGATGATCTTGAAGGCATTTATGGGTAAAACTGGGAGAACACCACAAAAAAAACTAAACTGAATTAAACTGAAAGGAGACAAAAAATCAAGATTCATAAAGATTTCTATAACCACCCCCCCAATCAATGAGAGTAGAACTATTTGGACTCTAATATCACACTTTTGTTGAGGGTGTTGATATGGTGCTAAGGAAAAAGCAAGTATTGTAGATTAATCCAAATATATACATGGCAAGAGTCCATGGCAGGGTACAAAGTTTTTAGGACAATTATGTATTGGATTTTCAAGATTTCTGGAAGACAGAATACAAAAATTCTTGGGGAAAAAACTAGATCTTATTATTAAAGAAAAATAATGAGATTAAGATAAACAGCTATAATTAATATACCTACTTCCCTACCTCTTAAAAAATGAGAATAATCTAGATAAATGGATAGCATCCTTGGAGAAGGTAAGTGAAGGGGATAGGCAAGTTTAATGAATACTTTATAGCATACTTTACACTTACCCAGTGTACTAAAAGGTAAAGCAAATAAGTATTTCCACTATGTTTAGACCATATAAGATTCATTTTTAAAGATGTAACAACAGAAATAATCGTTTCATGATTCTTTAATTATTTAATGTCAAGCAGGCATTAAACAGGAGACATGTTCTCTAACAATGTTTGCCACTGAAATGAAGGATGCCTTTTACAGAATCTAAATGGTTTGAAAGGGATTCCCTAAAGATGATAAAATCCTTTAAATATTCCATTCACAGATAATATTGCTCTAAAATACAATAGAAGCTCTTGTACAGAAACATTTGGTTTTGATTTGAATTTGTCATTCAAGCTCAGAGAGGATAGAAATGATATCACTATATTTTGGTCAAGGAACATTGTGTTTAATTGTGTCTGATAAGCTCAATATGAGTTTGGAAGGCTTACCCAAAGGTCAGGCACAAACATCATACAAACAGATCATATGAACATTTGGAGTGGAGGTATCTCTAAATCTATGCATCTCATGTCTTTTGAGCTATTACATTTCTGATTTGCTCACAGGGCACAGTGCTTTCTTTGATATAAATGCCCCATGCTGGTCAGTCTTGTGTCAATATCTTTCCTATCTCACAACTGATTCCAAGGTTCTTCAGGAGATCTTGAGAGAGTTCTTGTATTGCTTATTCTGATCTCCATGTGAGAGCTTGCTTTTTGTGAGTACTCTGTGTTATGGAGAGTTCTTTTTGTGAGTTTTCCACAAAACAGTCTTCTAGACAAACATACATTTGACATTTGAACAACATCGCTAGCCCATCAGACTTACCCTCTGCAATTAAGTTTGAATGCTTGGCAGTTCAGCTCAAGAAAGAACTTCAGTATCTAGCACTTTAAATTGCCAGTTGATCTTCAGAATCTTCCTGAGGCAATTCAAACGGAAGTGGTTCAATTTTCTGGCATAGCCCTTGTCATAAGGTCCAGATTTCATAGACATACAACAATGAGGATAGCACAATAGCTCCAGATCTTCAGTTTGGTAAGCAGCCTAATACCTTTTCTCTCCCACACTTTCCTTTGGAACCTCTCAAATGCTGAGGTTACTCTGCAACACATTATGCATATATCTATGTGTATGTGCATCTATGTGTATATCCCTGGAAAAGTATACTGTCAAGGTAAGTGAATTTATCCACAGCTTTCAAAATTTCTTCATTTGCTATAAGCAATGGCTCTGCATATAAATGGTACTGTGCTATCTGGTAAAGAACCTCTTTTCTTTGTGTTAATTAATTGTGAAGTCAAAATTTGCACAAATAGTAGAGAATCAAGTCATGCTCTATTATATTTCACCATCAGTGGCTGCACTGAGTGCAGAATCATTTGTGAACAAAAAGTCATAAACCAACTCTCCCATCCACTTTAGTGTTGGCTTATAGCCTCTTCAAGTTAAATAATTTACCATTAGCAACATAGTGTTCACATAAGCATTCTAATCTGTAGACATTAAGTTTTCTAGTAATTGTCTTGCCTTAGGGCTACCACATTTATTGAAAGCAAATATTTAACTAGAAGATAAGTCTATTATCAGTCCAACATTCTGTGCCACACATGGCCTTCATTACTTTGACATCTTGTCTTTTTCTTTTCCTTTATATGGCATAGTCTACTAAATGCTAATATTTGCTGTGAGGGTGCTTCTACAAAATTTTATTGCATTTAGATAAATGGAAAATGTTACTGATGATGAGGTCATGAGATGCACAGATCTTCAATAGTAAACAACCATTACTGTTGCTGTTTCCAACTCCATTCCTCCCAAGGACTCCTTGCCATAAAGTATAATATAATAATATATATGAAGTATAATAATACTAATAAATGAAGTGCCTATTCTTACATTAAAATTACCCAGAATTATGAGCTTGTCCTCTTGGGTCTCCATGTCTTCCTAAAATTTTTCTTTAACCATATCAGGGTTTAGTGGAAGCATAGGCACAAAGATGATGCTATGGAGCTTTTTTTGAAAGTGGCAATCATAGTCATGAGTCAGTCATCCTGTTCATTTTGGTGGGTATACAAGCTTGTTGACTAGATTAGCTTTGATTTAAAAGCTCTATGTCAGCTTCACAGCAGTCCCCATTACTGTGGCTATTCTAGGAAAATATGCATGCAGTTCTGACTTACGTAAGCTAGTCATAATTTATAAGACTTGTTCACTCAGGATTGTTATTTGGATGTGATATCTTCTGAGTTTTCTCATAACAAAAATGGTTTGTCTTTCAAGTCTACTGGGTTTCATGTTGTCCATTAATGTGCACAGATTCTATATACCAATGGTGAGTAGAATAACCTTTGCAAAAGCTTTTGTACTTTTTTTTGGGGGGGGAAGGTGTTCTGACCACAGAGTAAGATTTCTGCCTACTACAGTAAGGTAAGGATTGGGTAAAGCAGACAATTTTAAGAGCATCTTTTCTAGCCCTTTCTTCATGCCAAGAAGTGAGCAGTGCAGTTCTTAAAAAAGGCTGATTGATCAGTCTAAGGAGGTTACCAAATACTACTGCTGCTTCTGTTCATGATCCTATGAACTAGGCCATTTGCATGTAGAGTTGTAACCCCTGCCTCCAGGGTATTTCCATGTCTACTACATGATTAACTGTGGCCAGCAGATTCTGAGATAGATAGGTAAAAATAGCAAAATGGTATAGATGATGTTTTTGAATGGTGCATACATTTAAATTAAGTGAGGCAGAGTTGTACTTAGTCTTTAGCATCACATTTCCTCCAGAGTTATCAGAATCCACTGGCAAGACAAAGTCAAGATGACTGATGATGGCCCAGGAAGCAATGAATGACCTTGGCATCTTCAATATCTAATTAAGCTCCTGCTTCAGTTATCTTTTTGAGTACTGGAACAAATTGTTCTCATAGATTCACTGAAACAGAAGAAGTTTTCACATGCTTGAAGTAGACTCCATTCCTTCCCTCCTCCCCCCCAGCTCACTGACAAATTTAAGGTCACTCAGTTACCTTACATATATGGTTAAGCCCATCTAATAAGACTATTTACCAGAATGTAACCTCTTGAAAAGGCAATTTGGGCAAATCAGGTGAACACCAAATGTGGAAAACTGTCCTGAAAAGAGCTCAACAGACTTCACACCAGAGGTACTAGAATTCCCTAAATCCCAAAGACTAAATATATGACTCTGAGAAAGTGAATGTAAATTGCTTAGATAGCAGAAATAGAAATAAAACATTGAAACAGGTATTTCTATTTAAAAAAAAAAAAAAAAAAAAAACTTGGGCAGCTAAGTGGGGCAGTGGATAAAGCACCAATCCTGAAGTCAGGAGGACCTGAGTTCAAATCTGACCTCAGACATTTAACACTTCCTAGCTGTGTGACCCTAGGCAAGTCACTTAACCCCAATTGCCTCAGCAAAAACAAACAAACAAACAAACAAACTGACTATAAATGAGCTTTTAAAGAAAAAAATCACTAGAACCAGACATTCACAAGTGAATTCAAGACTAAATAATTCCAATTTTAAATAAATCATTTGGAATAATAGGCAATGAAGGGATACTACCAAACTCCTAACAAATATGAAACTTAGATTTAAACTAGTAAGAGTAAAAACAGAGAAAGAAAATTATAAACCAGTTTTGTTAATGCATAGGATATTCACTGAAACAATAATTTCAACAAAATATCAGGATATAAATAAGGCCACATAAATCACCAACATTTTTACATACTGCCAACAAAATCCCTTTCAAGAAGAGATAATAAAAGACATCATATTTAAAATAACTATAGACTGTATAAAATACCTGGGAACCTTACTGTAGTAGGCAGAAGTCTTACTTTGTGGTCAGAACACCAAATAGAATGTAACCAAAAGTTCCTACCAGGAACTACATTAACGTAATTATAAAATAGTTGGCAATCAAATAAAGTCAGATTTAAATAATTAGAGAAATAGTAATTGTTCATGGATGAGCAGAATCAAGATAATAAAAATGACAATTCTACCTAAAATAATCTACTGATTCCATGCCATCTAATTAAATTATCAAAAGATTACTGTATCAAGCTAGAAAAATTAATAGAACTCTTTTGGGAAAACAGAAGGTCAAAGATATCAAAAGAATTAACAAAATATATATGTGTATATACCTGTGTGTTTGTGTGTGTGTGTGTGTGTATGTATACATGTAAAGAAAAGAGGATTAGCAATACCAGATCTTGAACTATATTATAAGACAGTAATTGTCAAAGCCATCTGATAGGGACTATGAAATAGAAAGGTAGATCAAAAGAAGAGAGTAGATATGCACCACACAATAGAAAATGATTATAGTAACCTGCTTGAAAAATAAAGATTTAAGCTTTTGGGTTAAGAATTTGTTATTAGATTAAAAAAAAAATTGTTTGGAAGACTGGAAAGAGGTCTGGCAAAAATTGAGCATAGATCAATATCTTATATCATCTACCAAAATACAATCAAAACAGATTCATGACCTAGATAAAAAGGGAGTTATCATAAGAAAATTAGAACACAGAATTTATTACCTATCAGAGTTACGGATAGGAGAAGAATTTATGAAGAAATAAAAGATAGAAAGTATTGTGAGGAATAAAATGTGTAATTGTGATCATATCATGTTAAAGTTTCTGTACAAATAAAATAAATATAGCCAAGATTAGAAAGAAAGCAGAAAATTGTGAAAAATAAATTTATAGATAGTGACTCAAATAAAGGTCTTATATCTCAAATATATAATTTTGTCAAATTTATTAAAAATATGAGCCATTCTCCAACTGATAAATTGTCAAAGGATTAACAAGCACTTTTGTGATGAAGACATCAAAAATATATAGTCATATAAAAATGCTCTAAATCATTGATTAGACCACTTCAAATTAAAATTGCTTTGACATAGCATCTCATCCCTATCAGATTGGCTAAAATGATAGAAGGGGGAAATAGCAAATGTTAGAAGGACTATAGAAAAATTGGGACATTAATATACTATTGGTAGAACTATGATTGTAAAGGGCTACAACTGAGCAAATGCACTTGGATAATGGAACACGTGAGACTAATTGCCAATTAGATAATTCTCTAATAACATGTTTGAAGGATGACCCTCCCCAACTATTCTGTGCTGGCTTGATTGGCGGGGCAAAGAAGGGGAAGTGACTTGTATGGGTGGAGTAGGAGGAGGAAACTGAGGTATTCTCCTGGTGGTGGAGAGAGAGGAAGGTGGTATGGAGATTGCTAGATCTACTCTCCTGATGGTGACCCCAAAAGACCAAGAATAAAGATTTTTGGTGATCCTGACTCTGGCTGATTTCTGGGAAGACAGAGTTCCAGCATATGATGATTAAACATTTTGGAGAGGAATCTGGAATTATTATGCTCAGAGAGTTGGAGTTAGTTAGCTCAGACCATTAGGTCTGTTTCACAAGGTGATAAGGAAAAAAAGAAAAATAACCTATACATTCTAAAATATTTATAGCAGTTCTCCCTTTGGATAAAGAACAAGAAATTGAGGAGAGGTCTATTAATTCAGAAATAGTAAAACAAATTGTGGTATGTGATGGAATACTATTGTACTGTAAGAAATGATGAGCTGATTGTTTCTAGAAAAACATGGAAAGACCTGAACGACATAATAAGTGAAATGAGCAAAACTGAGAGAACTTTGTCTATGAGAATTATTATGAACAATCAAGTTATTTTGAGTAGTATAAATACTCAAATCAATTATAAGGACCAATGAAAGAAGATATTATCCACCTTCGGGAAAGAACTTATAAACAGAAGCACACATTGTATGGTTTTACATAAATTTATAAATATATATCAAATGATGAACTTTGCTAATACAGGGCAGAAAGGGAGAAAGAAGACAGTTTAGAAATTAAAATGCAAAGGCAGTTAGAAGGTACAGGTGCTAGAGCATCAGCCCTGAAGTCAGGAGGACTTAAATTCAAATCTGGTTTCAGGGACTTAATATTTACTAGCTATATGACTCTGGGCAAATCAGTTAATCCCAAATATCTAGCAAAAAAAATTAAATAAATAAAATATTCCTTTAAAAAATAAAAGAAATTAAAGTGGAACAAAAAGAAAAAAAAAAGATTAACAAAATTGAGAACAATAAAGTTTAATGAATTGATATGTAAATCTAAACAAGCTTGTGGTTTGTTGTTTTTCTTTTTTTTTATTTTATAATTATAACATTTTTTGACAATACATATGCATAGGTAATTTTTTTACATTATCCCTTGTACTTCCTTCTGTTCCGAATTTTCCCTTCCTTCTCTCCACCCCCCTCTCCTAGATGGCAGGCTTTCTTATACATATTAAATATGTTATAATATATCCTAGATACAATATATATGTGCAGAACCCAATTTTGTGGTTGTTGCAAAGGAAGAATTGGATTCAGAAGGTAAAAATAACCTGGGAAGAAAAACAAAAAATGCAAACAGTTTACACTCATTTCCCAGTGTTCCTTCTCTGGTTGTAGCTGATTCTGTCCATCACTGATCAATTGGAATTGGATTAGATCTTCTCTATGTTGAATATCCATTTCCATCAGAATACATCCTCATCCTCATATAGTATTGTTGTTGAAGTGTTGAAGTTGTTGAAGTGTATAAAGATCTCCTAGTTCTGCTCATTTCACTCAGCATCAGTTGATATAACTCTCTCCAAGCCTCTCTGTATTCCTCCTGCTGGTCATTTCTTACAGAACAATAATATTCCATAACATTCATATACCATAATTTACCCAACCATTCTCCAATTAATGGGCATCCATTCATTTTCCAGTTTCTAGCCACTACCAAAAGGGCTGCCACAAACATTTTGGCACAAACAGGTCCCTTTCCCTTATTTAGTATTTCCTTGGGATATAAGCCTAGTAGTAGCACTGCTGGATCAAAGGGTATGCACAGTTTGATAACTTTTTGGGCATAATTCCAGATTGCTCTCCAGAATGGTTGGATTCTTTCACAACTCCACCAACAATGCATCAGTGTCCCAGTTTTCCCACATCCCCTCCAACATTCTTCATTATTTGTTCCTGTCATCTTAGCCAATCTGAGAGGTCTGTAGTGGTATCTCAGAGTTGTCTTAATTTGCATTTTTCTTGCGGATAATGCAAGGACTTCTGGGAAAAATTACTTCAACCAATGAACTTGTTCCTCCTAAGCATGTAAGCTCTTCCCCAGGAGTTCACAAGTAAAACTCCCAGTAAAGGCTGGAACTAGAGAATTGTTAAGTACCAAAAGCACTTAGTAAGAACCTAATATCTCATTATCTCATTAGCTCTTAGTAAGAACCTAACAAATAGTGATTTGGAACACTTTCATATAGTGAAAATAGTTTCAATTTCATCATCTGAAAATTGTTCATATCCTTTGACCATTTATCAATTGGAGAATGGTTTGATTTCTTATAAATTAAAGTCAATTCTCTGTATATTTTGAAGATGAGGCCTTTATCAGAACCTTTAACTGTAAAAATGTTTTCCCAATTTGTTACTCCCCTTCTAATCTTGTTTGCATTAGTTTTGTTTGTACAAAAGCTTTTTAATTTTATGTAATCAAAATTTTCTATTTTGTGATCAATAATGATCTCTAGTTCTCCTTTGGTCACAAATTCCTTCCTCCTCAAGTCTGAGAGGTAAACTATCCTATGTTCCTCTAATTTATTTATGATCTCGTTCTTTATGTCTAAATCATGGACCCATTTTGATCTTATCTTAGTATGTGGTATTAAGTGTGGGTCCATGCCTCATTTCTGCCATACTAATTTCCAGTTTTCCCAGCAGCTTTTGTCAAATAATGAATTCTTATCCCAAAAGTTGGGATCTTTGGGTTTGTCAAACATTAGATTGCTATTTTTATTCACTATCTTGTCCTGTAAACCTAACCTATTCCGCTGATCAACTAGTCTATTTCTTAGCCAATACCAAATGGTTTTGGTGACTGCTGCTTTATGATATAGTTCTAGATCAAGTACATCTAGGCCACCTTCATTTGATTTTTTTTTTTTTCATTACTTCCCTTGAAATTCTCAACCTTTTGTTCTTCCATATGAATTTTGTTGTTATTTTTTCTAGGTCATTAAAATAGTTTCTTGGGAGTCTGATTGGTATAGCACTAAATAAATAGATTAGTATAGGGAGTATTGTCATCTTGATTATATTCGTTCAGCCTATCCAAGAGCACTTAATGTCTTTCCAATTTTTTAAATCTGACTTTATTTTTTTGGCAGGTGTTTTGTAATTTTGCTCATATAATTCTTGACTTTTCTTTGGTAGATGGATTCCCAAATATTTTATACTATCAACAGTTATTTTGAATGGAATTTCTCTTTGTATCTCTTGCTGTTAGATTGTGTTGGTAATGTATAAAAATGCTGAGGATTTATGTGGATTTATTTTGTATCCTGCAACTTTGCTAAATTGTTGTTTTTCAAAATAGGGGAAGGTGGTGGTGGGGAATTACTGATATAAAGAACTAGAATTAATAATCACCCATTATATCTGAAAAGAATTCCAAGGAAACTAGAGGGTAGAGATAATTGGAGTTCTTTCTAAGAATATAGAAGTATCAAGTTACAGAGCAGGGATTTAAACTCAAGTCCTCTGATTCCAAATCCAAGATTTTTTCATTGCATCAGATTGCCTCTTTATTACAGAAACATAAAATAAGGCAGCATGATATAGTATAGTGGTTCTCAAAGTGTGGGCCAGAGAACCCTAGAGATTTCTGAAACCCTTTCATGGGGTCTACAACTTCAAAATTAGTTTTTATTTCTAAGATAGTAAATATCTATAAATATAAACCACATAAACAAAAATGTTTTGGACAAAGCCTCAATATTTTTAATAATATAAAGATACTGAGAACAAACACTTGAATATCTGATATAGATACAGGGCCAGTCTTAAGCCAGGAAGTCCTACTTGGCACACATACTAGCTATGAAATACTAGGCAAATCACTTAAATCTATTATTCCTTTAAGTAGTTCTCTTATAAATTGGAGAGAAGGTGTTGACTTGCATTAGCAGAATGAGTTTTCTCACCAGGAATGTCTTATGCCAATGAAATTACAAATCAAGTTGCTGGTCCTCCCTCATCTCTATAAAATTTTAGAATTAGAGAGGATTTATCCTAGAGTTATATCTTAAGAATCTCGGGTTCTTTTAAAATTTGACTCAATCACCCATCTCTTAATAATCCCCTAATCCCCTCAACTTCTAAAGTTACCTCCTCACCATTTACCTTTTATTTACTCTTTATATATTTTGCATTTATGTATATGTATATATATTGTTTCTTTTATAGAATATAAAATCTTCAAGGTCAAGGAATGTTTCAATGTTCAATGTTTCAATCCCCAGTGTAGTGCCTAGAATATGATAGGGCTTAATGAAAACTTGCTGATTGAATGAATACAAATCATGTTGTGCAATCTCATTTTATGGAACCCATAGAATTTCAGGGAATTGTCCAGGGTCATATGAAGACAGTTAGTGTCCGAGCCACTATTAGAAATCAAGTTGTTTTGGTTCTTTCCCTTAATCCATGCCCTCTCTATAGATAAATATATATATGTATATATTTATATCTAGATAATTATGCACACTCATGTATGCACAATCCCATATCCCACATAAGGATTTATTCTCTTATAAGCTCTGCATTGAATGCCAATGTTTTCGATAACTGAAATGTTTGTTATTTCTTCCATCTCCATGACAATTTCAGAATTTTTCTTATAGTATTTACTAAAAAGGAAAAGCATGAAAACATAGTTTTCTTTTCAAAATAGAGAATAGTATTCCCAGGAAATTAATTAGTCACAGAAAACAGAATGTTACAATAGCAACTGAACAACAGTTGACTAGAAATCTAAATATGTTAGCATCAGTATTTTTTCTGATGAAAATACTTTCATTTGATTATGCAAATATTTAAAAATTCTGATGTGATCATCATACCTTCTCAAAAATCTCCTATTGCTATGTTATGTGAATGCTATGGAATACTATTGTTCTATAAGAAACGACCAGCAGCATAATTTAAGAGAGACTTAGAGAGACCTACACGAACTGATGCCGAGTGACATGAGCAGAACCAGAAGATTATTATACACTGCAAAAAAAAAAAAAAAAAAAAAAAACAACAACTATACAATGATCAATTCCAGTGGGCATGATTCTCTTTTACATTGAGATGATTCAAATCAGTTCCACTTGTGCAATAATGAAGAAAGCCATCTACACCCAGAGAGAGAATCATGGGAACAGAGTGTAGAACACAACATAGAATTCTCACTCTTTCTGTTGTTATTTGCTTGCATTTTGTTTTCTTTCTCAGTTTTTATTTTTCTTCCTTCTTGATCTGATTTTTCTTGTGAAATAAGATAACTGTATAAATATGTATACATATACTGGATCTAATATGTATTTCAACATATTTAACATGTACTGGGCTACCTGCCAGCTAGGGGAGGGGGGAGGGGGAAGGAGGGGAAAATTTGGAACTAAAGGCTATGCAAGGTCAATGTTGGAAAAATTACCCATGCATATGCTTTGTAAATAAAAAGCTTTAGTTTAAAAGAGAGAGAGAGAGAGAGAGAGAGAGAGAGAGAGAGAGAGAGAGAGAGAAATTCTGCAATTGTTCTCAATTATTTGCCAAAGTTCAAATTCCTTACTTTGATATCTAAGAACCCCTACAGTATGATACCAATTTTCATTTCCTAAATTCCCCCCATATACACCTTATGTTCACCATACTCTGTACTTTCCTACATTTTTCTACAATTGTGTCTTTATTCACTCAAACAAAAAGGCCTCTTCTTCCATGAAAATTTTTGGAATTTCCATTTCAACTCATCTCAAATCATAAACTAACTTTGTTCTCTGAGCTTTTAAAAAAAATCACTGTCTTCCTGCAAAGTTTAATCAGGTGCTAATTTCTCTAGAAAAACTTCACTGAGTTTTTCCCATCCCTCCCTGCCATTTAGCAAGCTTTCCCTCAGTTTATCTTGTAGTGTATTCGTGTATATATATGTTCTTGTACAATATAAGCTCATTGAGATTGCTTTCTGAGAGCCAGGACTATGTATTTCTTAGGTTATTTTTGTATCTTCCACAGTAGCTAACCTTTAGGCCTTTCATTGAAAAGCTATACAGGCAATGTAGCATTCTTTTTCTAATCTATTCATAATTTGGTTCTCTGTATTGCTATGTTCCCAGTATTTTAGCCAATAATCAAGGATTTACTAAGCCTCAAGTATGCATTAAACATTACAGAATATTACAAAACAAAGAGAAGAAAGAAAAGGAGTTTTATTTAGGAACCCATATGATGTTATATACTATTAAATGTATATAGTAAAGTCTTAAATGGCTATAATCTACATTTATTTAACCTTCCAAGCACAAGTGGTTCAGAAATATTCATGGGTTAAGGAAAATTAGCAAATTTTTTGAAGTGTGTTTCCCCCCTCTGGAAACCAACGTTCCTGTGACTATCTAGGGACATCTCCACATACTGGTATGTCGGTTCCATTTAGTGCTAACAGATGGCATTGTCACAGATGATTGACTCTGTTATCATTAAGTGGATTTAAATGAGGGCGGAACACATACACAGAAGAATAAAATTAACAATTAAAATGGATATCTAAAGTATTGATGAAAATGATATGCAAAATTCATATATAATTATAATATCCTTTCATAGTTTATATTTATTCCCCAAAAGATGAAACCTGTGTTTTAATGTAATTCATTTTCTATGTAATTCTATGTATTTTGTTTTATGCATTTGAAAAACATTCTGAGGAGTCCAATGAGTTTACCAGAATGTCAAAGGGCTGCTATTAGAGGACTGGCTGAGTAATGAGGGGCTAACTGATTTCTTCATGGTAAAACAGCTAATATGTTTCTGAGGTAACATGTGAACCCAGGTTTCATTGACTCCAAAAATGATCATTCCTTCATTATGCCATGCTACCACTGATCTCGCACATAGTAGGCAGGAATTCAATACTTATTTGTCAAACTTATTTATTTAACTTCTGAATGAGCATAAATCAATTAGAAAATAATACCTGAATACCTGAAGATATTACTATCATGATAGGCAAATCATAATATTTTTCTGGATCTCACTTTTCTCATCAGACTAAGGACTTATGCTGATTCTTGAGGCCCCCCTCTTGCTGCTATAATTTCACGAAACCAGAGGATTTCAAGTCCCCCTACAATAATAATTTCTGAAGCTAATAAAAATGTCATTATGGAATGACTGATAAATTGGGAATGAAAATGGTCACTAAAACCATGAGGGTTCACAGTTCTATAATTGTTTTTATAATCTAATAGCTGACAAGACAGAAACAACCAGTGCTTGCTGAACATACAATTCCAGCTTTAGAGAGGTAAAGCATGTATATACATGGCACATCACAGGCACTGAAGTACAGTATTAAATATGCACTGTACTATTTGTATGTCATAATATTTCAAAAGTGTAACAGAGAACAAGAAGAATAATTAGAGGTCTATATTCTCTTGAAACTCTTCAATCTTCTCAAATTAACTTTCTTATTCATTTACTCACACTGTAAATTTTTCAAATGACTTTCTTATGAACTTTGGCCTCCCCTTATTGTCACCAGTTGACCTGCTCTATCTACTATGGCTTTACTTGCCACATGGTTTCCACTTTAATCTTTTTTACTAGTTACTATTTTTGTCCTTTAAACACTCAGAATTCCCATCCTGGAGATTCTCATGCCTAGTTAACTCATAGCAACTGATTCCTCTTCTGCTATTTGATGATGATAAGAATAGATACCATTTATACATCCCTTTAGGATTTGTAAAATGTGTTACAACCACTTCATTTTACCCAAATAATTCTTGAATGTATATATTATTTTGCATGTGAGAAACTGAGGCAGAACAGATTAAGAGACTTTGTCCAGGGTGACAGCAAATACACATTTAAGCCCACATCTGCATTCAGGTCTTTCTTGAGTACAGGTCTAATGCTTTATTCACTGTATCACCCAACTCCCTCTCCTGAGCTGGAGAATTAGCTTGTTGTTTCAGAAGAAATTCTAAAATGGAGTTGACTTTTCCTGCAATCTCTTCTCTATAGGTTCCCTTGACAATCACATTCATTCCCATAATCCCAGAATCACAGACTTACTGCTGAAAGGACCTTAAAAGCCATCAACTCCAACCCTCTCCTTTTATAGAGGAGGAAACACAACTCTAAGTGACTTGCCCGAAGATACAGAGGTATGTTTGAACCTATGTTTTCTGACTCCACAGTAGGTAGCCTGTGGCTTCTATTATTATAACTATGAAGATTACTACCAAATCTACACGGTCAGTTCCAATTTCTCTTTGAAGCTCCAGACCTACATTTCAATTATTTACAGAACTTCTCCTGAATATCCCACTGGAATTTTAAACTCCAAAGATCCTAAACTAGGTTTACTATCTTTTCCCAAAACCTGCTTCTTCTGCCTTTAGTATTAACATTGATAAATTCATCATTCACCTGAACTCACATTACTAGCAATTAGGTGGCACAATGTATTGAGTGCTTGGCCTAGAGTTAGGAAAAACCCAATTTCAAATTGAGCTTCAGGTACTTCCTAGCTGTATTACACTGCATAAGTGAGTCTCACCCTTATTCTTCAACTGCAATAATGGGAATGATAATAACATAACAACAATATAATAATAATTGCAGGGGTATTGCGAGGCTTGAATGAGTTAATATTTGTAAGCACACTACAGAATCTGGCACACCTTTTTGATTTGCAAAATTAGGTTGATTTTTTTTTCTCCTTTCTCTCCAATTTATCCTTCATAATATAGTCAAAACAATTTCATTATATTGTTTCCTAGTGCTTACTAAATTAAAAACAAAACAAAACAAAACAAAACAAAAAAACTAAACAAAAAAAAAAAACAAACCTAAACCCTTTGGCCTTCAAGGAACTACATAATCTGGCACTGCTTTATCTTCTAGCCTTATCACTTAGTATATCCCTTCACAATCGTTATACTCTAAACAAACAGAATGAATATCCCCCAAAATGGTTTATGCTCTTTTTCTTTCATAGTTTTATTCAGTCTGTTCCCTAAATTTGAAATATCTTATTTCCTTATTTGCCTGATAAGTTGAAAGAAGAAACTGTCTTATTTATCTACCACAATATTCAACACAATGTCCTCTAAATAGTAAGAGCTAAGTAAATGTTTATTATTTCTTTGCAATTACATTTGATTATTGATTAAACAAGAGGATCAATTTATTTTTCCTTTTATAACTTTCTCCAAAGCTTATAATGTCCTATGGCTTTTACCTCTGGACAACAAATAAGTTGTCTCTCCTTTTTTTTTTAAGGCAAATAGGTGATGCAGTGGAAAGAATAATGGACTTGGAATCAGGGAAGTCCTGAGTTCAAGCCTATCTTTTTTTCTTTTTTTTCCCTGAGGCTGAGGTTAAGTGACTTGCCCAGGGTCACACAGCTAGGAAGTGTTAAGTGTCTGAGACCACATTTGAACTCGGGTCCTCCTGAATTCAGGGCTGGTGCTCTATCCACTGCGCCACCAAGCCTATCTTTGATATAACTATATAAACCTTTAATTTCTGTCTTCCTCAGTTTCCTTATTTGTCAATTGAGTATAATAAGACTATCTACTTTCCAAGACTGTTGTAAAATAATATTTATAAAGCACTTTGCAAAACTGAAGCACTCTATAAATGATGAAGGGGGGGGGGGGACTGGGCCATATCTATAGAACTTTTAATACAAGTTTATTTAAAAAACAAGAAAGATTTATTAACTAAGTGCTTATCATTGCTGGGCACTGCGGAACCTGCTGGAGATACAAAGACAAAAGCAAAATAGTCTCTACCTCCAAAGTGTCTGCATTCTAATTGGGAAATAATATGTATTATAGATAGGGCTACATAGAAAATACCTGGGGGAAGGCTTACTTAAATTTTTAAGAATGAGTTCTCAGAAAAGGTCAATTTCAGTCAGTTAATAAACATTCATTAAATTGCATAAAAGACAAAGTTCATGCTATGAGGATAATTTTCTTTGCTTCATCAAGTAAACTACTCACTTCACTTATATTTAATAATGTCCTGATCTTTAGATCAGTTGGGTTATACTAATTCCCCAAGATAATAAGCACAGAAATACAATTTCAGCAAATTCAGTCATGGTCCTGCAATAATGGAGTAAATTCCTATGAAAACCTAACAAAAATAAATAAAACAAAGAAGATAAAGAGTACATTTTATTTCTTTTAGGTATGTTAATTTCCTTTAGAATTTAACACAGGATACATGCTAATTAGCAACAAAAAATAATCCAGGATCTGCTTAATAAAAAAGTTCCTTTAGGCAAATAGAAAAAAAATATATATAAAAATAAAAATAACTAACTTTAAAAGATAAACAGTAGAATGCTTTAAAAGGGGTATGTTTATCTCAAAAATAATCTGGTTCCCTTGAATTATGTATTGTTTTGGATTATACTTTGGATCCCTAGATTTGTTTTAAGGGCACTTCAAAGATTTTTATTAAAACACATACATATACAAAAACAGCCAGACATCCCAATCAACAACAACAAAAAGTGTTAAATGTAAAAATAAAAGTATTTAATACCAAGACAAATAAGAGTCACAGTCCACTTCTCCAAGGGTTTTTAAGCATTCAGAGGCCTCTAAAGTTTTCTTTGAGGACTGAGACAAATCATTGACCTCAATTTATTTATTTGCTAGTCTTACTTAAATTTATTAACTTTAACTTTAAGGACTCCTCTTCCCTTTCAAATCAAATATGAAATCTTCTGTTTGTCATTCAAAATCCTCCACAATCTAGGGCAACCTAACTTTCCAGGCTTCTTATCTTACAGAACCTCTCTCCCTTACTTCCCCTACTATCATCCATTTACACTCACCTTGATGTTCCTTGAACAAGACTTTCTATTTCTTGGTTCTGGTCAGTTTTCAATGGATTTCCCTCATACCTGAAATTCTCTTCTTCCTCTTCTCTAATACCTGGTCTCCCTGGCTTCCTTCAAGTTCCAGCTAAAAAACCCACCTTTCTAAAAGGAAGGCTTTCTTAATCCTCCTTAATTCTCATCTCAAAGATGGACTGAACTTTTTGTTTGTCCCAGAAGGCAGAATCCAGAAACCACACATGGAAGTTTGCCAGAAGAAAATTTATTCTAGATGTCAGGGACAATTTTCTTATAATCTGAAATCAGAGAGGGTACCTTCAAAGGAAGTGAGTGTCACTTTTCAACAAATCTTCAAGCAAAGGCTAGTACCACCTTTGGGATCTGTTTTTGTATATGGACTAGATGGTTCCTTACATCTCTTTTTTTTTTTTTTTTTTTTTATACCTTTTTATTTACAAAACATATGCATGGGTAATATTTCAACATTGACTCCTGTAAAACCTTCTGTTCCAAATTTTCCCCTCCTTCCCCCCCACACCCTCCCCCAGATGACAGGGAGTCTGGTACATGTTAAATATGTTAAATCCAATATATGTATACATATTTATACAGTTATCTTGCTGCACAAGAAAAATTGGATTTAGAAAGAAAAAAAACCTGAGAAGAAAAATAAAAATAAAAATGTAAGCAAACAATAACAGAAATAGTGAAAATGCTATGTTGTGCTCCCCACTCAGTTTCCACAATCCTCTGTCTAAGTGCAAATGGCTTTCTTTATTACTGAGCAATTGAAACTGGTTTGAATCATCTCATTGTTGAAGAGAGTCACGTCCGTCAGAATTGATTATAGTCTTGTCGTTGCTGTATATAACGATCTCTTGGTTCTGTTTGTTTCACTTAGCATCAGTTCATGTAAGTCTCTCCAGGCCTCTCTGACATCAACCTATTTGTCATTTCTTGTAGAACAATAATATTCCATAACATTCATATACCACAATTTATTCAGCCATCTCCAATCGATGAGCATCCATTCAGTTTCCAGTTTCTGGCCACCACAAAGAGGGCTGCCACAAACATTCTTGCACATACAGGTCCCTTTCCCTTCTTTAAGATCTCTTTGGGAGATAAGCCCAGTAGAAACACTGCTGGGTCAAAGAGTATGCACAGTTTGATAACTTTTTGAGCATAGTTCCAAACTGCTCTCCAGAATGGTTGGATTTGTTGACAGTTTCACTAACAATGTATCAGTGTCCCATTTTTCCCACATCCCCTCCAACATTCATCATTATCTTTTTCTGTCATCTTAGCCAATCTGAGAGGTGTGCCTTACATCTCTTCTAACTCTAAAAATTTTGTGATGAGAAATAATTTTGTTTTTTCTCCATTTCTAAGTCATCAGATCTTTTCATTATGTTATAATCAGAAATTCTGCAATTAGCATACAACTTTATTATAATTTGTGAAATCCCACAGAATTAAGCAGGAGTTGAAAGCACAATAGACAACTTGCAATTGCCTAAGTAAAGAGGAGTATTTTAATGACTATTTTTAGACCAAATTAGCTAAATGCACCTGTAATTAACTAATAGAATTTTTACTACATTCATAAGCAAGTATATTAGCATATTTGCTATTTAAATTTTTCCTGAAAATATAGTTGGAAAAATTTTACATATACTTGTAATAATGTCTTTCATAAATAAAAAGATACTTTTGAACCATCATCAACAGGGCATATGCTGTAAATTGTTGTTTGTCAACAATCAATAAACATTTATTAAATGCCTATTAGGTGCCAAACACAATTCTGAGTACTAGGAATACAAATAAGAAAAGGAAAGACCTCAAGAAGCTTGAAATCTAACAGGGGGAAATCAAATATAGAAAGGGCCTCTAAAAAAGGGTAAGCATAGATCATCCAGTTCCTCAAGCTGTGGGGTGAAATGGGGAGAATTATTGTTCCTGGAAGGTAAACCAAACATATAGCATGTGGAAAATGGAGAGCTGCTTGCTTTTTCAAGTAATATAAGTTTTGGAATTGCTCCCCTTTTGAACAATGTATGTACATTTATGAGACAAATAAACAGGATAAAGAGGATAATCTTTGGTCATAAAATTGAGTAAAATTTAATGGTTCATACTCAGTACTAGGAACAATGGGTAGAAGTTGAAAGGGAAAAATTTAGGCTTGTATTTAGGGAAAACTTCCTAACATTTACAACTACCCAAAAATGGAAGAGGCAGCCTTAAGAAATAATCATAACGTGCAAAAATGTTTGTGGCAGCCCTCTTTGTGGTGGCCAGAAAGTGGAAACTACGTGGATGTGAATCAATTGGAGAATGGCTGAATAAATTGTAATATATGAATATTATGGAATATTATTGTTCTGAAAGATATGATCAGCAGGATGATTTTAGAAAGGCCTGGAGTGACTTACATGAATTGATGCTGAGTGAAATGAGCAGGACCAGGAAATTGTTGTATACTTCAACAACAATACTATATGATGACCAATTCTGATGGATGTGGCCACTTTCAACAATGAGATGAACCAAATCAGTTCCAATAGAGCAGTAATGAACTGAACCATCTACACCCAGAAAAAGAACTCTAGGAGATGATTATGAACTACTACATAGAATTCCTAATCCCTCTATTTTTGTCTGCCTGTATTTTGGATTTCCTTCACAGGCTAATTGTACACTATTTCAAAGCAACTGTTTGGACATATATACATATATTGTATTTAATTTATACTCTAACATATTTAACATGCATTGGTCAACCTGCCATCTGGGGTGATGGGGGAAGGAGGAGGAGAAAAATTAAAACAAAACGTTTGGCAATTGTCAATGTTGTAAAGTTACTCATGCATATATCTGGTAAATAAAAAATATTAAAATTAAAAAAAAGAAATAATCATAACAATTATGATAGTTGATTATATTGTTATCATATTCTCTATTATAGTATAAAATACATATCATATATCATAATTATTGCAGTAAAGCCTGAACGAACTTTTCTCAGGTATGTTGTTGTAGGATGCTTTTCTGCGTATGAGTTGGATTGGCTGCCCTCTAAAAATTCTTTCCAGCTTTAGCTCCTCTGATCTATGACAATGAGTCTAGATGCCAAATCCACGCAATGTTCTCATTAGCACAGTGCTCTAACCAGATGAGTGATATTTGCATAAACAGCTGACACATCTGTCAATGGAATGATCCTACAATTTGACTGCTAACCAGTCCCTTTTCTTTTTTCAGCTGTTGTCATTTGGCCACTTCTGGGACAATATGCACCTTCATCAGAGGAGTGTCGGAAAAAGCAGATGGTTTTCCAGACAACTTATTCTGGAGACTGTTAAAGATATAATTAAGGAGGAATTTGAAAAAATAGCTAATATGAGATTTTTGATGGCACAACAGTTTAATTAATCTGTATTACTAAGAACAGTTAAGAATGAGTGGTATCTTATACGAAAATTTAACAAGAAATCCCGTTATGTTTAAAAATACTTAAGAAAAATTGCACAGAAAATTAACTATTTGCTTTAAAGAAGTGATGCTTTACTTTTCTGAGTGAGTCATTGACTACCCTGATAGTCTGGTGAAGTCAATGGACCACTCAAAATAGTGTCTGCTTTTAAGTAATTAAAGGAAATGCTAAATTGCTTATACATTAATGGAAATAGACATGTAATTTTTTTCCCACCCAAGTTCAAAGTCCTCATTAAATATATACAGGGACTGAAAGGGGTTTGCAGAGCCCCAGTTAAGAACCCCTACAATATAGTGAGAAAAATAAGAAAAAAATAGTTTCTTACCAGACCAAGAATAAGGCCAATCATCAGTGTGGCTACAACAAAAATGAAATATGACCCCCAAACTGGAATTCCAAGAGTCCCTGTGAAATAGATGTGAAGTTGCTGAAATGGAAAGAAAAAAAGAATAAATTAATTTTTACTGAGGACAAGAGTATGATTATCTCTATTCCATATTCACTCAAATCTATGAACTAACTTTTTTATGTGAATTATAATCAATCATCAATATATTTCAGCACCAGAATGATTCTCCCTAACAATCCTATTTTTAGTAAAATTATAAATCATGAATAAAGGAATACATTTAAATATAATAAGGTTTAAAAGCTGCCTGAAGTCAATAGCCTGATTTGTGGAGGCATTCATAGCATTCCTTGGTCCATTCATCCATCACACTGGAGTTCTTTCATATTTCCTTTGTGAAGTTCTGTTCTAGGTTTTATCTTGTCCTGCTGAAATGCTCCAAAAAACCTAGCATCTATAAATCCCATATATTTGTGTATCTTTTCTTATCATTTTAATTACATTGAAATCTTTTATTTCAAGGTAAACTGTTTTAAAAAATAAATTATCTCTCCTTACTTCTTCCTCAATATTTAGTTGTCCCAAACTACCCATAAGCTTGAAGAAATGTGAAGAACTAAACTAATTCAATGTTTTCCTTAAAACACACTATCTGCATTAAGTTATTTCAGGTCTCATGCAGTAACTATTAAAGAAACTATTAAGATTAGAGATTTGATCCTTTTTTTAAACAATAACTACCTATAATGAATTAGTCATTCAAAAAAACAAATATCTTTTTGGTGGTTATTATATCTACACAAATATTCTGATTCTGATAGTATCACATGGGAACATAAAACACATAGGAATTTTAAAATCTTAATCAGAAAGAAATCTATATATAGTACCTGGGAAAAGTCACTACTTTCATAATCTCAGTTTTTATATTTGTAATATGGTATAAAGATTAGATGGCCTTTGACATCCCTTGAATTTCTAGATAATGTTATCCTAAGTAAAAGATACTGAGATAATGATAGTCAGGAGCTCTGGTTCCTTCACTATGTGTCACTTGCTTTGAAAACTTTATATTCAATTTATATTAAAAATTTATATTCAATAAATATTATATTTGTTCATTCAATCATTCATTAAACATTTGTCTAGGGCACTGTACTAGGTTCTCTGATTCTGCAAACTATATGAAACATATACATTTTCTAAAGGAGTTTAAAACCTAGGAAAATGGGTTCCTATATCCAATGTAATAATGGTAAAAGTTTTAAGTCTTAATTTTCTCCAAACATAAATTATAAAAATGTTATACACTACTTACTATTTAAATATATACATGCAAATAAATAACAGTTTCAAATCTGTTCTAAAATCTAGTAAGAAACCCTGGCTTAATAGTAACTAGATTAATACATCTTAATTTTTTTTAAAAAAACTTCAATTGCCACCAGAATAATCTGAGATTCTGTCTACTTGCCCGCCATCTACAGAAAGACAGATAGATAGGCCTGACCAATTTTCTATTTGTTGTGATTCTGAGTCACAGTTTTACTATATTTCAAAATAGAATTAAAAACATTTTTTAACATTTCCACCAGTTCTTCCCAAGTAAAAATTATTAGTGTTAAGTTTTTAGTCATGACTTGGTACTAATAATATATGTGCAAAAAAGCAGCTTGAATATATGGCTGAATCTGGCCTCTGCCCTCATGAAAAAGCTGAACATTTGTAACCTTTGTCCCTTGAATGGTAGAGAATAATGCTACAGTTCTGGGCCAATCAGGGACTGAGTTCTAAGATCTCTTCCTCCCCCCTTCCATCCCCTTTCTGTTTAACCTTTTATCCTGAAATCTACTGCTAATTTTTTGACTAACTATAAGAAAATCACAACCTTTTATGACCAGTAAACCAGAAACAAAAGTAGAATTGCCACTGTTTAATGAAAAGGGATACTCCAGCTATCTAGGGTACTAGAGGCCCTTTCTCCTCTCATTAAAACTTACTAGCCTGAACTCTATCGGTATTCTTCCTTGAATCTCTACAATAATACTCCCTTCTTACTAGCACCCACGCATGTGGGGCTAAGTAATGATGGGGTGCTACTAATAATGATCCAGTCCTATTAATAGAATTCTGATTGTTACCCCAGCCCAAGCTTAGCCCCAACTCCTGAACTCCAGAGAAATCATTAATCATGGGTCTCACTAGAACAATGAGCAGGCCAGCATATTCTACAATCACATCACCAGTTTAACACATGAAGGTTACCACAAAACATAACACAGAAACGAGCCAATAAGAAATTAGCACCAACTACAGAACAGGACATTAGATTGTAAATCTCAATAAATTTTCTCCACACACACATGGCACCTGCATAGTTCCCTTTTTCTGCTGTCCTAGGATGAGCCTATATGTTATAATATAATCACCACAAATTAATACTCCCAAATAGGCTTTTCTATATGCATTCTGAATAACCAGATGTACAGTTCCACCAAAGTTTTAGGACCTTCCCAGGTTAGTAAACTCCTCCTATAATCTCAAAATTTACATAGCTTGTGATGTATTCAGCACTATTTACTCTATAAAAATCCTTCTCTTCTTTTGCTGTGCTGCTGATTCCTTCAAGGAGCTTAGCCCACACTGAGTACATAAATCTCATTAAAATTTCTTTGCTTGGTTGGAGGCTGTGTAAGTCCGAATTCTTTCCAGGGCAACACCAGAACACATACCTGATAGCTCAACACTAGTAACTGTTTCTCCTTAGCCTCTCCATCAATGGATCCTGAAGAGTAGGCCTCAAGTTTTAACAGTAATGAACAGGTCTAGAGCCCTTTGTAACCCTGGAACTGCTCGGGGGCTACTTTTTGTCTGAGGTAAGTCACCACAACAATGACAAACCCCTCCATTTCTAACCAACTGTGAAAGAGCCTCTCTTGGAGGGAAATTCTGAAGTGCCATGTGGAAACCGCCTTTTACTTTTTCTGTAACTTCTCATCTATCCAATACTCAGTACTTTCTCAAGCTGAACCTTTTATTCTATTTTATTTCCCTTTTCTCCTTAATTTTGATGCTATAGTTAAACAGCTCAACTCCACACTGCCCACTACTCTTGAATCTCTTGTCCTTCTATTTTACTGTTTCTCTTGCTTTATCAAATCTCAACACTAGCTTACTCCCATCATCACCTTTCAACACTCTTATGCTGCTAGCTGGAAGAATTATTCAACCAAGCAGACTGAATGTATTACAAATTTATAAGAACTACTGGGGTCTTGCTGAAGCATTTGTCTCTAATCAGTTCCCTGTTCCACTCCCCATAAGGGGTATTTCAAATTTTTCTGCCCTCAAAATTCCCATCTCTATACCTCTTTTAATAACCTACCCTCATACTTAACTTTTCTTAGTTAAGTATGTTTTGGTTTTCTTCAATGGCAGGTACATTGGCCATGAATTCCATTTTCTTCCTATCTTTTTATCTACAAACTCCTTAATTTATTAATTTATTCTCCATTTTCTCCCCTTTTACTCTAATTTCTGATAATTAAGAGATCCTTTTCCTAACCAATAAAAATTCTTCTACATAAAATTGTAGATTGTCATTAATCCCACCCCTTTTATTTACTCAAAATTTTATAATGGTGTCAGATTATTTAAAAGAGATTTCTGAGTGCTTAGTACTCATGTTTTAAAGCACATAAAGCAGTATATAGATGTGTGCATACACTTCTAGAAATTGAGCCTGATTGGAATTATAAGTTTCTAATATATGACAGGCACTGAGCTAAATGCCGCTAATACAAAGAAAGGTGAAAAAGGAGTCGCTACTTTCAAAGAACTCAAGTCTAAGAGGACACTATATTTTTTCATATAAAAATTCCCCCCAAAAAGTTAAATATGTTAACATGTATTGGTCTACCTGCCATCTGGGGAGGGGGTGGGAGGAAGGAGGGGAAAAATGGGAACAAAAGGTTTTGCAACTGTCAATGCAGAAAATTTACCCATGCATATATCTTGTAAATAAAAAGCTATAATAAAAAAAAAAAAAGAGGGGAAAAAGAAGTCAATTTCATAAGTATAAGTTTTTATTGTTAATTCTCACAACAATCCTTTAAAGTAAATACTATTATGTATCCCTATTTTACAACTGAGGGAACTGAAGCAAATAGGAGTGCCTTTATTCAGGACTAGCTCCCACAGTATGGAATAGGCATTGGTAAACTGAAGGGTATGCTCAGAAGGATAAGAAACATGAGGAAAAACCTTGATTCTATGTTTTCTTTCTTTTTTAATTCATAGAATAAAACAAGGTTTCCTGAAACATAGAATAATAAAAAAAAAAAAAAAATGCACATGAAATTGTTAATCTATTATGTATAAATTACTATTCCTTTAAAATATATAATAAAGTTATCATATAAAAAAAGTTAAATGTTTCTCTGGGCCTCATTATGTCTCAATCACTTTTTTTTTTTTTTTTTTTTTTTTTATTTAACAAGTTTACTTGTAGTTTTTCATATCAATTCACTTCTATTACCCTAGAAGTCCACAAGATGGCAACCTTTCCCTACATGTTTAGCTATCTTAGTTTGCAATCATTTGCTTCTGTTTGCTTTTGGCTGAAATTTGAAAACAACAGTAGTTACTGCAAGTATCTCATTTCTAACTCCCTTTTTTCAGGTTATATCAAATTAACCAAATAAACAATTTTTTTTCCTATTCATTTGTACAATGTAGGTATTTGGGAAAATCAGGAAGGCATATATAACAAAACATACAAATAGCTATTATGTCAGAGTGATATTTGGCTTTGATAAAGCTAAGAACAACTGCCAAAATTCCTTTGACAAAATTTTTGGGAGAATGACAAAAAGATTAATATGTTGCATATTCTTTAAAAACAAAGGCAACATGATTTTACTGTATTTATCTCAAGGCCTCTCTATGAGTTAAACTATAATTTAATTTACAAACACTATAGATTTAAAAGGAGTTGATCAACATTACAATGAAATAGACCTGATATTTATTTTTTGGTAGTGACAAATGAAAACCAATACTGATGTATGCATATAGAACTTCTACAATTTGTAAAGCACTTCATTTCCTGTCTCATTTTTTTTCATTTTATTGTTCTTTTTATAGAGTAAATACCTAATAAATGCTTACTTGTTTGAACAATTTCCAATATATATTGTAGTAGTCACTGCTTGTTTTGATTTCTCAGTTCTGCTTACTTCATTTTGTACCAGTTCAATTAAGTCTTCTCAAAAGTTTCTTAATTCTTCATATTCATTATTTCTTGAAGTACAGCAAAGTTTCATTATATTCATATGCCTATTCAAATTCATTCAATTTGTTTAGTTGCCTTCAAACAATGGGCACCTATTTTACATCAACAGTGGTGTATCTATCTTCCCATCAATCCCTCCACTTGCTTACTATTGCTTTTTTAACATCTTTGCCAACTTGCTAGATGTAAGGTAAAACTTCATAGTTATTTTTGACTTTCATTGGTCTTATAAGAGAACGGAAGCAAACTTTAAAATATTTGTTAACAGTTATCAACTTAAGAACTATTTGGTTTGGGGAGGAATTTTGCTTTTTGAATATAGTTGACATTTATTTGCTGCTGTATTTATAGCTCTTTATTTTTCCAAATACAAGCAAAGACAGTTTTCAATATTCACCTTTACAAAACCTTGTCTTCCAAAATTTTTTCCCTTTCTTCTCTCTAGACTCCCCTCCCTTAGACAGGAAGTAATCCAATATAGGTTAAACATGTGCAATTCTAAACATATTCCCATATTTGTCATGCTGCACAAGAAAATCAAAATGGAAAAAAAATGTATGGGACAGAAAAAAAAAAAAAACAAGCAAACAACAAAAACGGTAAAAATATTATTGCTTTGATCCATATTCAGTCTTCATAGTTCTATTTCTGGATGTGAATGGTTCTTTGCCTCACAAGTTTATTATAATTGCCTTGAATCACCTCATTGTTGAAAAGAACCAAGTCCATCATAGTTGATACATAATCTTGTTGTTGCTGTATACAATATTCTCTTGCTTCTGTCACAAGAACTATTTGTTTATAACCTCCAACAACTTACCCATTGGAAAATGGCCTATTATAGTTTAGTGGGGTCATATCTCCACCCATCTCCCACAATGAAGCATAGTCAATTGTTTTAGGGCCAGCTTCCAACCATACAGTGGCCAAAAGCTAAAAGGAATGTCAAATACTTAGGATAGTATTTGCAGGAAGTAATGTAATCTTTGCTTGATTCTCCCTTGTAGAGAAAAGATATCAAAGAGAGTTAGTGGTCTTTCCTTTCGTTAGTACCCCCACAAAGGACTTAACAAGAAAAACTTTGGCCTAGGATCTTACTGACTGTTTTTAGTGAGTGAGTGAGTGAGTGAGAGAGAGAGAGAGAGAGAGAGAGTGTGTGTGTGTATGTGTGTGTGTGTGTTTCCTTCAGTAGAATGTAGAATTCTTCTACATTGCATATGAAGACAACAAAAGGATTAGTGAAAGCCTGGCTAATATGCTAGCAAATACAAAGCATGAATTATTTGGGTAATACAGGGCCAATGTAAAAAGTAAATGTTTAATCAGTAGTTTGCATAAAGCTTTATGTTCTATTGACATTAAGTACCAACCTCCCAACAAATTTTAATAGCAGTTATATGTGAAAGTTTTTGAAACCTGTTTGGTTCATGAAACTTTGTGAGTCTTAATTTTGGCTTTTAAGCCAAATGTGTTACAGGAATAAATTAGTTATACCATGCTTGATTCATATTGTACATTGAGTGTATTTTTTTACTCCTTTTCTGGGGAGTCCCTAGATGAAGTCATTTATTTTAAATTCTTCAATAGTTTGTTCTACTTACACACATTTCTATTTTGTAGTCAATACCAAAGTTTTGATCATTACTATTTAAATACAAAATTTCAAGTCTAGAAATGCTTTTATTTTCTCCTTTGCCCTTTACCCCATAATTTCTACTTGTTTTTATTATGTCCTTTGGGAATCTGGACCTTTTGTTCCTCTAAATTAATATTGTTATTAATGTGTCTAACTCTATAGAGTACTCCCTTGATATTTTGAACTGGTGTGTAATTTACTTATGTCAGTTAATTATTTTAATTAGTATTATTATTTTAATCATATTGGCTTGGATCATTGCCTCCATTAAGTTATATATTGCTTTTGTTGATTTTCTGGAATTTTCTAAATAAATCATTTTGTGGTCTGCAAATATGCATAATTTTATTTCTTTGACAATGTCTATTCCCTTCATTTTTCTTTTTATTTACTATCACTAGTATTTCTTGAATAATATCAAGTCATATTGTCTTTGCTTTATCATTGTATTTAGTAGGAAAGCTTCTATCTAGAGTTTCCTTACTGCAAATTCTGTTAGTATGGTTTTCAAAAAACATATTAAAATGGCTCTCCTATACTTAATCACATTAAGATTTTTATCATAAATGAATGTTGTACATTTTCTTTTTTTCTTAGCTGTATTTATTTTATTCTGAACTTAAGAACTAAATCAAATGTTTCTGCAATATAATAGGGAAAAAAAGATGAGTGCATATTTACAATATGCTACTCCTTTTAAATATATATGAAAGTTATTTTGTAATTTTTAAAAAACTTTTCATCCTCCCCTCCCCATCTAAGAAATGACTACTATTAGACACAAATAAACAAATATATATATATATATATATATATATATATACACACCCATATATATGTAAAACCATTCTACATATATTTGTATTTTTTAGTTCTTTCTCTGGATGAAGATAGTATACTCCTTCATAGGACCTTCTAGTTAGCTGAAAATTTACATAATGAATTTTTCTTTAAATTGATAAAAAAGTATTTATGCAAAACCATCAGCAAGCATCATTTGCAATGGGAATAAGCTACAAGCCTTTCAAGTAAGATCAGATGTAAACAAGGATACCCACAAAAACCTGTGAAAAACATATTTAGATACTATTTTCTCTATTTTATAAATGAGAAAACTGAAGTTAAGAAATGGTAAATGATTTGCATAGGGTCAAACAGCTAGTAAATATCAAAAGCTGGATTTAAACCCAAAATTCTCTGACTCCATGTCCAATGGACATTCTACAACATTTGCCTTAGGAAGTCTTTCCTTTTCTATCCTTTATCTTGCCTACTCTCTCCAATCTTATTGAGTATTGCATTATTTTAGTTTGACCGAAATGAATAAATATGAGATCAATTTAAGTGAATCTTTTTTCTTATTTCAAAGTTAAGTTCAATAAACTCCAGTGATTCCATAATATCTCTACCTCCAGGATCAAATAGGAAATCCTATTTTGCTTTTAAAGACATATACATTGACTCCTTCATATCTTTTCAGTTTATTTACAATTTACTCCTCTCTAACTATGCTATGATCTAGTGAAATGGATTTTCTCGCTGTTCCCTGCAAAAGAAACTCCATTCCATATATCCATGCTGCATTAGTAGCTGTCCCCCATGATGCAATGTCTACCTCTGCTCTAATGAAATCAACTAACATTTATATAGTGGTTAGTTTGTCAGGCACTGTGCTAAGTGCTTTCAATCATTATTTTCTTAGTCCCTACAACAACCCTGAGAGGTAAGTGGTATTATTATTCACATTTTACAGATGAAACTATGCCCGTATTCATATTATAAATTCAAGTTCTTTGTATAATTTTTTGCATGTATTATTATAGACTTTTTAAAATTAAGGTCTTCTTTAAAATGTTGGTATCAATTTTAATTTGTACTATGATTCTAAAATTCTGGTTCATTGCTTTATTCCTTCCTGGTTTAGATATTAGAACTCTATTTGAAACACAAAAAGACGACAGATCTAAAGTTGGGTCTTCCTAATGCCAGATCCGATCTGGTGCTCTCTCAACTGCACAACCTATTATAATGGCATCTCTAACTTCCTTTCAGACTCAGTTCAAACCCAATTCCTAGCCTTTCTTCTAAGATTGCCTCCCTATATATCTTATATGAATATAGTTGTTTACATTTTGTCTTCCCCATTAGAAAATGAGCTCGATGTTTTTGCTTTTCTTTGTATCTCCTTCCATACATAGCCAGGGCCTGACACATAATAAGCACTTAATAATTGTATAAACTCAACATACTGTATATAATCAAGAGTAATTCACATTTAGAGAACATTAGTGCAAGGGTATGGTCCTGCCAAGAGTGAGTATCGAGGCCACCTTGACCTTTGATGCACAATAAGTTTTCTGCCACATTGCAGAAATGTCCTTGTTGAGCAAGTTGCAATGATTTCTGATCGTGGGAACAGATCTAAGTTGAGGGTCACAGCTAGTTGCTCAAGAGTAGGGATGCCTTAACAAGGCCTCTCTTGTAAGTGAGCTGCTGAAATGTTGGATTGCCTCTCCTCCCATTGGTAGATACCAGGCACACGCAAAGCCCACATCTCCTTCTCTGAATGGTGATTGTTCACATGCTGATCACTCTTGCAAAAATGTTTATCTACAGGGCTGTAAGGCATAATAAAGTGGGTCTCTTTTCACACTCTGAGTCTCCTGCCTTATTCATCTCGCCTTTGTGATCAAAGGGCTCAGTTCTTAAAAGATGGCCACAATACATTAGCATTAATATTTGATATTTACACAGCAGTTAACTGATTTCTTCACAACAACCTTCCCATAAAGATAGACCAAAAAATATTATCTATATTTTACAGAGATGGTATTGAGGGAACAAAGAATTTAGATGATTTCTCTAAGGTTACACAGCCAGAATAAAATCTGGGATTCAATTCCAGGTCTTCTAGTTCTAAGTTCACTACTCTTTCCACAAAAGCAGGTAATTAAAGGATCAACAAGTATTTATTAAGTGATTCCTATGTGGCAACAAGCACTGTCCTAAGTAATAGGTGATATGAAGAAAAATAAAAACATGGTCCCTTCCTTCTAGTAACTTATTCTAATGAAGGAGGCAACATACAAACAACTATGGACATTTAAGATACATAGACAGCAGTCATAGTAGGGTAAGGCCCTAGCAAGGGAGGAAGAGACATATCAAGGAAGCAGAAAATGGGATTGTAGTACTTGCCTTTCATCCTTACAGACTCAGTAGTCACAATGAGTGCAAACTTCATCAGGTTTGGAAGAATCTAATTCTACTTCACAGCTTTTCTAAGAGTAGAAACTCTTAAAAGTAGAAACTTTAATCAAAATAGTAAAAATTTCTCAGTGTGAGCCAATGGATCTACAGCTGTACACTAATAAAGCTAGACTAGATAATCTACAGGGCACCAATTATATTTAGAGAAGTGCTTGTTTTAAAGCTTACCTTGGGATTCTGCTGAACTTTGTGGACTTATAGGGCAATTCAGTCTGAATTATTGCCCTTATTTCTATCAAAAACAGAATGGAAGTCCCAATGACACTCAATCTATTTATGAACTTCTCGGAATATGAATCAGCAATGGAAAAAAATCCTTATTGTGATTTTATGGTCTATAATGTAGGATAAAAGTGGAAGTTTGGGTACCCCCCCATTAAATACACACACACACACACACACACACACACACACACACACTCACACACACTTTGATGATGTATTTTTCTACAGCCTATACAAATAAGAACTTTAATTTTTATCATGAAAAAATTTTAAGGCAGCAAATCTTCCTTTGTTTTGGTCAAAAAGGAAATTAGTAACCATAAAGCATGTTTTTCCATGGATATGATACATCTGTAAAGCTAAAAGTGAGACAGTCACTCTACTGAGTCATCAAGAATATACATACCCACAACATAATGCAATTATTCTCTTAAAAAATACCAATCTGAGTCAACAAAGCAGATGTTTCCCAACTGCTAGCCAACTCTAGCTCTATCTTTAATTAAAAAAAAAAAAACCTTTAAGAGAAAACATTCCACATTGTTTAACAGAAAAAGATCACAAAAGTTTTAACAAGTATCTAACAAAAGAAAATGTCTACCTACAAAACTATAGAATACCTAGGAAAGAAGATAGTAATAGGGGGGAAAAAAAAGGGTAAGTCACTACATAAGTACAGAATGAAATTCAAGGCAAATAATTCTGGGCAAATAATTTCCTGAAGCTTCAATCTCTATTTATATAAAAGGAAAATATTTGTAACAATAGATACACAAATTAATTAATATTAAAGATCAGTACACATATGGATGTAGTCATCATGGCAGAATATTAAAATTAGAAAAAGGAAAACTTTGGCTCCAATTCTACTTCTGCATATATGACCATGACTTCTAAGAGCCTCAAGCAACTTCCTAAGATTTAGTGGGTAATCATGGGTAGTTTCTTTATTGGTGAAAGAAGTTCCACCTTAGATTTTTCTTATACTGATGTAAATACAGATTCTTTCTGAATTTTGTGAGCATGTATGGATAAGAATGTGGCAGATTTCAGATAGAAAAGTACCATTGCAGAGATGAAAAAACTCTTAAGAAATAATCCAGTACAACCTGTTTTACAAATGAGGAAACTCAGATCCAAATAGGTTAAATATCTTGTCCATACTAGCTAGTGACAGTATAGGCACTAGTACCCAGATCTCCTATTTCCTATAGTCTAAGGAATTTTTTTCCATGATATAATCCAGATAAGAAAATTATGATCTATGGCAAGTTGACTATTGGTTTGAAAAAAGGGTAGGGAGTGAAGGCTTATATAATCTGGCAGCATTTTGGTTGTATCAAGTTCTCAAGTTATATCAAAAGATCTGACGTCAAAAGGTCTAATCACAAATGAGGACACTATACTACTGGGCTTATATCCCAAAGAGATCTTAAAGAAGGGAAAGGGACCTATATGTGTAAGAATGTTTGCAGTAGCCCTCTTTGTAGTGGCCAGAAACTGGAAACTACATGGATGCCCATCAATTGGAGAATGACTGAATAAATTGTGGTATATGGAATATTATTGTTCTGTAAGAAATGACCAACAGGATGATTTCAGAAAAGCCTGGAGAGACTAACATGAACCGATGCTGAGTGAAAGGAGAAGGACCAGGAGATCGTTGTATACTTCAACAACAGTACTATATGATGATCAATTCTGATGGATGTGGCCATTTTCAACAATGAGATGAACCAGATCAGTTCCAATAGAGCAGTAATGAACTAAACCAGCTACACCCAGTGGGAGAACTCTTGGGAGATGACTATGAATCACTGCATGGAATTTCCAATCCTTCTAATTTTGTCTAATTTGCCTGCATTTTGGATTTCCTTCACAGGTTAATTGTACACTATTTCAAAGTCTGATTCTTTTTGTACAGTAAAATAACTGTTTGGACATGTATACATATATTGCATTTAGCTTATACTTTAACATATTTAACATGTAGTGGTCAACCTCCCAGGGAAAAATTAGAACAAAAGGTTTGGTAATTGTCAATGTTGTAAAATTATATCATATATCTGGTAAATAAAAACTATTAAAATAAAAAAAAAGTGAGGACACTGAAATAAACAGGGTTAAGTGTTTGAGGCTGTTTGAAATAACAGTAATATTTCTATAGCACATTAAGACTTGAAAAACACTGGACACATTATCTCATTTGATGCTCACAACCTTATAAGGTAAGTGCTATTATTACTCTCATTTTATATCTGGGGAAATAGGAATAGGGAGCTTAAGTGATTTGTCTAGGGTCACACAGTTAGTAAATATGTAATCAAATCTTCTGCCTCCAGGCTCAATCCTATCTACTCATTGTATCAAATAAGTGTTACTGTGGCTGAGATGCTTTCCAAGTTCTATATTGTCAGGCAGGCAGATGCTAAAGCTAGAATTTTCAGGTTTCTAAAAAGGCTTCAATCTATTAAGAGATGAGTTGTTCTCTTTGAAGCAGAAATCTAACTTCATCAGATCAAGAGTCTACCATTTTGAAATCAGGATGATATTCCCCCTCACTAGACTAATGGTTCTACCTGAGGATCTATATACTTGAGAGTCAAGGAGTTTTTCAGCTCTCAATGCTGGGGACTCGCAATTCAAATCCTTCATTTGAGGTTCTTGCCATCAGAGGTCTATTTTAAGTAGAGATGAGGTAAAATAACCAATAGAGCTCCTTGGGTGAGGAGAATTCAGAGTCCGAAAGGAAAAAGGGAAAATTTCCTGGGATTATAATATAACAAGATTACCTTTTCTTAAAGAATTATTTTTTTACATTTGAGATTTTCCAGGGCATCTTGATCAGTCATCCCAGAGCTTTCCAATATAAAAAAGCAAAGATAATTAAATAGTGCCAATTAGCTACCTTAAAAAAACAAAAAACCTACCTTGTCAATTATTCACAAAATGTACAGAGCAAACTGTGGTAGTAAATGAAAAGCAGAAAAGAAAAAAAAAAAAAAAAAAAAAAAAAAAAAAAAAAGGAGGGGGGAAAGAAATTAACTTGTCAGGGAGGAAAAGGGATTCCTATATTATGCAGATTCATAAGCAAACACAAATATATTTTTAAATGTTTAAAAATCAAAATGCTAAAATTATACAATGGTCAATCCTGATGGACATGGCTATTTTCAATAGCAAGGTGATTGATGCCAGTTCCAATGGTCTTGTGATGAAGAGTCATCTGCACCTAGAGAGAGGACTATGGGGACTAAGTTGGGTCACAAGATAGTATTTTCACTTTTTTTTGTTATTGTTTGCTTGCATTTTGGGGTTTTTTCATATTTTTTCCCTTTTGATCTGATTTTTCTTGTGCAGCATGATAATTATGGAAATATACATAAAAGAATTGTACATGTTTTAACATGCCATATAGGGGAGGGGTTGGGGAAGCGAGGGAGGAAAATATTTAAAACACAAGGTTTTGCAAGGGTGAAAGTTGAAAATTATCCATACATATGTTTTGAAAATAAAAAGCTTTTAAAAAGTGAATGTTGTAGCATTTCCAATCCCTCTATTTTTGTCCGCCTTCATTTTTTTATTTCCTTCATAGGTTTAGTGTACATTATTTCAAAGTCCGATTCTTCTTGTGCAGCAAAATAACTGTATGGATATGCATACATATATCGTATTTAACATATACTTTAATATATTTAACATGTATTGGTCTACCTGCCATGCGGGAGAGAGAGGGAAAAGGAGGAGAGAAAATTGGAATAAAAGGTTTTGCAATTGTCAAAAATTAAATAAATAAATTTTTAAAAATGAATGTTAAAAACTATCTTTGCATGTATTTGGAAAAATAAACTACTATTAAAAGAAAAAAATCAAAATGCTAAAAGCAGTTAGATGGTACTATGGATAGAGTATCAGCCCTGAAGTCAGGAGTACCTGAGTTCAAATGTGACCTCAGACACTTAACACTTCCTAGCTGTGTGACCTTGGACAAGTCATTAACCCCAATTGCCTCAGGGGAAAAAAAAAAACTAAAAGGATGGAGATTTAAATAGTTAGAGTAGAACTGTAAATTGTCCAAAAATTACTTATAGATGAGCCATAGAATACTATAATCCTTGATCCACAGAAGATATTAGAAACAATAATCTGGCTTTATCAAGTTTTGCTATGAGCACTGCATGCTATATTTCCTTAATTACATATAGGAAATATAGAAAGCATAAAAAAGAGGACAGGTATTTGAAAATAAATAAGGGCTAAGATTACTATGACTAATTATTATCCATATCATTCTATAAGAAAGCTGATCATTTAAACAGAGAAAAATCTTTGTAGGAACCTTTTCCCCATTGATACCTAGGTTCTTGGCAAGGATTATTTAAGCAAAAATATACCATGAATTTGAAAAATAAAACCCTAGTTAGATCAAATATCAAAGGTCCATTATAAAGTACTTTTATATTTAATGAATTTAATTAGCCCATGAGTCAAAATATGTCATATGTTTGTAACTCTCATCCTATTTTCCACTTTTGCAATGGAATTATTAAAGGCTACTTACCCGTATCCAACCTGATAAGCTGAAAAGTCCAGCCATTCCAGACATTCTAAAAATTAAAATTAAAGGAGAAAAATTAGTAATTATATGAAATATGATTTTAAAACCCACAAAAAATTGATGAACACTATAGTCAGCAAAAATAAACAAATTATTCTAATATCCTTTTCTCTTTGGCTGTCCTCTAAATAAGGTGATTTTGTACAGTGGCAGAATCCAAACATTATTGGCTGGATCCTAATACTTGGTTATCTTCCACTTACACTCATGATATTTTAAATATCAAGTAAAAAATTACTTGCCTACACTCTCACCACTTATTTTTTATCTCATTAGGAAGGGCTAGAAAAGACACAGCTTGAATGAAAGCTATAATTATAATGATAACAGCAACTAACTTTTTCAAATATGTTATTTCATTTAGAATTTACAATAATTCTGTGAGGTAAATGATATTATTATTGTCATTTTACAGATAAAGAAATTGAGACCATGAGAGATGAACTAACTTGCCTAATCACATGGCTAGTAAGTATCCAAGATAGGACTCAAATCCAAATTTTCTCAACTCAAAAGAGTTTAAATCCCGATGCCACATCACTGCCAACTTTACAATGGTGAGATCAACTTGAAACGGTATTCCCCAACTTAGTCTTAGATATGTAAACCCATTTCAATTTTCAAACCTAAGTCAATTTCCAATCCAAACTGTTATTTATATTTTTTCTGCAAATAATGTTTTAATTTAGCAGGAAGTTGGAGTGGAATAAGCATTTATATGATACCTAGGTTCTTGGCAAGGATTATTTTAACAAAAATATACCATGAAGTTGAAAAACAAAACCCTAGTTAGATCAAACATCAAAAGTCCATTATAAACTACTTCTATATTTAATGAATTTAATTAGCCCATGAGCCAAAGTATGTCATATGTTTATAACCCTTACCATAAAATAGTCTATAAAATGATTATCAGAAAGAAAGCTGGAAGTGGATAAAAAGCTATACTGGGAAGCATGAAGGTTTAGATTTGAGTCTTGTTACTGATCTATTCTAGCCTAACTATTCTACTTAAATGACCAGGAGAAAGGAGAATGAATTCCTTAGTTAACTCTCTAAGTCCAACTATTATATATGAGTTGCTAATCTGGTGTCAAGACAAAGAGTTCTCAAACCAATAAGGTCACACGTCAGGACAAAAAAAAAAAAAAAAAATAACAAAACATAACTGGGATTCAATTTTGAAGTGATTTTTACTTTCTCCTTCCCTTGTCCCACAAAACTAGTATAGTCTAACTGTGTAATCTTGATCTAGTCATTTCTATTGTCTGAGCTTTCACATCTGTTCTAACCTTAGGCAAAATGCTTGACAAATACACTAAAGAACAAATAAGACTAATAAAGCCAAATTTTTTATAAATAAAATTGCTAAATATATAAAAGATATTGCTATTACTTATATTGCATATCATAGTGAAGTGAGTTACAAAATTCTTTATATAATGTTCCTCTAGTCACAGAGAAGAAAGTTTATATTATACTAAAGAAAAATATAAACCTGGATTTTTCCTACACTATGATTAACATACTGTTCAGTCACATCCAACTCTTCATTACCCCAGTGATTAATAAAGATTAGCTCTATTCAAAGAAATAAAAAATGTATTGTGTACATAAAATATCTAAAGTTATATACTCAGTAATTTATTCAGGGTTTATTTCAATTTTAGTAAAGATATATTCAATATTGGCATATCCTATCACAACAAAATTGATTCTTAATACTTTAATATTCTATATAGCTTGAATATTCTTTCGTGATAGAAGACTTAAAAGTCAAAGAATATGAATTTGAATTCCAAATGTTCCATTTCCTTCCCTTGTAATATTAGCCAAGTAATGACTTCTCTGGGTCTCAATTACTTCAATTTTAAAATGCATTAAATAAACTAGAATACCTTTCAGATCCTTTCTAACACTAAAATTTAAGAATTACAAACTTAATAGATGGAGTTGCTATGATTGAACACTTTATCACTCTTTGTCCAATTTGGTAATGAGGTTTAAAGACATAGGTTGGTTCATGTACAACAGAGAGAATGGGACCATTTTTGAAGACTTTTCCATTCTCTAAGAGCTTATAAAAGTTTATGCTCCATTACAAACTTCTTGAAAAAACAAGGTTACTTCCATATCATGGAAAGGGATCAGAGGACTCCAGAATAGCTATAGATAACTAAAATTAATTATGAAGCTCTTTTCTAACTCTTAGACACAAATATACCAACCTCACTAATTATTACATGTACTTGTAGTAGTAGTGGTAGTAGAAATGGTTATAAGTGTGATTACAATCATAATAAAATGAGGAGGATAGTAAGATAATAAGAATTTATATGGCACTTAGTTTGCAAAGCATTTTACATATAGAATCTCATGACTATACCCATTTTATGTATGAACAAACTGAGATTAAGAAAGGTTAAGTAGTTTGCCCAGATTCACACAGTTAGTAAGGCTCTAAAGCAAGATTTGAACTGAGGTCTTCCTGATTCCAAATCTGGCATTCTATTTACTGTCTCATAGATGTCTTAAATTCCTATCAACTCTTTCAAAGAATATCTGTAGTACAAGAAACATAACATTATATGTTTTAATTTATTTCATATGTCCAATTAATTGAAAAGTAAAAGAAACTGAAAATGGCACAAATCCATATTTTGTAATTAGCTCAACTTACTACAAGATTTATAAATTCCAGGTTATATTAAATCAACATAGTCAGTGTCTAAACATTTTGTTACTCTTCAAAGTGTCTCTACAGGGAGGCCAAATAGGAATTTGAAAGGTTGCTGCACTATACATACACTACTTTCAGAAACAGCATGGAGCATTGTTTGCTGTCTATGCTCTGCTTGTGCTTGTATAAACAAGAAATTCTGATTTGGCGGAGCATAAAAAGTTAATTTGATTCCCAATATATTTCTTATGTGAATTTAATAATCATCTCTTTCAGTAAAAGAAAGACAGAGTTTACGTTATAGAAGATGGGGATTTCCATCCAGCCACAGGCTCAACTGCTTTCCATTTCTTCTCTAAGATGTAATCCTGAAGGTCTTTGAAGATCCCTGGACCACGGTATCGGCGAAATATTCCATCCTTTGCACTACAAGTGCAAAGAAAATAACAGAAAATAAGCATCCATTAATAGCACAAGTATATAGTACAATGGATATCATAAAACAAAAATGAATTCTTCTTTAATTTCAGTTCTATTAAATATAATTTTATTTAGTCTTTACAGTACATGAAACACCAAATTGAACTTAGAGATTCAAAGATTTACAACATATTTTCAGATACAACATCCTTAACTATGTATATATGTATACTTCTATGTATATATATACACAGTTCTGATGCTAAAATAATTTATAGTTTAGTAGTATAATAATAAGTACATTATTACAATGTACTGTGAAGTATAATAATAAAAAAGTTCAAAGAAAGAATTATCACACTCAAAATTATAAATTTAAAAGTACTTATCATTTTATCTGGTAAAAATCAAAGCTTCCTGATTTTGAAATAAGGAAAGCTTCTACAAGAATTTTTATTAGTCAATCATCATTTTTATCTAATTAGGTATATTGCCAATTATATAAAATTGTTAAAAGAGGTTTATACTCATAAGTATATTATAATATATATACATAAATATATTTAAATATGTTGATTAACTATTTATATCCTAAATTTTCACATTTCCAAAATTATATATTTTGCCAACTAACTGGCCCATATTTGAGAATTACTGCCAAAAGGTAGTATTCTCATCTAAATAATACAACTGAAAATGAAAAACAAAACAAAACTTGTAAGCTATGCTAATTTCAAGGGTTTTTTAAAATCCACGTAACAAATTCTGCACCACCTGTCATTATTAAATGGAATAATGAATTGTTACTTCTGAATCTGTCAAGCAATGATCACTAGAATGAGCTAATACACTTCTACAAATTCTTTTCTTAAGGAAGAATAGGGAATTGGAAGAATCTAATGTTTCTAGACTTTTCAATATATTTAACATGATGGCCCAAGAATAAATTAGAGGATTTCTATAGCCTATATGTTTATGATTTGCTGCCTTAAGCATAAGGAATTCTTATTATTTTTCAATAAGGGATACTGGTTAAGGATATCATATCAAGTCCTGAAAAATGAAACTAAAAGTTAAAATATGTAATCTAAAATAGAAATCAAAAAGCTTGAATTAACCTCCAAACAGATTAAAACAATGAAGAAATTGTCAAATTTTATAAAATCCAGAGTAAGATAGCATAACTCAACAAAAGGTATTTGTATGAGATATGCTGGGATTTGTTGTTGACATTTTTATTGAGTGATCTGTTTATATGAGAAGTGAACATTTTTATTCCTTATTTGACATATAAACTTACTGGAAAATAGTTGGAAGTGTAGTGACAAAGAATCGGCCACTCAAACCTATGGAAAATAAAAGAAACTACATGAAAAATCATATTTAGTAGGACACCATCTTAATCACTTAATCTTCAATTCTAAAAACAAAACCAAGAATTAAGCAATTTTTCAAAACTGTATCTAATCATGATCTTTTTTTTTAACAATAGCTTTTTATTTTCAAAATACATGCAAAGATAGTTTTCAACATGCACCTTTGCAAAACTGTGTTCTAAAATTTTTCCTTCCCTTTCCCCTTTCTTCCCTCCCCTAAACAAATAATCTATATTAACTGTGCAATTCTTCTATACATATTTTCACAATTATTATGCTGCATAATAAAAATCAGATCAAAAAGTAAAAAATGGGAAAGAAAAAAAGCAAACAACCAAAAAAAAAAAAAAAAGGTGAAAATACTAAGTTGTGAGCTATATTCAGTCCCCACAGTCTTTTTTCTGGATGCAGATGGCTTTCTTCATCACAAGTCTATTGGAATTGGCCCGAATCACTTCATTGTTGAAAAAAGCCACAGATGATACACTTTTAGGGTCCATTAACATGATAGTGTTAAAACATGATTTAATTCTACATATTGATATTTATATACAACTTTTTTTCTATTACTATTACACACTACTATCAAAACTTCTTATGTTCATAATTTGACATATATTTAACTCCTGATCATTAGTGATCCCAGGACTAGAAAGAAACTATGCCAACGATACTATTGATTCAGTATTCTTATACTAATAGTTGGTATGTATGCTTTACAAAGTACTTTTAAGTTATCTCATTTGAACTTTACAACAACTTTATGATTTAGGTAATGTTATAGATCAAATAGGTCTATGGAGACTAAAGAAGGGCATCTGTCAAGGTAAAATGTTATAACTGCTCCAGTGAAAGTTATCATTATTATTGTCTATTCTGATTCACTCTCCCACTGATCCATATCTCCTACATAAAGAAATACAAAATCTAGCTAATTGATCATGTCTCCTTTACAATAAATGTAGAGCACAAATATAGACACACAAAAACATAGGGAATATTGAATGAAGAAAATAGTGGTACCATTAAAAATCTCTGATATATATTGTTAATAACAATGAACTTAGTAAATGAGGAATTTTAATTTAACTATCCATTCATTCAACATAGATTTATTGAGAATCTGTGATGAATTATAAACTGCTATATAGAATATATATGTAGTTGTATAAAATTCAATGTCTAACTTCAAGAAAATTACATTCTAATAGTGAGGATAAAACAGGCAAGTGCTTAGATATGGGAGACAGGGATGACAATACAAGTCAGTAAGTATGTGATAAATGTGATGGTGTATCATTGTTTTTGAACAAAAGAATGACAAGGTAAAGGCAGTGTAAGATTAATTAGGTACCACCAAAAAAAGATAAACTGATATTGAGGAGAATACTGTCTGGCAAGTCAGAAGGAAGGTTGGAAGGCTATTTAAAGAATGAACTACTACTATCATCTAGCATGAGATCATGAAGTCATATCACCCAACCTGAACAATGTTGACAGGGTAAGGTTGGGGTTAATTTTTTGAAGACAAAGGCCTCATTAAACTTGTAAATAGCATAAACATGAGAAGAAAGACTAACACATTTGATAGAGGGAGAATCCAAAAATCTAAGGTTTTGTAATTGCATGTCATTATACTGTCCCAAACCCTTCAGCAGTACTTTACTGACTGCTGAACAAAGTCCAACCATACAAAGGCTAGTATGGTGAAGCTCATAGACCCCTTCTAGAATTATGTTTCTAACTGAATATATGAAAAGACTATAAGTGAAATATGAAAGACTAAAATATATGAAAGACTAAAAGTGAAACTAATTATATTAACATGATTATTTAAAAAAAAAAAAAAGTTCACAGACCCCAGATTAAAGATCCCTATCTCTACTAAACTATTCACTAAGGAAAGATACTCTATTATATTTATCATTCCAATTTTTCCCAAATTTAACATCATACATAGAAAAATCTTAGCAAATGTCTCTTAGATGAATTTTTATACTGCTTCTACTTTTAATGCTAATAGAATAATATCTCTTTGGTGCATTATTAATAAAAGGCTAAAATGGTTCAATTGTTCTTAATGTCAGACCAAAAAGGAAGCGGTTTCAAAAGTTTTACTCTTATTTGCCAATTATATCCCTGGAACAGGAAGGCAAAATTATGTATTAACTGTCTCTAACTGATCATGAGCAATGTCTAACTTATGAACAAGTTATGTTCTGAAAGTCACTGTGTCAATTTTTTTCAAATTCAAAACACATTTCCCTATAGAATCAATATCTTGGGCTTAAAAAGTCTAACCCCATAATGTTGTTAAATAATCTTCAGGTTTTTTTTTTAAAGCACAGTTCTATTGCATTAGTAATAAAACATATGAATAAGAGACTAGAACTATGATCTTTTTGATATAGGGTATTCACAGGTAAAGAAATGTCCTCTACCAATGTTAAACTACACCTCTCTGACAATTCTAATCTTAGATATTTCTAGTCTGGGTAACTAATCCAGTAATTACCACCACCACAAAAATTAGTTTTGGCAAGGAAAAGAAAATCTTAGGAAAGGAAATTAACATTACAAAATATGAGCAAAAATATATGGGGAGAGAGGAGAGAAAATAAGTCTGTATGGTAGGTTGAGTAGCAATATTGATTATTCTAACTCTTATCTACCTAAGTTTGCCACAACATATTGTGATCTAAGGTAATTTTTTCCAAATAGTTCCTGGCAGTCTTATGTTCAGTGCTCCTGAAAAACCTGAGAATTTAAAAAGGATGCAAGATACTTGCTAATATGTATAATCTTATATCCAGAATTCATTTGTCCTATCCTACTCCAATCCCTCTTAACAGCAAATAAATACTTCTATTGCTGAATTCCACTATATTTATTCAATGCACCAATTACCTTCCAAAAGAGCTTTGTATCCATGTACAGTCTTTATTTCTACCTATATCTCAGAGGCTTTTCAAAACTTTCAATGTAACTAACCTTGGCAAATCATACAAACTTTATGGAGCTCTTTCTTCATCTATAAATAAGGGGGCTGGATTACAAGGTATATGAGGTACCCTCAACCTCTAATATTTAAACAAAAAAATTCAAATAAGAGCTATCACTAGGATGGGGAAACCCAAATTTGTTCCATTGAGCCTAAATTTCTAAATCACTGATAGTACTTATACTCTTTCTTCAGTTTGGAAATAACTGAATTTAGCATTTGGCAAGAATGATTCATTTAAATAAGAGCATCTCATTTGGTAGCATTTTTATATCCCATCAGTGATAAACTTTGTCAGCAGCCTAACAATATCATGGCATCTTTGTCTTCCCTTGCCCCATTCCAAGATGTTCTTTCCCCAAATGAATTTCTCTAGCTTTAAAACTAGAGCTTTGATTTTATAAATAATTATAAAATATAAACTTAGTTACTCCTTCAAAGCAAAACTAGTATCTAGTATACATGGTATTTGGTGCTAATACTGGTAACTGTGAGCTAAAACTTTTAAATTTACAATAGAATTTGACAAAAGTACCTAATCTCAAAGATTTAGATCTCACCTCCCTTCAAATGGCTTTCTTTCAAATTACTAGTGATTTCTTAAATCTCACAAACCCAGTGATCCTTAGTTTCTTCCCTTTCTTGGATCCCTACAACCTACCAGTTACTGAATTTCTTGTTAATTCTATGCAACTTTTTTCCAAATCTCTATATTTTCCTGAATTCAATACCTTCTCTCCACTAATACAGATATAAAGCCCTTTTTAGCTCTTGCCTGTGTATTATACAATAGACTCCAAATTGATCTCCCTCTTTTCGGTCTCTCTCATCCCCTTTCACATATCTCCCTAAATAATTATCCTAAGTATGACCATTTCAAAACCACCTCAAAAATCTTCAAGGGCTTTCCTAGTACTTTAGGGTTTCCATAAGCAAGCTCTATCATCTAGCTTTTTTAATGCAACTCTTCCTCATGAATTTTATCCTGTAACCCAATGGTCCTACTTACTGAATAGTCTACCTTTCCAGTTCCACCCATTTGTATAAACTTGTCCCCCCAGTCTAGATTGCATTCCTTCCTCATCCGTGTCTCTGAGAATTCTACAAGGTTCAGTTCAGGCGTTTCCTAAACTTTAATGGATGCCTTTCCTAATCTTCCAGTTACTAATACTTCAACCTAAATTTCCTTTTTAATATACTTATTTGTATCCTTGGATTTATTCCAAATGGATAAAATAGACATTGCTTCAAGGATCTGATCATTTTTCTTGCTGTAATTGTTGTTTTAATTTGTATATCCCACATCTAGATAGGTGTTTGGCATATGGTAGTTTCTTAATATATGTTTGCTAGATTTAATTAACAAACATATAGCAAACCTTTTTTCTTTTTTCTCTTCATAGAATCACTTTCTGTGGCTACTGGCACAACTATGTTTCTTAAACAACTACAACCCATGAGTTTTCTTTGCTTAGTAATAAAGATTGTTATGGGCCAGAACTCTGAATTTGAAACAAAAATTCTTACAAGGTGCTAACTCAGTGGAATTGATAAAGACAATGGTTGTTTAGCATGGTACTTAATAAGCTCTCTAGTCCAGCAGTAATGTACTTAGTACTTATTATAGTTCTACAAGATTCTCACCTATGATAAGAGCATATAAGCTGGGACAAACTCAGCTAGATTCATTCAGAGGCCAGAAAAGACAGAAGGCTGGAGAGTGAAGCATAAGCCCTTGGACTATTATTCATTCACTTCATCTCACACCACCTTGGTGGCAGGCTCTCCTCCTTAGCTTCTCCACTGAAACCAAAACTCAGGAAGGCCTCCAGAAAAGTATCCGGACCTAAGTGGAGGAGATAATACTTTGAAGGAGACAATAAAGTATTTGGACTTTAATACCTGACTGCACTTGTGGTGATTACTGAACTGAAAAGAAGGCTGCTCCCAGAGACCCAAAGAAACCAAACCAAGAAGAACATTACAAAAGATTATTCCAGTTACTAATGTAGATAAGAGGGTAAATAAACATTTAAATTCCTCTTATCTTATCATCTATTGTTTATTATTTAATAATTAGGTCCTCTAATAACATGCACCTGAAATCAGGCTATTTAAAACCATTTACTTCAGGATTGATGACTTTCTGGACAACTGCATCTTGAAAATAGGTTTTGCTTTCTAACAAGGAGATAACAGCTGTTCCCATTCATTTTAAAAAGTGAATTATTACTCAAGGCAATTATCTGTAATTGCCTTCAAAAAGAAGAAAAGCCAAGATTAAAAACTGAAAAAATAATGTATATTAAAAAAAAACTTTATATACCCGAAAACTTTTACTCTTAAATGGCTTTAGTGAATTTAAAAGAATGTATAAATGTGTGTATGTGTATAAATATACATGTATATATTTACATACATATATTCTTCTTTATATAGAAATAATTTTGGTTCTATATCTATATATAAAGATATAGATATATCTATATTAATATTAAGACAAAAAGACTTTTTGTGTCCATTTGGATTTTTAAAAATACAACTGGAAAAAAAGAGATATTTTTCAAAAGTTTTAAATAAAATCCAAATATTTTAGTGGAAGTAATGAAAACACAAATATCTAATAAGAAATCACAAAAGGTAATATATGAAACTAATCATTATAAAAGTCCTTCTCTTTAAAAAATTCCCTGAACACATCCTAGCTGGAAACAATGAATTTTCTAACATAATAACCTGAAGAAATTAAAAAAAAAAAAAAAAAAACTAATAACCACATTGTCTTATTGGTATTTCTTAATACTCAAAACTTTCTGAAATAAAGGTGATTTGCATGTAATTAGTTTACATTGGGGAGGAAATGAAATGCCAGTTAATACTGGTAAAATTATTAAATTAAAAATATATTCATTACTTTATAATGATAGTGTTTACTATTTTTTATTTATACATATATTATAAAATATAATATTTCAAATAAAGATAAGATTTTTATTCTTTTTTTAAAATTATACCTTTTTATTTACAAGATATATGCATGGGTAATTTTTCAGCATTGACAACTGCAAAACCTTTCATTCCAATTTTTCCCCTCCTTCCCCCCACCCCCTCCCCCAGATGGCAGGTTGACCAATACATGTTAAATATGTTAAAGTATAAGTTAAATACAATATATGTATGCATGTCCATACCGTTATTTTACGTACAAAAAGAATCTGTATAGTTAAGTTTTTGAGGTTAAAAAGCACTCTTTTAACTTTATATTTGGCTATTTTCCCTCACTTTGTGTCCAATGTTTTTAATGGTATAGACTTTGATTTTTTTTTTTATCCTGTGGATGGTATATGCAACTTGTAACTTTATAGAATACACTCCAAAAATGGAAAAGAAAGACATCTGGAATTTGATCACAAAACATAAAATGTTTTAACAATACCTATTTTTCAATATTGTTGTTCAATCATGTCAGACTCTTCATGATCCCATTTGGGATTTTCGAAGTAAAGAATCTGGAATGGTTTGTCATTTCCTTCTCCAACTTGTTTTACAGATGAGGAAGTGAGGCAAACAGGGTTAAGTAATTTGCCCAGAGCCATACAGATAGTAAGTATCCCAGACCACATTTGAACCTAGTTCTTCCTGACCCCAGGTTCATTGCTCTATCCATTGTACCACCTAACTGCTCAGAATCTCTAAATATGTATCATCTTGCTAACAAAGCAAAGGACTATCTGTACCAATGGCTATGTAGCCCACTTCTCAATTGACAGAAATGAGGTATGTTTTATCATCAGTTCTCTACCATAAATATTTGACATCACACACAATATACGTTTCTTATTGTTACATATTTATGCCTGTCCTGAGCATATGGAAAATACTCCCATACCAGTGTGACATTTTAAAAGTTTGGATACCATGGAAACAAAAAATAAATAATATTTTTAACTCTTTTCACAATATAAATAGGTCCTTTGGGGGGGAAAAATACTCAACAATGCTCTCCAGTACAGAAATACAAACTTTGTGACATCTTCCTCCTTTATTATTCCTACTTAGATCATCATATACTTTCTGTGTTTTTAAAAAACATGATTTTTAAAATCATATAGTTTTGGTTCATTTAATTCTGAAGATATTTCCCAAAAGTAAACTTGAGGACTTCAAGAGAAGCTCCAAAGCATTATTCATTCATTCATTCATTCATTCATTCATTCATTCATTCAATAAGTTTTATAAAACACTGTGCAAGGCTCTGAGGATACAAAGTCAAAAATAAAAACAGTCCCTTGTAAGGTTCTGGTTTGCTTTCTGGAGGTCTTTGGACCAGCCTTCATTTCAACTGAGTAATCACCATGAGAATAGACAGGAATAAAGTCCAAATTCTTTATTATCTCCTTCACAATCTGTCTCCTTCTCTTGGGGCTCAGTTAGCTCTCTGGAGGGCCTCCAGACGGAACTTAGTTTCAGTGGAGAAATGAAGGAGGACAGGCCAGCCAGCTCCAGCCTCCAGTCCTCTCTGTCTTCTCTGAGTCTATTCAATCCCACTCTGAGTCTGTCTCTAGATCTGACTGACCTCTTAATCACTCTCTTACAATTAAATCCATTCATCATACTGAGTATACTCAGTATATGAGCCAATCATTATATCACTAGAACCATTATTTGTTGTAAGGTTAAATCAATCATACTGAACTAAAGAACTATTAATCACCATGCTAAACTAGATCACCATTGTCTTATCAATTCCATTGTTAACACCTTGAAGTAAGAATCCTTGTTTCTCCAGAGTTGTAACCCATTACATCTCCCACTTTCTTTTGTTTTATAACATAGGTGGTCACACCCTCCTTGACTTCTCAGGAAAATGAGAATCCCAAAAAAGGAAATGATCATGCCCTCCCTGACTTCTCAGAAAAGGGTGTGAAAATACCAAAAAAAGGAGGTGATCATGCCCTCCCTGATGTTTCAGGAAGGGAGATAAAAACACCAAAGGGAAATGGGGAGTCAAACCAGAGTAGCGAGTTATTGAAGGGTCTCACTTAAAACAGGTATACAGAAATCCATCAACCTGGAAAGTATTACACGAGCATATAGTAATACATGCTAGTAGTGATAACAAACAACATGAATCAACTTAAGGAATTATACAAATCCACAAGTCCTAGAAATATTCCAAAACCAATCTATTATACATTACTTCATGTGTCAGGGAATCCAATGATTCCTGCTGATTTTGAAGTTCTGCAACAATCTTATCAGCAATTTTTCATCTTAGGGAATTCAATGATTTCTGCAGCTTTTGAAGTTCTATAACAGTGTTTATCAGACATGCTCTTTCAGTGTCAGATATTTCAAGGTTTTTTCTCTCTTTCTATCTCTCTCCAATGGATAAGGCGAATATGGCTTGTTGGCATCCATCCAATTCCTTCTCCATCTATAGAGATACAAGCCAACCCTTTCTCCCAAGCATTTAACCTATCTGGTCCCTTCTATTTACCACTTTATAGAACTCTCTTCATCACTTGGCAATTACATTGGAGCTGCTAATACTGGATACTGTTCTTCTGTTGGGTTATAAAACCTGCATTCTCCAAAATTGTAATCTCTTTCTCCCATCTGATTGCTTTTCTGTTGATTGATCATATCAGAGTACTGAAGTTCTAAAGATTTCTGGGTGTAACCTTGACTGCCATCATGCCACACCTGTTTTTGGTTGTATGTCTTGGCCTCTCATTTCCCTGGGTCAATCTACATTCTAAGGCCCAGTAGAAGCCTTTGTTGCATTTTAGACATGGGGTTTTGGATCTTGTTCTCCCACCCTGTCCTCTCACTCTATCTCTATGCCTACATTGAGCTTTCAGATGCCCTACTTTACTACATTGAAAGCGTCGACGAGTCTCTCTGGGAGTCCACCGCCAAGAGGGACCCTGTCTTCCCATGTTATGCATCATTGCCTGGGCATAAAAGGCATTTGTGCCCACTGTGGCACGGCATCTTATGATCTCTTCTAAAGGAGCATCCTTGTGTAGACCTAGTATAATTCTTCTACAAAGCTCATTAGCATTTTCTCTAGCAAGTTGCTAGCTTCATTTTCTCCAATTGTTTGTGTGACAGCTGTCTGAAGACGTCCCACAAAATCAGTAAAGGGTTCATTTGGACCTTGCTCTATTTCCGTAAAGCCTTCCCCTCTATCTTGCCTTCCTGGGAGAGTGCTCCATGCTTTGATAGCAGCGGCACCAGCTGCAGCAATTTGCTCATATGCTATCAAAGGGTAATTAATCTGTGCTAAATCTACATACTACCTACATCTGTGAGTTGGTCAAAGGTGATTTGTATATTAACTCCAGTTTGCCTGTTGTCTTATATTCTGCATAGTTCACTGTACTCCAAAAGCCACAACATGTTTTGTCCAGGTTCTAAATATGTCCTTGCTATACATTTCCAATCACTAGGGGTTAAAATTTAATAAATTAAATTCTCTAATATCATTTTAACATAAGATGATATAGCCCCATAAAGAGTGCAACTCTTTTTCATATCTTTAGTAATTTCCAGATCAAAAGGAGTGTGTCTTCTCCTTTCTTGACCTGAAGAGTCAAACTCTTGAATAACAGAGTATGCTTTTATTTTTATATCAGATATATGCTGCCCTTCTTTTTTAGCTTTAATTAGTGCCTTTTGTAATCGTGTCATAGGGTGTGGACAAACCTCTAGCACAGATGATGCTGATGGTGTCACTGCCCCTTCCCTCCTCTTCCTTCCATCCATGAAGGGTGAGGGGGGTAGGTCAGAGGATGGGGAATGCCCGAATGGGTCCTGCTGTGAAGCACCTCATTCCTTAATTTCATCAGCATCGTATTTAACTCATTTCTTGTCTAATTCTTCATGCTTTTTAATTATTTTCAGTACCCTCTTCCTCCTGTTCTGTCTTCTTTTTCCTTATTCTAACATTTATGTAATTCCTTAAAGCCAATTGTATTACGTTAGAGAGAGAGAGAGAGACAGACAGACAGACAGACAGACTGTTTCTTTAGGAATTGAATTAGGACCATTATCATTGTAATATTCAATTAATTGCTCTCCTACTAGTTTCCACTTGTCTGGCTCTAATTCTTCTTCCTTAGAGAACCAAGGAGATGTATATTTTAATGTATCAAAGAATTCAATGATCTGCTTCCAAGTTACAATCAAACCTTGTTTTTTTATTAGTCTAACTATGCTTTCTACTCACTTTCCTTGGGTGAAGAAGGCTCGTTTCTAATAATTTATCCCATTTCAGCTGAAACACTAGTTTAGCCCTTTACAAAGTTTCCTTCTTATCTATTTTTGTACTCACCCTAATTTCTGGGTCACAGAGACTTTTCCACTGAACTCAGGATCACGTCAGTCTGGACTGCTGAGTGTAAATCCTTAGTCCCATGTTTGGGTGCCAAAATGTAATGTTCTGGTTAGCTCTCCGGAGGTTTTTGGACCAGCCTTTGTTTCAGCAGAGTAGTCACCATGAGAATAGCCAGGGATAAAATCCAAATTCTTTATTGTCTCCTTCACAGTCTGTCTCCTTGCCTGGGGCCTGGGCTAGCTTTCGGGAGGGCCTTTAGACAGGCCTTGGTTTTAGTGGGGTAAGCAGGAGGACAGGCCAACCAGCTCCACCAGTCCTCTGTCTTCTCCAAGTCTGTCTCCAAATCTGTCAGATCCCTTCTCTAGGTCTGACTCTGACCTCTTAAATATTCTATTACAATTAAATCCATTCATCATACTGAATATAAGCAAATCATTATATCACTAGGGAACCATTATTTGTTGTAAGATTAATTCAATCATACTGAACTAGAGAACTATTAATCACCATGTTAAACTAGATAACCATTCATTATCTTATCAATTCCACTAAGTTAACACCTTGTAAGAATCCTTGTTTCAAGTACAGAGTTCTGGCCCATTATAGTCTTTGCCCTATGAAGACCTATGATGGGAGGGAAGATGTCACCCATTACCTAATGAAGCTGTCTAACCATTTCAGTTTGGGATAGCTTTCATTGTTAGGAAACTCTCTCCTCCCCATATGTCCCTCTCCTAGTCCTAAAATCTGCCTCTCTGCCCTTTGAACTTAAGGAGAATAGAACAATCTGATTATACTACACTGCATCTCTTCAAGTGTTTGAAGGTAGTTGTCAAATCTCTCATCTTTTCTTTTCCAAATTAAAGTCTTAGTTCATTTAACCATTCCATGATTTTGCGTCTCCTCATTAACCTGATAGCACTTCTCTGGGTATGCTCAACTTTGTCAGTATCCTTCTTAACAAAAAGGTGTCTCATAAGAAACACAATTATCAGATATTGTCAGAACACCAGAATACAATGTAGGGAACTTACAACCTCTCCTATCATGAACACAATGCTTTTCTAGGATTATAGTGACTTTTGATTGTTATTTTGTACGAGTAATTCATATTGTGCTTGGGGATCACTGAAATGCCCATATCTTTTTCACATGAGTTTTTATTTAGCCATACCTTCCTATATTTGAGAATTTTACTTTTTAAGACATGAGATAATTCAATTATCCCTATTCAGTACATTAGCTATCCTTTTCAGCTTTGTGTCAATAGATGCACACTCTATGTCTTTAATGAAATCACTTAATGAAAATAGTGCTGAAAGCAGAGAGATTACTGAGATTTTACAGGAATCTTCTTCTAGGTTGATAAAGATTCACTAATTGCTATTATTTGAGCCTAGTCATTTAATAATTTCTAAATATTCCTAAATGTACCTATCATCATCAAGACTATATCAGTCTTTGCATCTTGTCCATCAACAATCATGACTCATCTCCACAGGACTTTATCAACCATGCCACTGAAACCTCTTCTGCCTATAAGCTCATTCTACCTTAGATGATTTTTTACATTAGAAGTACCCTATGTCTCTGAGACATCAACTTCTGACTTTCTAAGTCTCCTTAATACCTCAAATTTAAGGAGAAGGTCCAAGGCAACCATGTCTTCATTTCTTTCCAGATTGCATTACTGACTCATTTCCACAGGACTTTAATGTCCAAAATTGGGATAATCCTCCTGCACTCCTTCTTATTCCCTTTCATTTTCCTTTTATGTATTATCTTCTCTATTAGAATATAGGCTCCTTGAGGACAGGGAATAATTGTGTTCTGCTATCATTTGTATTCCCAGTAACTAACTTTTAATAAATTTTTGTTGACTGGCTAATCAAATGTGTTCAGGTTTGCCCATTCTTATGCCAAAATTCATGTATACTATATAATATACTTTTGCTCTACCAATCTAGGAACCTTATTTTTAAAAATATAGGAAATTAGATTAGTCTAGCACACTTTTGTTCCCAAGACATGATAGCTCACTGTGATACTCTGTATTTTAAGCACTTAGAAATCACAAATCAACTAATGTGTTCCACAATTTTGCCTTGAATCATGGCCAATTCAATAGTTTATAGGTTGCAGAATTCTCCTTTTCTTCTTTAAAAATGAAGAAAACACTGATCATATACCCTCTAGCAGCATCTCTCTTATTCTTCACAGTCTTTCAAAGATCACTGACACTGACTTAGTAATCATAATTGTCAATTCTTTCAGGACCCTAGTAAGTATTTCATTTGGATCTGGTATTTTCAATTGATTGGTTTTTATCATACTCTATACACATCAGGTTTCAATTCTCGATTAAATATTTTTGTTCTACATTCCAAAATTCTAAAATCATTATCCTTGAAAGAGAAAAAACAAAATGTCAAGTAGTTCCATGTCTTTGTCATCCATTATTACCTACTTATTCACCTCCAAGGAATACTTCAGTTCCTTTCTTTTGCTTGTTTTCAATGTAGCTTTTTTAAAAATCCCTACATCATGGCAGCTAGGTGGCGTCATGGATAGAGCATCAGCCCTGACTTCAGGAGGGCCTGAGTCCACATCTGGCCTCAGAGACTCAACATTTCCTGGCTGTGTGACCCTGGATAAATCACTTAACCCCAACTGCCTCAGCAAAAAAAATAAAAATAAAAATCCTTTCATGTCTTTAGTATTCATCACTACCTAATTAAGATCATTCTAGATTTTAGCTTTCCAGACACTAATTGCATAAGACCCCACCCATCTTCCATATTAATTTTCCATTTCTTGCTCTTGCTTCCATTTTAATATGTCTTCCTTAAATAAAAGTTGATTGATAAGTTCCATAAGTATGAACATTAATCTTTTCACATAGTCCATTTATATTTTGTGGCATCATAATTTCTTTTTAGAGATTATTCCATTCTTCTTAAATTAAGATCTCCCACTAAATTTTAAAAGGCTCTTATTTTGTACTAATTATTCTCTTTGAATAATTTAAAATCTGTTGTACCCAAAATTTAAAGCACATTTTATACAGAACATACTTTATGCTATCAATGGCTTTCCATTTATTATTAACAACATATTTTAAGATGACAACTAAAAAAAATTTCATTTCAAATAGATTTTAATGAATCTTCCTTTTTAAACAAGATGAAATTCAAAATAATGTTTTTTAATCACTTCCCCTAATTTTTGAAAAAAATAAAAACTGTCATCAAAAGTAAGGTGAAGGGGCAGCTAAGTAGTACAATGAAGAGAGCACCAGCCCTGAAGTCAGGAAGACCTGAGTTCAAACCTGAACTCAGACACTTAATACTTCCTAATTGTGTGACCCTGGACAAGTCACTTAACCCCAAATGCCTAAGGGAAAAAAAAAAAAAAGTTAACTTGCCTTTTTAACATTTTTCCAAGATTTTCATAGATCTAGGCAATCAACACAGGCACTGCTTATATAAAGATCTAGTGAAGGAAAATGAGGAGGAATAATCAAATATGTAGAAGTACTGAGAGTGCAAGGTCACAAAAACCTAGTAGAGAAAGGAGAGTATCAAGAAGAAGAGTATGTTCAACAGTGTCTAAAGCTATAGGTAGAGAGGTAGAGAATGAAGACTGAGAAAAAGCCACTATGTTGGGAATAGAGATCATTAGTAACTTTGGAGATAGTAGGTTCAGTTGAATCGATGAGGTTAAAAGCTAGTTTACATAAAGAGTGAAAAGAATGGAAGTGGAAGTTTTAATTTGGGATGGTTTTCTCAAGGAGCTTAGGCACATAGCTAAAGGAAAAATATAATATAAAAGATAATTAGATTAAATGAGAGTTGCTTAACAATAGGAGAAACATGTTTACAATTTAGGGTAGCAAAGAAACACCCAGTAGTAAGTCACTGAAAATTAAAGAGAGAGTAGAGATGATAGAGGGCTATCTGATGAGGAAGATGAGATCTAATGGAATCCATGTGTATGCAGAGAGATCTATCTTGGCAAGGAGCCAGGCCAATTTTTTCCCCCTAAGGCAATTGGAGTTAAGTGACTTGCCCAGGGTCACACAGCTAGTGTTAAGTGTCTGAAACCAGATTTGAACTCTGATCTTCCTGACTTCAGGGCTGGTGCCCTATCCACTGTGCTATCTAGCTGTCCCACAGGCCAATTCTTCATATGAGGAATGAGTGATTGAGGAGACAAGGGGAGAATCTATGTGAAGGTTATGAGATAAGGAAGAAGGAAAAAGGAGTTTTCTGCAAATTAACTCAAATTTTTCAATGAATCATAAGGCTATATTCTCAGATAAGAGGGTTGAGGTAGAGTGAAAGTTTCAGGAGGGATAAAAATGTTTGGAAAAATGGTTGTGGAGAATCAATTGATTAAGAATGTATAAAAAAATTGTCTTATATAAGGGCTACTTCAGAATACATAACAGCAATCTGTATAGATTACAATGGTACAGTTTCATCATTTTCTCCAATTTCATTTGGCATGTAAATAAGATGAAAATTAGGAATGGAATTAATCGGAAGACTAGATTTGGGAGGGCATGATCTGGTTCACAACAGGGTCAAGATAGGGAAGAGAAGACATCAGTCAGAGCAGGGAGATGGACTGGGAAGGGATTAAGGGGTTAAGGGACTATGGGTAATGACCCTGACAAAGAACAGGGTTAGGGATTATAAAGAAAAGGGGAAAATGGAATGATAAAAGATTATGATTGGATTAAGGAATTTTAAAGTTTAGGAATTTGAAAGTGGAATACTTGTGAAGGATGGTAAGATTATCTCTATATACATATGTAGGAGGGTAGAAGTATAGGTTCCAGGAAATGAATAAATTTAGGAATTAGGAAGATAGAGTGCCTGAGAGAGTATCAGGATGTATGATGAAATACCTCAATATGAGGGCAGGACTTTAAAAGGAGAAAGAAAATATGAGCCCAAAAGTCACAGAACTTCTTGAGGAAAGAAGAATGTCCTGGGAAGTTGGTAAGTAACAACTAACCAGGATTTCAACTGATTGAATATACTTCAAAGGTTCAAAACCATTCACATTATATTCTAGTTTTATCTTTTGCAGACACATTACACTTTCCTCCCTTTATGACATTTGACATTATAACCAAGATAGTAAACTACTTTCTAAGTCTGGAATGCACTCCCTTCTCATCTTTGATTTTCAAAATCTCTGTCTTCTTTCAAAGCTTAGCCCAAGTATCATCTGGTACATTAAGCCTTTCCTGATTGCTTTCTGTATATTTTCTATTTGTTTGTTTATAGGTATCAGGAGCAGGACTTAGACCCAAATATTCTTGGTCTAGAAGACACCTCTCCATCTCCATACCAATGAAGTAACAGTTGCAATATCTACCTTACCTCTGTCTTATCTATATCTATGTGGTCTCCTCAACCCACCAAGAGTATAAGCTCCTTATAAGTGGTGACCATATCTCAAAAAAATTAAGAATTAAGAGGGGTCAGGAAAAAGTTATTGTAGAAGGTAGGGTTTTCACTAGAATTTAAAAGAAACAGAGCAGCCATAGGGTAGTGGGGGGACATAGGGGAAGGAGAAAGGAAGAGGAGATAACATTCCAGACACAGAGGATAGACAGTTAAAATGCCAGGAGTTAGGAGATAGAGTCTCTTATGTATGGAATAGCAAAGAAGCCAGTGTCTCTGAATTTAAAAGCATGAAAAGCCTGTAAAGAAAATGTATAAGAAGACTAGAAAGTGTTAAAAAAAATTTTTTTTCTATTTATATGTAATTGTAAAAAAAATAAATGCAAAAAAGTAAAAACTGAGAGATTATAAATGTTTTAGCATAAACAGCAGATTTTACATTTAATCCTGAGGGTTAGAAGGAATCACTGAGTAAAATGGTAACATGGTAGGACCTCGATTTTAGGAAAACCACTTTGGTGGCTGAGTGGAAGAGGAACTGGAGTGGGACTAGCCTTGGGGCAGATAAACCAACCACCAAGCTACTGTACCAGGATGGTGGTGGTTATCACAGGAGAGATGAAGGCTCATTTGAGAAGTAAAATTAACAAGCCTTGGAAGCAGAATGGGTGCCGAGTGTGAGTTAGTAATTCAGGATAAGCTTTGGGGGACTGCAAGCCCTGGGAGACTGCAAAAATGATGGTACTCTTGACAATAAGAGGGAAATATGGAAGGAGGGAAGTTTTAGGAGAAAAAGATGAGTTCAGTTTTTGTAAATATAAAGTTGATAATGGAATTAATGAGAGTTGATGAAGTTATCAAGTGAAGTAGTATAGACAAAGACAAGAAGGCCTCATGACAGAGCCCTGTGGAATACCTTTGGCTAAAAGGTGTGATCTGGATGAAGATGCAACAAAACATTGAGGAGTGGTCATATAAGTAGAATAAGGAGAATCAAGAGAGACTGGTATTCTCAAAACCTAAGATAAGAGAGTAAAGGAGAAGAGAGTGAAAAGACTGCAGAGTTAAAAAAGAAAAAGGACTTCCCTTGAATTTGGTACTTAAGAGATCATTGTTGGAGAGATCAGTTAAATGAATCAGTTAAGCCTGATTATAGAGAATTAAGAAAATGAGAGGAAAGTTAAGAAAGGAGAAAAATGAGGAAGAAAGTGATGGCCTCCTCAAGAAATTTAGTCCTAAAAGGCAGAAAAGATACAGGATAATAGTGGGGATGGAAGAATCAAGTTAGGGGGGTTTGCGGGTGGAGTATGTTTGTAAATAGTAGAAAATCAGGTAGTCAACAGGAAGAGATAGACTTTGACAGAGTGGGGATGATAGAGGAGACAATCTGCTGCTGGAGACAAGATAGGATGGAATCATTGTGCAAGTGGAGGAATTTGCCTGTTTTAGATATTTTTAAGAACAAGGAGAAAAATATAAGTCAACAATTCTTAAATAGTCAAAGCATATAAAATACTAACACTGGGTCTTCAGAATTTCAAAGTAATGGTAACATTCTTAGTAAAAATAATATATTTTTTAAATCATCTCATTACCAGATAAGAGCTCAGAATCATGCTGAAACATACAACTGGTATTAAGTAAATAGGACTATTACATACTAGTAAGCCCATTTAAAAACTAATATTGGAAAATTTAAGTCAGGATAAATGTCAACTCTGGGAGAATGAAAGGTAATGTCAGGCATATTGTATTTCTCAGGTCATTTCTAAAATTATATTCTATGCCCTTAATATTTAGCCCCTCAAAATGTAAAGGGAGCAATTACTTTCCTTAAGCATTTAAAGTGTCAACCACTCTAAAAAAAGAGAGAGTACTATTTGAAATTGTAGTTTTAGGCTTGTTTGTTTGGTTTTCCCCCCAGAGACAATTGGGGTTAAGTGACTTGCCCAGGTCACACAAGTAGGAAGTATTAAGTGTCTGAGGCCAAATTTAAACTCAGATCCTCCTGACATCAGGGCTAGTGCTCCATCTACTGTGCCAACTAGTAACCCCTAGTTTTAAGTTTTTAAAATGAATTTGAGGTATGAGTAAAGACAATTAGTTAACTTCAATAACAAAAAAAGCCTTATTTGTGTTTTGATACAGAAAGCTTACATATATACATGCACTTAGGTCAATCTAAGATTTAGAAAGAAGCCTACTCAGAAATTTTAAAGGAAAATCTTCTCTCCTTTATTTCCTAATGAGTTAGGAAGCAAAGAAACAAGAGGGATAAGGAGTGACAAGAAGGAGAATGGGATCGTGGGGGAACAGGAGAGCAGGAAAGAAAAAAATGAAAAGCAATATGAGGAAAGTAGAGTTGAAAAGCAAAGTAGAAGAGAAGTATTTGTAGTCATTTGCAAAGTCAATGTATCAAGTGACTTGTTTTATCACAAAAGAAAGTCCTATGAAAAGCAATTTTTTCTGCCAGTAAAACAGACATATATATCTCTTTTACCTTCCTTTGAGAAAAAACAAAACAGTAACAAATTACCCTCAGCTGCTAGTACTCTGTCATTAAGAGCTATCTTGTCTGTTTTGACTGTCTTCTGTACATAATCTAGATGTATATGTTTTCTCCCCTTTCAGAATATAAGCTCTTTTATTTGAGGGACAGAGGAAGTTTACTCAACAGTGTTTCAGGCCTCTTTTTCCAACTGCCATTTCTCTTATTTAAGCTCTGTTTTATTTTATCCTCTGTATCCTTTTAGAAAAAGATCTCTTAATTCAATTAATTTTATAAGAATACAAATCATTCCCCAAATGATAAATGGTCAAAGGATATGAACAATTTTACATGAAAAAATTAAAGTCATATATAATCATATGAAAAAATGCTTTAAATCATTATTTACTAGAGAAACTACAATTTAAGACAAATGAGGTACCACTTCACAACTCTAAGATTGGCTAAGATGTCAGGAAAATATAATGATGAATGTTTGGAGGGGATGTGGGAAAACTGGGATATTCATTTTTGTTAGTGGAGTTCACTATCTTTTCATGTATTTGGACAAAAAATAATATCGAGAAAACAAAATGAAAGATCTCTTAATGAGGTCTTACTATAGTTATTTTAATCCCATTGGTATATGTTTTTTCCTAATTTTCTGTTCAGGAAGGACTAACACCTCTGGTGTTTAGGGCTTATTGAGCCCTTTTCAGGGCTACTCATCCATCTTTAATATCCACTCTTCCCCCAACTCTCACGTAGGGTTCCAAGAAGCTATAGCTGGAAAAGCATCCACTATCCAATAAAACCATCTTGGAAGAGGCTAAGGCAGGGTGAAAATAACTAATAGGCCTTGAATCCATCACTGGTTTAGGGGGATGTCTATCCCAAATATATGAAAACTTTCTCTGGCAATATAGGCAAATGAGAACAATTTGTTCCAATAACCATGAAAGTGGCTGTGGAGTACTCAGAGCTTAGTCAAACAAAGGGTACTCTAATGTCATCCACTACATTCTAGGTCACCACTGTGTTTCTGATGTTTTTCTTGCCAATGTACTTTGATAATTCTGAAAGAGTGAGGCTAAATGCTTTGAATAAATTCTACCTCATTTAAATTCAATTCATGAACAAGTCAAAATATCACCCTGTGATGTCATTGATTCACTTCAAAATCAAAGGATAAACAAAAACAATATTTTTCTCTTCAGATTTTGTTTTGCTTTCTTTTGGTTTTGCTTCAATCACAGTATCATAAGGTCATAGATTTAAAGTTGGAAGGGATCTTAAGAGGTCACAGATTTCCAGATTTTTTATTATCGAGGTAATCTCACTGAGAAGTCCCATCTCTTGCTTCTTCTTGATCTTTCTTGAGCCCTAGTCCATCTGCTCCTTTGAGTCCTGACCTTTTCTTCCTCCAGTTTGAGTCTTTCTCCTTTCTCCTCCTTCAAATTCTTTAGAAGTCATTACCTTTCAATATTCAAACTTGGCCTTTTTCATAATTTCAATACCTGACAAGTAGTTACTATTCTTTCTTCTTGCAATACTTAGTTTTGTAATTATATATAAAATCACTTGTCTTTTCTAAATTGTGGGCAACTCTTTGAGACTATTAAGTTATAGTTGAGTTGTCATCTGTTGTTATGGGCCAGAACTCTGAACTTGAAACAAAGGATTCTTACAAGGTACTAAGTCAGTGGAATTGATAGATACAATAGTTATCTAATTTAGCATGGTTCGGTATGATTGATTTAATCCTATAAAGAGATGTTATTTGGCCAGAACTTGAAACAAGGTACTAATTGAGGAGACAATGGTTAAATCTAGTTTATCACTGATTAAATCCTACAACAAATAATGGTTTCCTAGTGGCTTGTACTCAATGTACAGCATATAAGCAAGAAGTTGTCAGGGCCAAAGGGACAAGTGCACTAGAAGCTCTAGGAGGCTGAGACAGATTCATTCCATCTTCCATCCTTGTTGTGGCTGAAGGTTGAAGCACCAACCTTTGAATTCAGGGAGAATCAGAAGCCAAAGAAGACAGGTGGGAGCTCAGAATCAAGGAGAGAGGAAGACCTCCAGAAAACTAGCTAAGCCCAGAGTGAAAGAGATAGGACTTTGAAGAAGACAATAAAGAATTTGGACTTTGGACTTTAACCCTTGGCGACTTCTGTGGTGATTACTGAACTGAAATGAAAGCTGCCCCCAGAGACCCCAAGAAAACCTCAACAAGAGAATATTACATTTTAGAGAGAATATTACAATCTGTGACATTGAAAGGAGTTCTGATAACAATAATACCAACTTACATCTGAAAAGTGCTGCTACCTCACTGAAAACTTTTTTAAAAATATTTTAATATGTAAATTATTTCATTTGGTTTTCACAATGGCATTGTGAGTTTGCAAAAGGATGTATTATTAAAATTCCCATCTAATGTATGAAGAAATTGAAGTAAAGAAATTAAGAAACTTCTCAAAAGCATTCGCTAGCTAATGACAGGGTACATGGTGGGTATTCAGTCTCATAACACCTACCCTTCAGTTCTATGTTCATATTACATTCATCATGTCACATTACCACAAGTCTTGCCAGCCTAAAGATTTTGCTGAGAAAGGATTTTAAGGAATGGCCTGAAAATTTTAGTGTAAAAGACTAAATTCTCCTTCCTGAGATGGTTGTTAAACACAATGCTTAACCTTGACCTTAGCAAGATTTTGATTTAACTTCTAAATTCTAAAATGAGTTAGGAAATGTATGCTACCATTATAGAAACAACTGGTCTTCTTTGTCTTTGGGAGCCAAGTTCACATGCATAAAACAGAAAATCCAAGTCTAGTCTCATTAAAATTAATTGCAAGAAGTCCATTCTCTGTTATACACAATATTTTCCACATAAAGGAAATGTACCCAGCAAACAATACTAATGCAAACAAGATTAGAAGGGAAGTAACAAATTGAGAAAATATTTTTACAGTTAAAGGTTCTGATAAAGGTCTCATTTCCAAAATATATAGAGAACTTTACCCTAATTTATAAGAAACCAAACCATTCTCCAATTGATAAATGGTCAAAGGATATGAACAGACAATTCTCAGATGATGAAATTGAAATTATATCCATTCATATGAAAGAGTGTTCCAAATCACTACTGATCAGAGAAATGCAAATTAAGACAACTCTGAGATACCACTACACACCTGGTCAGATTGGCTAAGATGACAGGAACAAATAATGATAATTGTTGGAGGGAATGTGGGAAAACTGGGACACTAATACATTGTTGGTTGAGCTGTGAAAGAATCCAACCATTCTGGAGAGCAATTTGGAACTATGCCCAAAAAGTTATCAAATTGTGCATACCCTTTGATCCAGCAGTGCTACTACTGTCCATCAATTGGAGAATGGTTGGGTAAATTATGGTATATGAATGCTATGGAATATTATTGTTCTGTAAGAAATGACCAGCAGGATGAATTCAGAAAGGCTTAGAGAGACTTGCATGAACTGATGCTGAGTGAAATGAGCAGAACCAGAAGATCACTATACACTATACAATACTGTATGAAGATATATTCTGATGGAAGTGGATATCTTCAACATAAAGAAGATCCAACTCACTTCCAACTGATCAATGATGGAAAGAAACAACTACACCCAGAGAAGGAACACTGGGAAGTGAATGTAAATTGTTAGTACTACTGTCTATCTACTCAGGTTACTTATACCTTTGGAATCTAGTACTTAACGTGCAACAAGAAAATTGGACTTACACACATATATTATATCTAGGTTATACTGTATAACACATGTAAAATGTATGAGATTTCCTGTCATCTAGGGGAGGGGGAGGGAGTAGAGGGAGGGAGGGGAAAATCTGGAAAAATGAATACAAGGGATAATGTTATTAAAAAAATTACTCATGCATATATACTGTCAAAAAAATTGTATAATTATATAAAAAAAGAAGTCCTAGACTAAAAACAAACAAACAAACAAACAAAACAAAACAAAACAAAAAAAAAAAAAAAAAAAAAAAAAAACCAGAACCAGATAGTTTCAGTAATTCCCAGGAACCATGGATATTAAGTATCTGAGTCACGATTCAAACCTGGTCTTCAAGCTTATCTGATAGAATATTCAGTACACCACTTAGGTACCCTATTCATGTGGTTGTGGCCCAAAACTATTGCCAGTTGATTACTAGTTCAGTGGTGATGAACCTATCTGAATTTGCTGAGTTTTTCCTCAGAAATTAAAAATCTACATCTTTTTTGTTGTTGATTGCTTGCTTATTGTTTTCTTTCTCTTTTTTTTTTTTCCTTTTTGATCTGATTTTTCTTGTGCAGTATGATGATTGTGGAAATATGTATAGAAGAATTGCACATGTTTATCATATATTTGATTACTTGCTGTCTAGAGAAGAGGGCGAAGGAAATGGAGGGAGAAAGAATCTGTTACACAATGTTTTGCAAGGATGTTGAAAACTCTTTCCATATATTCTGAAAATAAAAGTCTATTATTTTTAAAAAGCATCCATTTATAAATTTTCAAATTCCATTAATTTCTAAATATCTAAAATGTATTATTGTAGACCCAATTCATTTATAACCATCATCTCTCTTTGTAAACTTCATTTTCAGGAAAAAGTATGATTCTTCCTTAAAAGTAATAAAAGCATTGCTATAGCTATATACAGTCATAATAAAGCAAAAAATTAATGGAGATAGTTAACTAAGTGGAAATTTTTCATAAGGCACTGTCCTGGAAAGCTTTCAAATATAAGAATTTATTCTTATTTTAATACTTTTCCATTGCTTATTTTGGGTTCTAGATTCACTTAAATATCAAATGACTTCTTGAATTTTAATAACAAACAACCTAAGTCTGACATTTGATTTGAAAATTCAGCATTGAAATTTAATTAAAACACTTTCAATTGGTTCATTGTCCTTACCAACACTTTTGTCTATTAGCTATCATTTTATGATGATCATTTAGTATCAACTCAATAGCTTCCATACTAGGGGAAGGTAAGTGTTCTCATTCATTCAACTATTTTTGTTTCTTTTTTTTTTTAAATTCACTGTGATGACAGCACATTTAACTTCTAACATATGTATTTGTACACCAAAATCTAATGTGGAAGTAACACTAAAAGCTTAAAATCTATGGCATTAAAGGACCAACTCTGAGACATTCTAAGTTGATATAGCTTGGAATACAAGGCTCAGCAACAGATTTTTAATTGGATTTACACACATATATTGTATCTAGGTTATACTGTAACACATGTAAAATGTATGGGATTGCCTGTCATCTAGGGGAGGGAGTAGAGGGAGGGAGGGGAAAATTTGGAAAAATGAATATAAGGGATAATGTTATAAAAAAAATTACTCATTCATATATACTGTCAAAAAAAATTTATAATTATAAAATTAAAAAAAAAAAAAAAAAAAAAAAGGAAATGTACCCAGACTACAATTCAGTAGAATATAACCAATTTTTTTATGGCTGAATTGTATTGTCATGGAATCTTGTTCTTATCCTGAGATTATATACTAGGAGAGATTCTATATTACAATGTATACATTTTTTTGGTAGAATCCTTTTTGTAAATGCAAATGAAGGTAGCCTAGGTGTACCAGACCTAAAACTACATAAGAAAGCAGCAATCAATAAAACAATTTGGTACTGGCTAAGAAACAAAGTAGGCTATCAGTGAATTAGGTTGGGTTCACAAGAAACAAAGTCAATGATTATAGAAATCTAGTGTTTCATAAATCCAAAGACCTCAGCTTCTGGGATAAGAACTCACTATTTCACTAAAATTGCTGGGAAAATTAGAAAATAGTATGGCACAAACTAGGTACCCATACCTAATACCCTATACCAAGCAAGATAAGATCAAAATGGGTTCATGATTTAGACATAAAGGGTGATACTATAAGCAAATTAGGAGAACAAAGGATAGTCTACCTCTCAGATCTGTGGAGAAGAAAGAAATTTATGGCCAAAGAAAAACTAGAATGCATCTGGAATGCAAAATGAATAATTTTGATATCAAGTTAAAAAGATTTCATACAAACAAAAACAATGTAGACAAGATTAGAAGAGAAACAGAAAAGTAGGAACAATTTTTTATTTGTCATAAGTTTTCAATTTAATACAAAATATTCATTTTTCCAGATTTTCCCCTCCCTCCCTCTACTCCCTCCCTCCCTCTCCTAGATGACAGGCAATCTCATACATTTTACATGTGTTATACAGTATAACCTAGATATAATATATGTGTGTAAGTCCAATTTTCTTGTTGCACGTTAAGTACTGGATTCCGAAGGTATAAGTAACCTGGGTAGATAGACAGTAGTGCTAACAATTTACATTCACTTCCCAGTGTTCCTTCTCTGGGTGTAGTTGTTTCTGTCCATCATTGATCAGCTGGAAGTGAGTTGGATCTTCTTTATGTTGAAGATATCCACTTCCATCAGAATATATCTTCATACAGCACTGTTGTTGAAGTGTATAGTGATCTTCTGGTTCTGCTCATTTCACTCAGCATCAGTTCATGCAAGTCTCTCCAAGCCTTTCTGAATTCATCCTGCTGGTCATTTCTTACAGAGCAATAATATTCCATAGCCTTCATATGCCATAATTTACCCAACCATTCTCCAACTGATGGACATCCATTCATCTTCCAGTTTCTAGCCACTATGAAAAGAGCTGCTACAAACATTTTGGCACACACAGGTCCCTTTCCCCTCTTTAGTATTTCTTTGGGATATAAGCCCAGTAGTAGTATGGCTGGATCAAAGGGTATGCACAGTTTGATAACTTTTTGGGCATAGTTCCAGATTGCTCTCCAAAATGGTTGGATTCTTTCACAACTCCACCAACAATGTATTAGTGTCCCAGTTTTCCCACATTCCCTCCAACATTCATCATTATTTGTTCCTGTCATCTTAGCCAATCTGACAGGTGTGTAGTCGTATCTCAGAGTTGTCTTAATTTGCATTTTTCTGATCAGTAGTGATTTGGAACACTCTTTCATATGAGTGGATATAGTTTCAATTTCATTATCTGAGAATTGTCTGTTCATATCCTTTGACCATTTATCAATTGGAGAATGGTTTGATTTCTTATAAATTAGGATCAATTCTCTATATATTTTGGAAATGAGACCTTTATCAGAACCTTTAACTATAAAAATATTTTCCCAATTTGTTACTTCTCTTCTAATCTTGTTTGAATTAGTATTGTTTGTACAGAAACTTTTCAGTTTGATGCAATGAAAATCTTCTATTTTGTGATCAATAATGATCTCTAGTTCTTCTCTAGTTATAAATTCCTTCCTCCTCCACAGGTCTGAGAGGTAGACTATTCTCTGTACCTCTAATCTATTTATTATCTCATTCTTTATGCCTAAATCATGGACCCATTTTGATCTTATCTTGGTATATGGTGTTAAGTGTGGGTCCATATCTATTTTCTGGCATACTAATTTCCAGTTTTCCCAACAGTTTTTTTCAAATAATGCATTTTTATCCTTAATGTTGGTATCTTTGGGTTTATCAAACACTAGATTGCTATAGTTGTACCGTAGTTCTGTTTTTTTATCTGAAAAATAAGCATAATTATATCCCCTAACTCACAGGGTCAAATGAGATTATGTATATATAAACATATGCCAGTGTAGCTTTGCAAAGCATTAAATCTTATAGAGCTAGAGGCAATTAGGTGGTACAATAGATAAAGTACTAGGCCTGGAGTCAGGAAGATAAATTCAACTTTAGATATTTAAAAGCTGGGGATCAAGTCACTTCACCTGTTTGCTTTAGTTTCTTCATCTGTAAAATTGGGATAATAATAGCAACTACCTTCCAAGTTTTTTGGAATGAATAATATTTTAAAATGTTTAATATACTGCCTGGTTACAGAGTAGGCACTATGTTAATGTTAAGTATTATTATTATAAATGCTAGTTATTAAACTATTATGAAATCACCATAAAAAAGATGCAAAATTCAACCAAGGAGGGTACCAATATGGATGCAATTACAAATTCTTTAAGCATATTTTTGTATTTTTAGCCAATATTAAAATCAGTTCTTTCCCAAATGATTGGAGGTAAGGAAAGAACAGGGAAGAGGTAAAGCCTGCATGCCAGAAAAAAGGGAACAGTCTGAGTAGCTGGCAAAAGGTGGATAGACATTTAAAATAACCAGTTTAAAAAATGGATAATGAATAGCTAAAATTAAGAAGCAATAGAATTTTTTCTAACTTCAGGTTTATAAAATTGGCACCCACTTTGAATACTCATCCTCATTCACTCACATAACCAAACAGCTGACAAAAACTGCTACCTCTAGCACCATAACATCTTTCACATAGGACCCCAAACAATCTACCCTTGAAACAGTCACTTCTCTCTTCTTGCTTTATACTACAACAATGTGCTTCTGAGGAGGCTCTTTACCACAAGTCTCTCCATATTTCAATCCAACCTCCACAAATCTGCCTAAGTCATTTCCTCAAGTCTAACCATTTCATTCCTACTCAAAAGCTTCTGCGGAAGATTCAATATAAATTCCTCTTTCTCAACCTGGTTCCTATTTTATGCCCTCATTCTATATTACTGTCCTTTTTACATCCTAGTGTTCAGTCATACTGGGTGTTCTCTGTTCCTCACACACATCACTCTATCTTTCATTTCCTTTATAGGGTTTTTATTCTGGCTTTCCTCTATGCAGCAAAGCACTGTCTTCTCGCCTTAACCTCATAGAATTTTTCATTTCCTTCAAGACACAGCTAAAGGACAACTTTCTACATGAAGCCTTTCCTGCTCCCCTAATTTCTAATTCCTTCTCCCAAGTGGCCTTATATTTATTCTGTATTTACTTATACATAAGGAATTGAAACATCTATAATTTCATTTATTTAGGGTACTCATGGGGGAGGAAACTCCTTCTACCAATACAGATTAATGCTTTCCTTACAATTTATAATCTTAAAAAAACTTTCTAGAGGACTAAGAGGCTGAAAAACTTGCCAGGGTGACCTAGATAACATATATAAGAGATGAGAGTGGAACTCAGATCTTCTAGACTCACAGGACAGCTCTCTATTCATTTTTCATACTGCTTCTTACTCATATGTCTGCATGTTCTTTCCATGCAAACTTCTTGAGAGCAGGATTATTTAATTATTGGTCTTTTGTTTCTAGTACATAGCTTAGCATTTAGAGGCTGATACCCACTTAGAGTAGATAAACCACTGTGCCTGAAGTCAGGAAGACCTGAGTTCACATCTGGCCTCAGACACAAGCTTTGCCACTCTGGACAAGTCACTTAACCTATATTTGTCTTAATTACTACAGAATCGACATGTCTTGATCTATATGACTAAATAACTGAACAATAGCATAAGAATAAACATGCACCAATTCTTATACACAATATATATTTACATATATTATGCTACATTTAAATATAATATAATGCATATATTTATGCTACATGTAAATATAATATAATGAATATATTTATTCCTATATTCCTATATGCATTCATATAGTACATGATCTATATTCCTAATACAGAATAATTAGCTCTGCATTTAAATGTAAATTCAAATTTAAAGTATTTATATACTATAGTATATAACAGAGATGTCAAATATGTGTCCTACAACACTACCCAGTGCTGCACAAACTAGATTAAAATGTAACTGGAAAACATTTTCACAAAATAAATAGAAAAACAATAGAACACAGATGTTAAGATGTAGTTTTCTAAATCAATATATAGCCTGCAGAAATCCTTATGTATGGTTTAATGATCCCCATCTTTATTGTAGCTTGACATTATTGGAGTATATATATACTACATATCATACTAGATATTACTTATGATATGGTATTCTCATCTATGGACATATACATACATAGGAATACTATTCTAAAATGGGTAGATAAATTCTATAAATAATTCAGCAAGACTTTTTTCAGTCATATCAAACATTTTATGATATTTCGGGTTTGCTTGGCAAGAATTGTTTGATATTTCCTTCTCTGGCTCCTTTTACAGATGAGGAAACTGAGGCAAACAGGGTTAAGTGACTTGGCCAGGATCACACAACTAGTAAGTGTCTGAGGCCATCAAAGGATATGAACAGACAATTTTCAGATGATGAAATTAAAACTATTTCCACTCATATGAAAGAGTGTTCCAAATCACTATTGATCAGAGAAATGCAAATTAAGACAACTCTGAGATATCATTACACACCTGTCAGATTGGCTAAGATGACAGGAACAAATAAAGATGAATGTTGGAGGGGCTGTGGGAAAACTGGGACACTGATGCATTGTTGGTGGAGTTGTGAAAGAATCCAACCATTCTGGAGAGCAATCTGGAATTATGCCCAAAAAGTTATCAAAATGTGCATACCCTTTGACCCAGCCATACTACTACTGGGCTTATATCCCAAGGAACTACTAAAGAAGGGAAAGGGACCTGTATGTGCTAAAATGTTTGTGGCAGCCCTTTTCATAGTGTCTAGAAGCTGGAAGATGAATGGATGTCCATCAATTGGAGAATGGTTGGGTAAATTATGGTATATGAATGTTATGGAATATTATTGTTCTGTAAGAAATGACCAACAGGAGAAATACAGAGAGGCTTGGAGAGACTTACATCAACTGATGCTGAGTGAAACGAGTAGAACTAGGAGATCATTATACACTTCCACAGTGATACTGTATGAGGATGTATTCTGATGGAAGTGGATATCTTCAACATAGAGAAGAGCTAATCCAATTCCAATTGATCAATGATGGACAGAATCAGCTACATCCAGAAAAGGAACACTGGGAAATGAGTGTAAACTGTTATTTTTACCTTCTGAATCCAATTCTTCCTGTGCAACAAGAAATTCGGTTCTACACACATATATTGTATCTAGAATATATTGTAATATATTTAACATGTATAAGACTGCCTGCCATCTGGGGGAGGGGGTTGAGGGAGGAAGGGAAAAAATCTGAACAGAAGTAAGTGCAAGGGATAATGTTGTAAAAAATTATCCATGCATATGTACTGTCAAAAAAAAAGTTATAATTATAAAATTAAAAAAAAAAAAAAAGTATCTGAGGCCAGCTTTTATACACTGTGTCACCAAGCTACCCTCAGCAAGGTTATGCAAACTAAATTAATATTTTAATACTTTAAGATTTAAATGAAGAGATGATATGATGAGTATAACAAAAACTATGCTGGAGAACAAGATTCAAGAGAAATAAATGAGAGAATAGAAGCTTAGAAAGAGAAACCCCAGCTTACTTTCTTCAAGAAAAGAGTTAGGAACATGGTGAATAATGAATATCACAAGATTTAAAATTGATCACATTTTGGTCTGAAAGTGATTGAATGGTGAGGGAGTCAAATCTACACTGAATATATATTCAGATCTGTTACAGCAAAGATCAAAATCAATGCCAAATTGAAGGACAAAGTGAAAGCAAGATAAAACATATGGTCAAAGCAACTCTAATCTATTTAAACAAGCTATTAATGTGGGAAAATAGGAAAGGGATTAAAAATAGACACCAATGTAGAATATCACCATTTATCTTAACCAAGGTAAATTAATAACCATAATGAGGATGTGTAAATATTGCTTCAACCCATAATCATTTGCTCTCCTTGACAATTAGCTTTTTTACCTCATAAAACAGTAAAAAACAAAAAAACAAAAACAAAAAAATTGAAGAAAAAAATAAATTTTCAGAAACTTAAGGCTTAATTAAGCCAGAACATTTCCAAAAGTACTAAAGAGTGAAATTACATGAATAATGTGAATAGAATAGATTTATCAACCTTTATATAATGAACTATTTTTTTGGTTTATTTTTTTTAATTCTTTTTTTTATTATAGTTTTTATTTACATGATATATGCATGGGCAATTTTTCAGCATTGACAATTGCAAAACCTTTTTTTTCCAATTCTTCCCCTCCCTTCCTCCATCCCCTCCCCCAGATGGCAGGTTGACCAATATATGTTAAATATGTCAAAGTATAAGTCAAATATAAGTATATATATATCCATACAGTTATTTTGCTGTACAAAAAGAATTGGACTTTGAAATAGCATAATTAACCTGTGAAGGAAATAAAAAATGCAGGTAGACAAAAATAGAGGGATTGGGAATTCTATGTAGTGGTTCATAGTCATCTCCCAGAGTTCTTTCACTGGGTATAGCTGGTTCAATTTATAATGAACTATTATTTATAATGAACTATTTTCAATATTCCTTTTTACCCAAATAAAACATGTCTAATTTTTCTTATACAAAAAAGTCTTCTAAGTCCTTGAAGATGGCAATCAAATCTTTTCTAATCCTTTCTCTGGACTAAAAGATGCCTAGTTCCTTCAACTAATCTTCACATGGCATGAATTAGATAGCAACCATTCTGACTGACATTTTCAACATGCTCTCCCCCTTGTTAATGTCCCTTTTAAAATATACTTCCAGAACTAAATGTTGCACTCCAAATATAGTGTAATCAGAGCCAAGAATATAGTAAAACAATTCCTGGAAGCTAGATCTCTCTTAAAGTAGCCTAACATTCAAACAGTTTGGGTTACCATATCATAATGCTGCTTCACAATGATTTTTGCAGTACACTTAAATCCCCAGATCTTTTTTTTTTTTTTTTTAGAAAAACTGATTAATTATGCTTCCAGTCTTCTTATTCTTATATTGATTTCTTGAATCTACATATAAGACTTAAAATATATTCCTACAAAAGTCCATCTCATTAAACTCAAATTACTCTCCTGATTTAACAAAATTTTAATTAATCCCAACACATGGGGGGCAGCTAGGTGGTGCAGTGGATAGAGCACCAGCCCTGAATTCAGGAGGACCCGAGTTCAAATTTGATCTCAGACACTTAACACTTCCTAGCTGTGTGACCCTGGGCAAGTCACTTAACCCCAGCCTCAGGGGAAAAAAAAAAATTAATCCTAACACTAAAATCTAGCATGTTAGCTAATCTCACTTACCTTTTTGTTGCCTATCTGATAAAAATATAACCTATGCCTTTATCCAATTCACTAACAAAAATGTTAAACATCATAGACAAAACACAGATCTCTTAATGCCAGTGGTACCAATAACTATTTTCTTACCCCATATAATTCTTATGCAGTATACCCTCCTAAAAATTCTGGAGAGATAAACAAGATGCCTTCCTTTAAATATTGTGACATTGTGTGCATACAAAAGGAATTGTGGAACATGAGAGCTGTCAATCAACTAGCCATTCTTATTTCATGATCTCTCTTTCTAGGTATGGGGTCTTTGATGTTATTTATACATATGAAGATATATATACAATGTATATACACAAATACATTCATATAAGCACATGTATTCAATGTGCATATATATATAGACATAAAATAAGGGCAGTCAGGTAACACAGTTAATAGATAACATTGTGGACTTAAAGATAGGATGACTCATCTTCTTGAGTTCAAATCTGCTTCAGACACCTATAGGTATTTAATAATACACATCATACATATAAGCAGATAAGATTTATCTAAGTAAAATCATATCAATATTAGATTTTTCTAGAATGAGTGTTCTTGTATTGCCTTTCTGCTGAATCAAAAATATGAACAAGGTAATAGATTTTCTCCTTCAGGCAAAAGATGGGTAAAGTTCAATAATCAATTTGGAATTACTAGAGTTAAAGCAAGGAGCACAGTTCAATCACTAAGAAATCTCCAGGGGTTTTGAAAACTCAAGTATGTTCCCAGTGAAGCTATTAGTTGCATTAAAGGCCCGTTCAATTGGCTGTTTTAAACTCATAACTAAAAGTTTAAAATTGGAATAAAGATTTTAAAAGCTATTAAGATGATTATTAATATATAAGTAAGTTAGCCTCTTAATGTGATCAAGCTAAAACAGAACAGAACAAATCAGGAAATCATTTAAGTGCTTAAAGAATCTTTCTGATCCAGCCATCTTATTGTAAACACAACTTATTTTCTAATTCTTAATTCAGGTTTGTTTATAGCAATATATTTCTATTTAAAGGTAATATAAGAGCCATTTAGAAAAACAACAACAATAACATAATTAATAATTAATTAGAAGTGGAAAATTCTAACAGGCTATCCAAACATTCTGACATTCTTAAAATGTTAATTTGTTAATTCAAGTTTAAGTTTTAACTATTTCAAAACAATGAGAAATTTAATACTTCTTACTTTTTAAAGTTGCCACAAACAGCAATCTATTCTGAAGGGCAAATTCAATTTGTTTTGTTCTAAATATTTCATTGTTTGCTATTTTTAGTTCAGGTAATATACTATAAAAATGAGGTTATTTTTTTATCAATTCTTTTATTTAATATTTTTTCAAATATTTTTTGATGATCATCTTTTTCAATTAGCATAATTACATCAATTTGGTAGTACTGAATACAAATATACATATATCTGCATATTTAGTATTTTCATTATTTCTTCAGTTTATTAATAAAAGTCATTCACTAAGCACACTATAGATTTTGGCTGTGATTTAAATTTTGGATGAAAACAGTGGATTCAATATATTTTAACATTATGAAGGTTTTCATTATGCATTCTTTAATTTAGTTCACCTATTATCCTATGAATTTATGATGAGTATTTTTTCAATGACTAAAATGTAAATAAAGCAGCTAAAATTCCAAGTATTTTATAATATTAATGTGTTCTGGCTGCCCATTAAATAATAACTTTTACTCCTAGTTTCACTGAAATTAGACTGAAAATGATGTTAAGTACAACTTCTCAAATTATAATTGTAAAAACATTACTTCCAAACTGAGATGCTCATCAAAACCTAATGCTACTCTGTATCTTTAATACCCAAATCATGCATAATCAATGACTCTCCCACATATTCAAAAGCAACCTTAATTTTCCCCTCCTTTTAAAAAGCAAAACAGCAGAAACAATTACAACTTAAAAGCCTTTATATAACGGAGGCATGGTTTTTAATGAAAATTTTCTTCTTCAAAGCAATTACATATTTCACATCTAAATTGTAGTACCTTTAAAATTGCCAACTGAATTCATGATTCAGCTCTGATTCTTTAGCTTATTCGTGTTCCAATAGGAAATCCATATCTGTATTTTCTTTTTTTCAAAAGATCCTAATAGGTCAAATCAGAACTTAGAAATGAAATAAGTAAAATACACACACACACACACACACACACACACACACACACACACACACACACACACACATATAATTCTCCTTTGGAGAATTTGAAAGTAACTTTTAGAGTCAATGTGAATTACAGAAAAATATACCTTTATTTCTGAAATTATATATTATTCTTATATACTAAGTAAATAATTAACTTTGGGCATCTTGCCCACATTTAAAACCATACTAATTGAGAGTTCTCTTTTTAAAAATGTCATTCCAAGTTCATCATCTATAGTACCTGGTTCTTGAGTGACATCCACCTTTCCCACACTGACATCAAGTATTTCACCATTTTGGGCAAAAGTCTCCCATTCTGATTCAGTCTGCAGGCAAGCTGGACACCATGGGGCATAACTACAGAGGAAAGAATATTTCATCAATACATATTAAAAAAATAAAGACATATAAAGCAATTTTTGTTTATTTTTATAATATACAGAAAAGAAAAATATTTTTTTTAAAAAAGCAAATCTTTTAGAGATGGAAAAAATTGGAACACGGAGTTTGTCAATCTATATCCCAGTATATTCAAACAGAATATTTTCTTATGAAAAGATTTATGGGAAAAGAAGGACTTTACCATGTTTTCTTTGGTCTATTCAGATTTTGTGAAAGTGAAAACTTTCAAATCTATATTTATATCATATGACTCCATGGTTGGAGGAACTGTTTTCAAATCCTAATTGATATTTACTACCTTTGTGATGTAAGGCATATCCTTTCTCATCTTTAATATGAGGAGCCTGAAGCCCCAACAGCAAGAAATAGAAAAAAGAAATTTCATTTAAAATAACTGTAGACATCATAAAATATTTGGGACACAAATGTATGAACACAATCACAAAACACTTTTCATAGAAATAAAAGTCAGATCTATACAAACAGAAAAATATCAATTGTTCATGAGTATGCCAAGCTAATAGAATAAAAATAACAATTCTACCTAAAATAATTTACTTATTCAGTCCCATACCAACCAAAGTGCCAAAAATTATTTTATAGAGCTAGAAAAAATAATAATAAAATTCATCTGAAAGAATAAAAGGTCAAGAATATTAAGTGAATTAATGGGAAAAAATGTAAAGGAAGGTAGCCTAGCTGTATTAGATCTAAAATTATATTATAAAGCAGCAATCATCAAAACTAGTTAGTACTGGCTAAGAAATAGAGTGGTGAGATAAGTTAGGTAGAAAAGACAGAGTACCAAATGACTATAGTAATCTACTGTTTTATAAATCCAAAGATTCCCATTTCTGGGACAAGAACTCACTATCTGCCAAAAACTATTGGAAAACAGTGTAGCAGAAAATATGCATAGATCAACATCTCACACCTTGAAAAAATACATGATTTGGACATAAAGAGTGATACTAGAAGCAAATTAGAAGAAAAAGGAATGTTTACCTGTCAGATCTATGGAGAAGGGAAGAATACATGACCAAAGGAGAGAGAGAACATTATGAATGCAAAATGGGTAATTTTGATTACATTAAATGAATAAGCTTTTGCACAAATAAACCCAATATAACTACCATTAGAAGGAAAACAGAAAGATGGGAAACAATTTTTATAACAAGTATTTCTAGCAAAGGCCTCATTTCTCAAATATATAGAAAACTAAGTCAAATTTATATAGGCAGTTTTCAGACAAAGAAGTCAAAACTATTTATATTCATATGAAAAATATTTTTAGATAACTATTGATTAGAGAAATGCAAATTAAAACAGCTCTGACATACTAACTTATACCTGTTAGATTGGCTAATATGACAGAAAAGGAAAATGATAAATGTTGGCAAAGAAGTGGGAAAATTGGGACACTGATATCTTGTTGGTGAAATTGTAAATGGATCCAGCCATTCTGGAGAACAATTTGGATCTATGCCCAAATAACAATCAAATTGTTCATATCTTTTGATCCAGCAGTAACTCAACTAGATTTGTGATCTCAAAGAGATCATAAAAAAGGGAAAATGACCTTCATGTAAAAAACTATTTAAAGCAGTGGCAAAGAAATGGAAATTGAGGGAATATTCACCAATTGGAAAATATATGAATAAATTGTACTATATGAATGGAATGCTCTTGTTCTATAAGAAATGATGAGTGGGTGAATTTCAGAAAAATCTGGAAAGACTTACATGACCTGATGCCAAGTGAAATGAAGAGAACCAAGAGAATATTCTATATAAAAACAGTGACATATGATGATTAAGTATGATTGACTTAACTCTTCTCAGCAATGCAATAATCTAAGGCAATTCCAAAAGACTCATAAGGAAAATGCTATCGGTCTGAATGCAAACCAAACATACATTTTTACCTTATTTTTGCTTGTTTGTTTTTCATGGCTTTTCCCTTTTGTTCTGGTTCTTCTTTTATAATATGTCTAATGTGAAAATGCTTAATATGATTGAACATACATAATCCAAATCATATTGAAGAAGGGAACTCAAAACTCTAAACTCCTTGAAGGAGAAAATCCTCAATTCTGCCTCAGTGAGGAACCCATCCAAGGGAAACAAGACAAATAGTTTCATTCTGTTATCTAGATGGGGTTGATACAGTCCTGAGCAAAAAAAAAAAAATTCAACTCTATTGAATTAAAGAAACTCATTCAATTCTATTCAAATTCTAGCTCAAGCTGAAATCCAGCTTGTAGATGAGCCAACTTGGGACTCCACCCATGAGCCCCCTTCAGCTTATAGCCAAAACTATTATAAAAGAGCCAATATAAAATCCTCTTTTTGCAGAGTTTCTAAACCTGCCAGGCCATGCCAAAGAAATCTCTGCCCACTGGAATAATATTTTTTCAGGGCTACCCTCTCTTTACCCTCATCTATTTCACTAACAAGACTTTATGCCTCTCTGTCAGGATTTCTAACCTTACTTCCCAATCAATCTAAGTTTTTGGGTTTGTAAATTCCTTTAGAGTAAATCCCTAAACTGCCAGGTTCCCCAAAACTCCCTATCCTTGCATCAAATCCCCAGGGGGTGCAGGGGAACCAAAACTCTCCATTTGGTTCTCTGAACCCCAAATCTGCCACTACACCATATCATTTAACTCCCTGACCACCAGAAACCCTAATCTCATTTTGGTTCCTTGAATCTAGACCTTATCATTTGGCTCCCTATGAAAGGGAACCCCAAAACCTAAACCTCATCATATTTTTGGTAAAGTAGACTTCACCTCATCAATAGTGCTTGCCATCTTGGGAACAGAGAATAGGATGAGGGGAGAAAAATTTGGAACTCAACATCTTATTTTAAAAAAAGGGGGGGCAGCTAGGTGGTACAGTGGATAGAGCACCAGCCTTGAATTCAGGAGGACCCGAGTTCAAATCTGATCTCAGACACTTAACACTTCCTAGCTGTGTGACCCTGGGCAAGTCACTTAACCCCAGCCTGGGGGGGGGGGGGAAATGCTGAAAACTATTTTTATGGAATTGGAAAAAAATAACTATTTACTTTAAAAAAAAAAAAAAAAAAAAAAAGAGGAACCTAGCCCAGAAAGACTCTGATATCTCTCCTAGTTTTATGATCCTATAAGTACCAAATGGTTATTATTATTTCAGTCACTACATAAGAGAAGATAAAAGAGTCTGGTAATTATAACCTAAACTAGGGAGGTTAGTTCAGTTAGCAAAATAATTGTTCCTACAAATCTAGACCAGGGTAAATCAAAGAGACACTGTTATGCCACAGTTCTCTTATTGTCCTGATTGTTTCCCTAATTTTTTCCCCTTGGTTTATAATTGTTCTGCTTAATCCTGCAAAACCACCCCTCCCTCTTTATCAGAATATTTGATAAGGATAAAAGATCTTATGTTTTAGAATATCTGAATGCCTCTCCCCATCCCAAGCTACCAAAGTGTCAGATACTGTCTTATCAAGATGCCTCTCTCCATCTCCAGGTGCCTACCCCCTTATGTCATCCCATCTCCCATGGCTCGTCCCACCCAAAGTCCCTTTTCTGCTCTCATCACTCTGACTGCACCCCTGCCTCAGTCTATCCCCTGAGTCTGAGCCATGTGTATATAGGTCATTGAGAACTCACATTATTTGCTGGATTTTAGGAGACAATAGTCTCATTCGGCCCTGGGACCAAACCATGGATCCATTTGGTTCCAGGAAAGCTCTCCCTTTCAAATAAATTATTAAATACCTTCTAATCTCTATCTTGCCTAGATTTTCCTGAGAATAGTACTTGGATTTCTGGACCATGATAGGACTCTAGTCAAGTATATAGCCAATAAACCTAGTTTTTTAAATGTACTTGCTTAGCATCTTGTGAATCTAATCAAAAAAAGTTTTAAACTAAAAATTGGAGAGGGAGAAAAATCCCTATTGTATAACAATCAGCTAGACTCTATAGGCAGGGGTTCTCAAACTACGGCCTACCGGCCAGATGTGACCCACTGAGGACGTTTATGCAGCTAGCTGCATTATGGCAAATGGGCTGGGGGCGGAGACAGAGTATGAGTTTTTGTTTTTACTATAGTCTGGCCCTCCAACAGTCTGAGGAACAGTGAACTGGCCCCCTATTTTAAAAGTTTGAGGACCACTGCTATAGAGAATAGCCATAAAGTATATAAGAACAGAAATTCACATGAGAACAAGCCAAAGTAAATAGACAGCAATAAAATCCATGGCCTCAGATGCAGATACACAAATGCATATAGGATGGGTAACAAGTAGGAAGAAATAAAGACTTTAATACAAGGAGGAAAGTTTGATCTAAGACTTTATGGAATGTGAGAAATGGATGAGCATTGTTTTCTACAGTTATAAGAATTAAATTGGAGAAATGAAACCCACAAGGACATCGAGGAATAATCAAGGGTAGAGTTTATCTTCTCTCAAAAGAATGTAAACTTCTTGGGGGCAGGAACTGACTTTTGTAATCTGGGGTGGTGGCCTGACATTTGAAAAGAATCTTTTGTTCTTTGCCTTTAATCCTCTTTAATTACCCTTCACAGCTCTAGAATGGAAGCTCCTTTGAGACAAGGACTAGCTATGTAATGAAGGGTAAAGATTCATGAAATATAATTTCTGTCACATTCAATTAAAGAGGAATCAAGAGAAGGTCTTGTGCTTCAGAATAGGAAATAAAATGCTGCCTTTGGAGTTTCAAAAGTATGTCTACTCATCTAGGCACTCTTTCTTGTAAAAATATAAAATAAATCTTTCTTGTATTCATCAGTGAATCTGTAGAGTTCTTGGTAAGATATTTTGTTTCTTACAGAATAAGACCTATGACAGAATATGATATGGAAGGGTATGACTTATTCCAAAAGGATGGAATATTCCAAAGGATTGGAAAAGGATAGAGATGAGGTTAAACACTGTATTTTAAACATATATTTATGTGAGGAAATAAAGGTAAGATAAGCAGAATGAAGAGCATTTGAGTAAAGATAAATGGACTCAGAAAGAGAAGCATTATTGTTGTTAGTGCATACCATATCACCTAGATAGATCAAAAGAGGAAACAGTTTAGGAAACATCAAATTCCTAGCAAGAAGACATGAAATTGAAGTGATAAAGAACTTCATTTAAACAGATATTTGCTGACTCTAGGCCGCAGATAGTGGGGGAACTCTGGGTAAGGTATAAGACCCTTCAACCCAGAGGGAACCTGTTGATAATGTCTGGTTTGGCTCCCCACTTCCCTTTGGTGTTCTCACCTTTCCTGAGAAGTCTAGGAGGGTGTAACCACTTGTGTTTTATTTGAAGCAATGGATACTTACAACAAGAGGTATTTTATATAGCAGGGAGTATGACTGATGAAATAATGGTTCTCTAGTTCACACATACTTAGTGTAATAATGTAATTACTTAGTGTAATGATGTAATCATCTTGAAGCATTTAAGAGCTGAGAGAACTGGAAATGAAACTCTCCATCTTTGACCATCCTGGTGGCTCTCCTGCCTTCTTCACTTCTCCACTAAGACCAAGGCTGGTCCAGAGATCCTCCAGAGAGCTAGTCTCGACACTACTTTTTGTCAGGGATTTCCAGAAGGACACAACAGGAAGTTAAAAAACAATCATGTACAAACAAGATTTTTGAAAGATAAATTAGAAATAATCTAAGAGAGAAGGCACTAATCAAACTAAGCAGAAACAAACCTTGAAATATGTATGGCTTCAAGAACCACCAAGAATTAGACATGAACATGAGAATCTGCTTGTTGGCCTTTTGCTAAAACTCCTATTCTAAGGTCTATAAAGAAAACTGTAGCAAATATTCTCCAATCCTGTTTATGACAAGAAATCAAATAAATCAGAGCTGAGGTCCTGTCCAATCAACAAGGAGAGTGGCCTGTGATAGGGCAAGAGAAGCTATATTTACTGTGTGATAAGAGTGTATCTTAAGTGTTTTCCAGCATAGCCTCAAAGGAAGATCAGGGGATTTTTTTTTTTTTTCTAGGTAGAATTTCATAAGGTAGATTGTCATTATACTTAAAATGGCCCATGAATATTTACCAAATTCAATATATCCAAATTGAACTCAGCTCTTCCCAGAATTATAACTTTCTTCCTTAATTCTGCCAATGTGACTGGAGTCCTTTCCATTAGTCAGATCATAACCTCAACAGTCATTCTCCTTCTCCTTTACTCTCCCTATATCCAATCAATTATCACATCCTCTAAACTTGACCTCCACAAGATTTCTCATATGTGACTCCATAGACTGAAATGACAACTATAAAAGTTCAGATTCTGATAACCTCTCACCTATACTATTTCAATAGTCTCCTTATTTAATTCCCTACCTCTAGTCTTTTCTCCAGTCTGTCCTGATATAGTAAATAAAATGCTAGTACACTGGTCTGATCTTGTGATTTCTCTAATCAAGAAGCTTAGGTGGTTTCCTACCTCTTCTATAAACTACAAACACGTGTTTGGCATTAAATCTAGTCTCTATACAATTCTGATTTTTTTTTCCCCCAAAAAATTATTTTATTTGAAGAAATAGAATAAGCAAAAAGAAAAGAAAAGAAAAACAAAACCAAAATGAAATAAAACAAAAAAGAATATTATTATGTATCCAGCAGGACATCAGGGGGATTCAACAAATACCAATTTAAGAAAGCATATATATTAGAAGAAATTGTATTAATGAGTGCCTATCTTTCTTTACTTCCCTTTTAAATTGTTCTTTTGTTCTCTGCTGTGCACCTTATTTACTTTATTCTTTTTCCCCCCTTTCAATTCTACCCTCACCCCCCATCCCCCCATATATGCTATAGGTAAGAGAGGATATATTTATATATTACATATGAAGAAATATACATACACAGACAGAAACACGCATATCTCCCTTTCATCCTCCCACCACTCCCAAGCAAGCTACAGTTAAGAATATATATATCTATGGAACAGCTACGTGGTGCAGTGGATAGAGCACCAGCCTTGTAGTCAAGAGAACCTGCGTTCAAATCTGGCCTCAGACACTAAATACTTCCTAGCTATGTGTGATCCTGGGCAAGTCACTTAACCCCAATTGCCTCAGCAAAAATAAATATACTTATAGATATATACATATATCCAGGTGTCTTCCTTATCTTTGCTGACTCTTTAATTAAATTCAATTTCCTAACTTGCATTACTATTACTTAATCTCTCCCCACCAAGATCTCTCCTTTGTCTTCTTCCCTCACCTTTTGCATTCCCATCTGCCCATCCCTCCCCACTATTTCTTTGTAAATTTTGGAGGATGCTAAACCCTTCATGGCATATGTAGTGTTGCCTTTTGAACCCATTCTCAATGTGAGTAGGTTTTCAGAACTAAGAGCCCTTCTCCTATCTCTAATGCCTTTATGACTATTCTTCTGCACCTAATTTGTATAACATGATTATTATTTTTACCTTTACTCTCCCAGCCTTTCTTTTGAGTTTAACCTATTATTGATGTAAAGCTTAAAAATAATACATTTTTCATGTTAAAAAAAAATACAATTTGTCCATATTTAAACAGTTTGTCCATGTTGAGTTCCTTAAAATTGCTCTTTGATATTGGCTCTTATTTGTTAAATTTTCTGTTAAATTAGGGTTTAGTCGATAAAAAGTCTTGAAAATCTGCAAGCTCATTAAATGGCCATTTTTTCTCATTGAAAAGCATAGATAATTTTGCTTGATATGATATTTTTGGCTGCAGGCCAGTTCTTTTGCTTGTCTGTAAGTGTAATTCCAAGACCTGTGGTCTTTTATTGTGGCTGCTGCTAAGATTTATACAATTCTAATTGTAGCTCAAGTATATTTGACTTTTTTTTTCTTATTTTTTGCAAAATTTTCTCTTTGATCTGAGTGTTTCAAAATTTGGCAATAATATTCTGATATGTTTTCCAAAAAAAGATCTCTTTGAGGTTGTAAACAGTGGACTTTTTTTCTATTTCTACTGAAATTCCATCATTCCAGGCCAATTTTCTAGAATTTTTTCCTGCGTTGTTGTGTCAAGGTTCTGTTTTTGGTCACAACTTTCTGCAGTACAATTATTCTTATATTTTCTCTTCTTGATCTGTTCTCTAAATCAGTTGTTTTTCTTATGAGTTGTTTCTGTTCTATTTTCTCATTCTTTATAATACGTTTTGTTATTTCTTGGTGTCTCCTAGCTTCATTGGCTTCTTGCTCAATTCTAATTTCAAAGAGTTATTTTAATCATTGAGACTATACTTCCTTGTCTAATTGGTTAACTTTTTTATTCATAATCTTCTTGTTTTTCTTGGATGATTTTAATTTTTTATTTAGTTTTTTCCTCAATGTATCTCATTTGATTTTTGAATTCTTTTATAAATTCTCTCTAGGAAGGGAACCATTTCACATTACTCTTTGGGATAGAAGCTTTTTTTTTTTTTTTTTTTTTTTTTTACACTAAAGTATCCAGCTTTGAAGATGAATCCCGGTCTTCCCTGTCCCCATAAGATATTTCAATGGTGGGATTCTTTCTTCTTTGCTGGCTCATTTTTTTTTTTTTTTTTTAAATAAGAGGTATCAGTGTAAGCACCTCTAATCATGGGTTGGGGGAATGGTGCCTCAAGCTTCCCTTCAGCTCTCCATTATGACCAGGAATCCCAAACCAAGAGCTCCACCCTCATCCTGCAAGTGCCTACAGCCAACAATGTTCTGCTCCATGTTTCTATGCTCACTAAGTACTAGTTCCTACTCACCTAGGACCCAACTCAACAGCACAGCTTGGGTTGGCATTCCCAATCAGCTGAAGTACACTACATGTTCCTGTATTCAAATTGCAATTCCACAAACAGCCAAGAAGGTAAAAGTCTCTATGGCTCCTGCAAAAGCTACAACCACAACCATCTAGCCCCTAAGGATCCCCACATGATATTTCTATGGAACTAGCCCAGAAGTATTTGCATTTCACTCAGGTTAATCCCTGACTGGGTCTTTCTTTAGATCTTGTACTATAGTATCTGGAAGATATAGTATCTGCCCTAAATCTTATTAGTTTCTCACCAGTCTTTGTTCACCCTGAGGCGTAATTTGCTCCATTTGTGAGGGAAATCAGGAGAGCTTAAAATTTACCAACCAACTCTGTCATCTTCCCAGAATCCTCCCCCTGACCTTTCTTTTTATATTAATTTCATATTACTTCTTAAACATTCTCCTTTCCACTCAAGCTAACATACCTGATGCTCCCTGTGCACAATGTTCCATCTCCTGCCTCTATATTTTTACCTAGGTTTTCTCCATACTTTCAATGCTCTTTTTGCCTCTGCTTCTTGAAACCTGTAGCTCCCTTCATTACTCAATGAAAATGCCATCTACTTTAGAGAATTTTACATGATAAATCTTAGTTATTAGTGCCTGCTTCTACCCAAAATGTATTTATATCTACTTGTATATATGTTGCATTGGTTTACCTGAGAATGCAGTCTTTCTTTTCAGCCTTTTCTTATAATGTAAATTCCTTGGGAGCATAGAATCTTTCATTCTTATCACTGTCTTCATAGTTTCTATCTCTGTGCCAGGCACACTGTAAAAGCTTAATAAATGCTTGATAACATGTTGAAAGCACTGCCCTGTTGTGTGCTTTCTAGAGCCCCCAAGTTGGGGTGCCAAAATATACCATCTGGACTAGCTCTCTGGAGGATCTCAGGGCCAGCCCAAGTCCTTGGTCTTAGTGGAGGAGTGATGAGGCAGAAGACCCATGACAATAGTCAAAGAAGGAATCTGTTTATTCCAAATTCTCTCAGCTTTATATACTCTAATACCATTATATAACCAAAATGACACTGCGCAGGTGCTAAGTATATACTGTGCACGTGGAACCATATAAATAACTTGCTATTGTATGTAGATCTCTGCCATTTGGTATCACTCTGCTTCAATCACAACACAGGTTGTCACCGCCCCCTGACTCCTCGGGAAGGCCAAGATCCCTTAGGGGAGATGGGGAGTTGAACCAGACACTGTCAGCAGATTCCCTCTGGGCTGAAGGGTCTTATACCTCACCCAGAGTTCCCCCCACTATCTGTGGCCCTCTACACTGCCCCATTCTGGGGATGCAACATCAAAAAGAAAAAAAGTTCTCTCTTTGAGAAGCTTACTTGCTAATGAAGGACACAATACATAGATATATATGAGTGTGTATGTGTGTGTGTGTATATATATATATATATATATATATATATATATATATATATATATATATATATATATATGCATATATATATATATATATATATATGTATAAGTAATTACATATACACATATATAAATAGTTGATAAAGGAAGTTACACTAAAAATTAGAGACACTGAGTTGCTTTCCCTAACTTGCACATAAACTAAACCATGAATGGAAGCTAAAAATTTCCCCTAAGACACACTTTAAACATTTTCTTGTTCATTCATAGTGATAAACACTAGAGTGTCACAAATAATTCCAAAGTTGCTTTATGTAACTAACCTAGCATATGGTGAGAAGTTTACATTGTTGGTCATCTTGCCTTGCTCCTCAAAATCTATTTCTGAATATAATCTTATCACATCAGAGTAAGTTTTACCCAACATCAGGGAAGGATTTATTATACATAAGCAAATCTTCCAGAGAGAAAAAACTTATCCTTTTTTATATCAATTTAATTTTTTAAAAAATTATTCCACAAAATCTGCTCCATTAAAGTGTTTTTCTTTAAAATGTCTGTTAATTAATGAGATGATTCAAACCAGCTCCAATTGTTCAGTAATAAAGAAAATCAGCTACACCTGAGAGAGAACTATGGGAAATGAGTATGGACCACAACATAGCATTTCCACTTTTCTGTTATTGTTTGCTTGCATTTTTGTTTTTCTTCTCAGGTTTTTTTCACTTTCTTTCTAGATTCGATTTTTCTTGTGCAACAAGATAACTGTATAAATATGTATGCATGTATTGTATTTAACATATACTTTAACATATTCAACATGTATTGGACTACCTACCACTTAGGGGAGAAGGTGGAGGAAAGGAAGGGAAAAGTTGGAACAGAAGGTTTTGCAAGAGTCAATGTTGAAAAATTACCCAAGTATATGTGTTTTTTTGTAAATAAAAAGCTATAATAATAAAAAGAAAGAAAAAAAGAAAAAAGAAAAAGAAAAAAAAAGTCTGTTAATTTCTCCTGAAGCATGACATTTACTTATAACTTAGAATAAATGTTCTTTATTTTTTTTCATTACTATGACTATTTTTTTTATAATTGTTTATTTAATTTTTATTTTATTTTATAATTATAACTTTTTTTTTGACAGTACATATGCATGGATAATTTTTTACAACATTATCCCTTGCACTTACTTCTGTTCAGATTTTTTCCCTTCCTCCCCCAACCCCCCCCCCCCAGATGGCAGGCAGTCTTATACATGTTAAATATATTACAATATATTCTGGATACAATGTATGTGTGTAGAACCGAATTTCTTGTTGCACAGGAAGAATTGGATTCAGAAGGTAAAAATAACAGTTTACACTCATTTCCCAGTGTTCCTTTTCTGGATGTAGCTGATTCTGTCCATCATTGATCAATTGGAATTGGATTAGCTCTTCTCTATGTTGAAGATATCCACTTCCATCAGAATACATCCTCATACAGTATCATTGTTGAAGTGTATAATGACCCCCTAGTTCAGAATCAGTTGATGTAAGTCTCTCCAAGCCTCTCTGTACTTCTCCTGTTGGTCATTTCTTACAGAACAATAATATTCCATAACATTCATATACCATAATTTACCCAACCATTCTCCAATTGATGGACATCCATTCATCTTCCAGCTTCTAGCCATTATGAAAAGGGCTGCCACAAACATTTTGGCACATACAGGTCCCTTTCCCCTCTTTAGTATTTCCTTGGGATATAAGCCCAGTAGTAGTATGGCTGGGTCAAAGGGTATGCACATTTTGATAACTTTTTGGGCATAATTCCAGATTACTCTCCAGAATGGTTGGATTTTCACAACTCCACCCAGTGTCCCAGTTTTCCCACATCCCCTCCAACATTCATCATTATTTGTTCCTGTCATCTTAGCCAATCTGACAGGTGTGTAATGATATCTCAGAGTTGTCTTAATTTGCATTTCTCTGATCAATAGTGATTTGGAACACTCTTTCATATGAGTGGAAATAGTTTTAATTTCATCATCTGAAAATTGTCTGTTCATATCCTTTGACCATTTATCAATTGGAGAATGGCTTGATTTCTTATAAATTAAAGTCAATTCTCTGTATATTTTGGAGATGAGGCCTTTATCAGAACCTTTACCTGTAAAAATTTTTTCCCAATTTGTTACTTCCCTTTTAATCTTGTTTGCATTAGTTTTGTTTGTGCTGAAACTTTTTAATTTGGTGTAATCAAAATGTTCTATTTTGTGATCAATAATGGTCTCTAGTTCTCCCTTGGACACAAACTCCTTCCTCCTCCACAAGTCTGAGAGGTAAACCATCCCATGTTCCTCCAATTTATTTATGATTTCGTTCCTTATGCCTAAATCTTGGACTCATTTTGATCTAATCTTAGTATGTGGTGTTAAATGTGGGTCCATGCCTAGTTTCTGCCATACTAATTTCCAGTTTTACCAGCAGTTTTTGTCAAATAATGAATTCTTATCCCAAAAGTTGGGATCTTTGGGTTTGTCAAACACTAGATTGCTATTTTTATTCACTATCTTGCCCTGTGAACCTAACCTATGCCACTGATCAACTAGTCTATTTCTTAGCCAATACCAAATGGTTTTGGTGACTGTTGCTTTATAATACAGTTCTAGATCAGGTATAGCTAGACCACCTTCACTTAATTTTTTTTTTTCATTACTTCCCTTGAAATTCTCAACCTTTTGTTGTTCCATATGAATTCTGTTGTTATTTTTTTCTAGGTTATTAAAATAGTTTCTTGGAAGTCTGATTGGTATAGCACTAAATACATAGATTAGTTTAGGGAGTATTGTCATCTTAATTATATTCGCTCGGCCTATCCAAGAGCACTGAATGTTTTTCCAATTATTTAAATCTGACTTTATTTTTGTGGCAAGTGTTTTGAAATTTTGCTCATATAATTCCTGACTCTCCTTTGGTAGATATATTCCCAAATATTTTATACTATCGACTGTTATTTTGAATGGAATTTCTCTTTGTATCTCTTGCTGTTGGATTGTGTTGGTAATGTATAAAAATGCTGAGGATTTATGTGGATTTATTTTGTATCCTGCAACTTTGCTAAAATTCTGAATTATTTCTAATAGCTTTTTAGCAGAGTCTTTGGGGTTCTCTAAGTATACCATCATGCCATCTGCAAAAAGTGGTAGTTTGATTTCCTCGTTTCCTACTCTAATTCCTTGAATCTCTTTCTCAGCTCTTATTGCCGAGGCTAGAGTTTCTAGTATTATATTGAAAAGTAATGGTGATAGTGGGCAACCTTGTTTCTTATAGGGAAAGGTTCTAGTTTATCGCCATTACATATGATGTTTAACTGAAGGTTTTAAATATATGCTCCTTATTATTTTAAGGAATAGTCCATTTATTCCTATACTCTCAAGCATTTTTAGTAGGAATGGATGTTGGATTTTATCAAATGCTTTTTCTGCAATAAATGTTCTTTAAATGTCTAAGCCAATGTCATTAAATATTTAAACATAGCATTTGGTTAAAACAATAACTACTCTATTTCTGTAGCATATGGAAATTCCCTTTTTTATATGATGTTTCAGTGTTTACTATACTAAATCAAAAAGAATCTGATGCTATTTATTAAAACCAGAAGAATATGTGACTAGAATTATTTCTTAGTATGTCTTAGGTAATTGGAAAAGAGAAGCCTCAATATAAAAAAAAATTGTGTATTTATTAAGCAATAGTTTAAGTATGAGACCTGTTTAAGAGTTGATATATAACATACATGTGTGTGTGTGTTAAACTGTTTGCCATATTAACCATATTAAAAAGGACTAACATTAAATGAATAATGATATTGGAACAATATTTCTTCAAAGAGAAAACCACAGATTTTGCCAAAATAATCCCAATAACAAAAAAAACAAAACAAACAAACAAAAAAAAAAAAAACCAGTAAATTAGGTATAAAAAAGATTCCTCTAAATTCTGAATAGCTTAGTTCCTTGAAAGAAATAATAAAAAAACAAAGGGACTTTTAAAAGGTTAAGGAATGTCAAGAAAAATGAGGGGAGAGTGAACATAATTATTTAAATAAAAGAAGAAAAAAGCAATTAGAAGGAAAATCAAGCAAAGAACAAAGAACAGAACAGAGGGGAGGAAATCTACCATGACTAATGACAAGAAATGAAAGACAAAAAGACAGCTGATCAAAATCTGTAACAGTATTTATAGTCAAACACTGCTGTCAGGTCATTTTCTACAAATACTATTAAAATTTGTGATCTGTGCAGTCTAGTACATAAGTACCATTCAAATGTCAAAGTAAAATACTTTGTATTATTTGACTATACAAACTACCTCTCAACAGGCTAACTCAAAGTATTTTAATTTGAAAGGATTTTCATTCTTCCTATGAAAAGAGAAAGAAGTCTGTGAGCTCTTCCTAGCTTCCCTCAGATCAACACCAGATTAATCCTCTGAATGGGTTTTAGAGTAACATAGCCCACAAATACTTGGAGTGAAACAAATTTTCCAGAAGAAGATATTTTCAAAGAAAAGGTCTTTCAGAAAAGACCTGTCTCAATCAGGCTGGAAGGGAGAGAAGCTCAGGCCAGGCACAATGCAGTGCAAGAAGACTCAAGGTAAGAATCTTCCCTGTGCTGGAGGAAATCTACTGGCTTTTAGTCAAAATACAGCAGCATTTTCTACTCTATCCTACTTCACAAGCCAGTGGGTCAGCAAGCTAGTTGTTGTAGGATCTTCATCACAAATACAAAAGGCAAATAGTGAGCCCCTGAACCCCAGCATAACAAGCAGGACTTAGCCATGCCCACCCAGCATAAGAAGGAAGCTGCCAGAAGCTGCTGTCACCTGTAGAGGAAACTTGGGACAATTTTCTCTTTTTCCTAAGAGCAGCCTTCAACCTTTAAAAAGGAACGAAAAAGTAAAAGGAACTCTGACCATAGATAGCATTTATGGGGACAGGGAAGAACAGACCTCAAACCGTGAGGTCACTAAAGGCAAAATATCTCCCAATGAAGCCTCAAAGGTGATATAATTTGGTTTCCATCTCACAAGGCTCTCTTGGAAGAATTCAAAAAGGATTTTAGAGTTAGAAGAAAATGAGGAAAGGAAATGAGAAGCCTGGAAAAGGAAATATAGAAATTGTCTGAAGAAAATCATTCCTTAAAAAATAGTTTTGGAAAAATGGAAAAAGGAAACAACTCCTTGAAAAACAGATTTTGTTAAAGGAAAAAAAAATTCAATGAACAAAACAACTTATTTAAAAGTTCAATTGACCAAATTCAAAATGAGATTTAAAAAAAACTAACTGAAGAAAATAATGTACCAAAAATTAGAATTCAATAAATGCAAGCAAATGACTCAATGAGACATCAAGATTCAAACAAACAAACAAAAAAAGTAAAAAGAAAAACAACTCATCAGAAAAACAACTGACATGGAAAATAGATCCAGGAGAGACAATCTAAGAATTGGACTTCCTGAAAACCATGATTTTTTAAAAAAGCCTAGACAACATCTTTCAAGAAATCATCAAGGACTACCCTGATATCTTCAAACTAAAGGATAAAATAGCCATTGAATGAGTCCACTAATCAACCCCTAGAAAAGATCCTAAAATAAAGACTTCAAAGAATATTATAGCTAAACTCCAGAATTATCAGATCAAGGAGAAAATGTAAGCAGCCAGAAAGAAACAATTAAAATATAGAGAAGCCACAATCAGGATTACCCAATTCTTATCAGCTTCCATTTGAAAGGACTGAAGGGCCTGAAATATGATTTTCCAAAGGGCAAAGGAGTTTGGACTGAAGCCAAGAATCAACTATCCAACAAAACTAAGCATTATCTTTCAGTAGGGAAAAGATGGACATAACAATGAAATAAGGAATTTTCCATTAAGACCATAGTTGAACAGAAAATCTGATCTTTAAATATAGAACTCAACAAATGTCTAAGAGGTAAAAAAAAAAAGGGGGGGGAGACTATGTTTTTGAAATGTTAAAATGTTTGTATCCTTATATGGAAAGATGATATGTTTAACTCTTGAGAACTATTTCTTTGTTACACTTAGAGGGTGTAGATATAATTTGATGTACAGTAATAATATAAAAGAGAAACTAGGGATGGAAAAGGGATTGTACTGGGATAAAAGGGAAGGAGAGATAAAATGAGGTAAATTTCATCACATGAAGATCAAAAAAAAAAAAAAAAAGGACTTATTACAGTTAAGGGAAAGAAGGTAGGGGAATGAACATTGTGTAAACCTTAATCTCATTATACTTGGCTCAAAGAAAGAATATCAAACATAGTGAGTTTAATATGGAAACTTGTCTCATCTTATAGGGAAGTAGGATGAGAAAGAAAGAAAGGGGGAGGAATAAAAGGAAGAATTTAAGTGGTAGAGAAAAGTGATAAGAAAGAGGGTGGAGCTGTAAAAGGGGAGGGCAGATTGAAAGAGACAGTGATCAAAAGCAAAACACTAGTAAGGAGAGAAAGGGGGAAAGGAAAGAGAAAAGTCTAACTTAGGAAAAATAAGATGGAGGAAAATGCAAAGTAAGTAATTTTAACTATGAAATGTGTATGGGATGAACTTTTTTATAAAAGTGAACCAAATAGCAGACTGGATTAAAAGCCAGAATCCTACAATATGAGGTTTGCAAGAAACACATGTAAAGCAATGATAAAAATAGAGTAAAAGTAAAAGGCTGGAGCAGAATCTATTATGCTTCAGCTAAAGTTAAAAAAACAGGAGTAGTGATCCTGATCTCAGATCAAGCAAAAGCAAAAAACAGAACTAATTAAAAGAGATTATGAAGGTAAACTATATCTTGCTAAAAGGTACCATAGATAATGATGTAATATCAATAGGAAACACATATGCACCAAGTGGTATAGCATCCAGGTTATTCAAGGAGAAGTTAAGACAACTACAAGAAGAAATAGCTAGCAAAACTATACCAGTGAGGAATCTCAACATTCCTCTATCAGAATTAGATAAATTGAACCACAAATAAACAAGAAAGAAGTTAAGAAGATAAAAAGAATTTTAGAAAAGTTATGTATGATAGACCTTTGAAAAAAAACTGAATGGAGACAGGAATATGATTTTTCCTGGGCAGTACATGGAACCTACACAAAAAAGTGACCATGTATGAGGGCTCAGAAACCTCAAAATCAAATGCAGAAAAGCAGAAATGGTAAATTTTTTTTTCAGATCATGATGCAATAAATTTACATGTAATAAAGGGCCATGGAAAAACAGACCAAAAATTAATTAGAAACTAAATAATGTAATCCTAAAGAATGAGTAGGTAAAAAACACCAAATCATAGAAACAATCTATAATTTCATCCAAGAGAATGACAATAATGAGACAACATAGCAAAATGTATGGGATGCACCCAAAGCAATGCTTAGGGGAAATTTTATATTTCTAGATGCTTACTTGAATAAAACAGAGAAAGAAAAAGATCAATTAATTGGGCTTGCAACTAAATAAGCTAAAAAAAAAAATTAAAAAAAATTTTAAACCCCCAATTAAATACAAAATTTGAAATTCTGAAAATAAAAGGGGAGTTTAATAAAATTGAAAGAAAACTAATGAACTAATAAACAAATTGGGGGGGGAACAACAAAATAAATTTTTAATTAATTTGATTATAAAAAGTTAAGAAGAAATTAAAATGGCCAATATCAAAAATGAAAAGTGAGCTTTCCACCAATGAAAAATAAATTAAAACAATAATTAGGAGCTATATTGCTCAACTATATGTATGCCAATACTGATAATGGTGCTGATACCTAAAGCACAAAACAGAGAAAGAAAATTATGATCAATTTCCCTAATGAATATTGATGCAAAAATCTTAAATAAAATATTAGCAAAGAGATTACAGCAAGTTAGCATCAAGATAATACACATGATTAAGTAGGATTTAAATCAGGAATACAGGGCTGGTTCAATATTAGGAAAACTATTAGCATAATTGACTATATCAACAACCAACCTAACAGAAATCATATGATTATTTCAATAGATGCAAAAAAAGCATTTAATAAAACCCAACACTCATTCCTTTTAAAAACACTAGAGAATAGAGGAGTAAATGAAGTTTCCTTAAAATGATCAGTAGCATCTATTTAATACCATCAGCAAGCATCATATGTAATGAGGATAAATTAGAGCCCTCCCCAGTAAGCTCAGGGGTGAAACAAATCACCATTACTATTCAATAATGTATTAGAAATATTAGATTAGCAATAATAGAAGAAAAAGAAATTAATGGAATTAGAGTAGGTAATGAGGAAACCAAATTATTACTCTTTTCAGATGATATGATGGTATACTTAGAGAATCCTAGAGAATTAACTAAAAACTTACTACAAATAATTCACAGCTCTAGCAAAGTTGTAGGATACAAAATAAATCCACAAAAAATCATCAGCATTTCTATGTTACTTACAAAGTTCAGCAGCAAGTGATAAGAAGAGAAATTCCATTTAAAATAACTGTAGATAATATAAAATATTTGGTATAGAGACTTCCAGGAAGCTGGAAACTTCAGTAACTGGGATGTTCCCCTTATCCTAAGATTAATCAAGAATACATTTAAGCTTGAAACCATGAGAAAACAAAGTCCTGGAACAATTACTGGGGCATTGTAAACTTTAAAATTAAGTCCCTAGAAATAAACATGCTTCAGGGAGTTAGATCACAGAAAACAGTAACTAGAATTGGTTACAGAACAATATATTTCATAGTAACATATTATTTTAAGATATATAAGCAACATGATTTCTCTCAATAAATGGCTCTGTTGAATTATCAGCAACTCTATTGCCTTATTTTTCAATCGCCACTAACCCATTTGTGTTGTGCAGGTCACAACAAATGGCTCCAATGTGGGCTCCTGATCCAATCAGGCACTGATCATATCAAAAAGCAATCTGATTCCTCAGTGGTTCTCTAAATCACTATCAGTGAATAGGAAGTGCTTGGAAAATTTTTATATAAAGTATGCAAAGAGAGAGACCCTTCTGATACTCTCTTTTTGTATAACATTATAAAACTTTGCTTATCAAAACCAGAAGTTAAGAACAGAACTTTGAAAGTCATTTTGAAAGTTATTCTTGATAAGCAAAAAGAGGGGGAGAAGTCCTTCAAGAGCAAACATGCTAAGGCACTATATACCATTAATTATCTCACATTGAATAACATACCACACCCCAGCTGCTTTATTTTTTCCTTCACTATATCATTTTTCCTGAAACAAAGAGGAACAGAAAAGGTTAAGGGCTAGCTCTGCCACTCGGCCCTCCCATCACAGTATTTGATGTGGAAGGATGTCAACAGGACATGGAAGGGCCCTGCTAAGGTATTAATCCAAGATTGAAGTTTTCTTTGCACTTCCACAAATGAAGAAGACAATGTGGATCCCTGAAAGATGTAGCTGCATTGTCCAAATTGATTCAGAGCATGAAGATAAAAGACAAGAAGATTCGCAGAGGCCAACTACGCTGCAAGGGGAATCAAGCAGCATGGCTCCTGCAATGGTCCTAGTGCTGGCATAACATAAATTGAGAGAAGGAAAAACCCAAAACCTTCTGGGGCATTAGACAAAGCAAATTTTGGATGAAAGTACTTGGATGGGTACAATATATTCCTGAAATTCAATTGTTTGGTAATGGATCTCAATATTTAGTTAAGGAATTTGGTATTAATAAGCATGGACAGGAGTCAAATAGTTCAATCACTAAGTTTAATTTTACTGCACTTACTAAAAGATCCTCCCCTTATGTTACTACAAATGCTAGCTTTGACAGCTGTAGTCTGTCATTTATTCATTTTTGTTATAGCTATGATCCTTTTCACAGGCTTTTAACTAGTAGGAATGTTGCAACCCTCCAATCTTGTAAAAAAAAAAAAAAAAAAGCTTTAAGTCCATAATGCCACCAACCATACATTTTCACAGTCTAACAACTGCTGTTATTGGTATATTGGGAGAGAACTGTGAAACAACTCCTAATTGGTAAATCCATATATCACTTTGTTTGGATTGGGACTCTGAAGAAGCTGATCCTCTTTTTCTGGACTGCAGAATAGAGCAAAGACTTTGTCACACAATTTGGAATCAGACTTATATGTCCTGGCCTAATGACTCTTGTAATTGCCATATGCATGGAGGATATCCCAAAATGAATTGGTGGGGAAATAATCAAAAGGGGAATGATCAGGTTTGGAAAATCGCATTACCCTTCACTACTATACAGGGATATTTTCAGAATAGAAATTAGAATATATCATATAATGCTACTGTTCAGGCACGTCTGGGGATTGATTATGCTTTCATGTGAGAAGAAATTGGCCAAGTGACAATAAAAAAGGTAGGGGTTCATAATGTTACTTGCAAGGAATGCGAGGTTTCTGAATGCATAGGAAATAAGGTTAATATAAGTACTGTGTTTGTTATCATGTAGCCTTCATTTAGTATGTTACCTATATAGAATGATAATTGGTATCACACCTGAGCAAACTATTCTTGGAGAACACTGAAAATTCACTCAGCAAAAGTAGAAAGAAAAGATGTATTTCATGTGTTGTTTCTGGTATAATTGCATTAATTTCTATTTTTAGCTTCCAGTGCCTTGATTGCTATGTCTGTAACCACTGTTCAAAATCAAGTAGTTCAAGCTAATTATTTGCATGAACTTACTGTAAACATCTCTAAAAGGTGTCCTATACAGAATAAAATTAATAAAGAGTTTTATGAAGCTAAAAATCAAGTAAGGGATTATGTCCTTGAAATAGGACAAGAAGTGGAAATATTGAGGATTAGACAAAGGTTTGTTTGTACTACAGATTCACTAGTTTCTATATGGTTAATAAGCAATACAATGAATCAGAGTGAGAATAGGATACAATTAGAAATCACTTTAATGGATTATGGGGAAATTCATGTGTTACAATATCCATTGTAAGATCTTCAAATCTAGAACCTGACCAGACCGTCCAAACAATTGCTGTTTAGATCGAGAGAACAAGGAATATTCAATGCCATTGGACATGAAATTATTCTCATAGCATTTGCTGTAATTTTGCTTATATGTTTCTGTGTCTGTGGATCTACTCTGGTAAGTTATTTTCTGACCACAATTAAAAGAATTGCAGAGAATGTCCACAGGGCAAGATCTCAGACTTTAAGACTTGAGAGCACCTCAATAAACAAAAAAAAAAAAAAGAGGAAGATATAGAGAACTCCCAAGAAACTAGAAACTTCAGTTAACTGGGATGTTTCCCTCCTCCTAAAATTAATCAAGAGTGCATTTAAGCTTGAAATCATGAGAAAACAAAAGATCCTTGCACAATTACTGGGGCACTGTGAATTTTAAATAAGACTGAGTGTTTATAAACTAACAACATGCTTAGAGAGTTAGATCATAAAAAACAGAAACCAGGATTAGTTACAGAACAATGTTTTTCATGGCAACATATTGTTTTAAGATATATAAGCAACATGATCTCTCTCGATAAATGGCTCAGTTGAATTATCAGCAACCCTGTCTCCTTATTTTCAACTTAGCCCATTTCAGTTGTGCTGATCACAACAATTTGGGAGTTGACTTGCCAAGACAAAGTCAGGAACTATATGAACACAATTATAAAAGACTTTCCACACAAATAAATTCAGATCTAATAAATTAGAAGAATATCAAGTGCTCATGGGTAGGTTGAGCTAATATAATAAAAATGAAAATTCTACCTAAATTAATCTGTTCATTCAATGCCATACCAATCAAATTCCCAAGAAATTATTTTACAGAGCTAGAAAAAATAATAACAAAGTTCATCTAGAAGAACAAAAGTTCAAGAATTTCAAAGGAATTAATGAAAAAACTTTAAAGGAAGGTGGCCTATCTGTACCAGACATAATACTATATAATAAAGTAGCAATCATCAAAACCATTTGGTACTGGTTAAGAAATAGAGTAGTTCATCAGTGAAATAGGTGAGGTTCACAAAATACAATAATCAATGACTATAATAATCTAGTGTTTGATAAACCCAAAGACCCCAGCTTCTGGGATAAGAACTCATTATTTGACAAAAAGTGCTAGGAAAATTGGAAATTAATATGGCAAAAACTAGGCATTGATCCACACCTAATACTCTAAACCAAAATAAGAATGAAATGTGTTCTTAATTTAAACATAAAGAGTGATACTGTAAGCAAATCAGAAAAACAAAGAATAGTCAACCTTTCAGATCTGTGGAGAAGGAAGGAATTTATGGGCAAAGGAAAACTAGAGTACACTCTGGATTGCAAAATGAATAATTTTGATTATATTAAGTTAAAAAGGTTTTATACAAAGAAAACCAATACCAACAAGACTAGAAGTAAAACAGAAAACCAAGAGAAAAAAATTACATCCAAGGGTCCTGATAAAGCCCTCATTTCTAAAATATATAAAGAATTGAATCAAATTTATAAGAATATAAGCTGCTCTCCAATTGATAGTCAAAAGATATGAACAATTTTCAGATGAAGAAATTAAAACCATTTCTAGTCACATAAAAAAATGTAACTATGCCCAAAGGGCTATCAAATTGTGCATATTTTTTGATCTGTAAGCCAGAGAGACTATAAAAAAGGGAAAAGGACTCCCATATGCAAAAATGTTTGTAATAGCCCTTTTTTAGTGGCAAGAAAATGGAAACTGAGTGGATGTGAATCAATTGGAGAATGGCTGAATAAGTTATAGTTTATGAAAATTATGGGATATTATTGTTCTATAAGAAACACTCAGCAGGATGATATCCGAAAGGTCTGGAGAGACTTATGTGAAATTATACTAAGTGAAATGAGTAGAACCAAGAGAACATTGTATACAGCAACAAGATTATACAATGATCAATTCTAATGGATATGGCTCTTTTCAACAGTGAAGTGATTCAGGCAAGTTCCAATGTTCTTGCAAGGGAAAGAGTCATCTGCATCCAGAGAAAGGTTTGTGGGGACTGAATGTGGATTTTCATTTTTTGTTGTTTGCTTTCATTTTGTTTTTTTTTCTATTTTTTTTTCTTTTTGATGTTTTTTTTCTTGTGCAGCATAATACTTGTGGAAATATGTATAAAAGAATTACCCGTATTTAACATATACTGTATTACTTGCCATATAGGGAAGGGAATAAGGGGAAGGAGAGAGAAAAAAAAAAAAAATTGGAACACAAGGTTTTGCAAGGATAAATGTTGAAAAGTATGCATATGCTTTGAAATTAAAATGCTTTAAAATAAAAAAAGAAAAGCAGGAGACACTTTGGGAAAGGCAGGAAAATTGGTTGTATTTTTCAGGGTTTAAAAGAGAACAAGAAAGGAAGATAAAAAGAAATATCATTAGTATAAAAGGGAGGAAGAAGGAATTAGAGCAACTTTCTAGTTCTCATGATTAGTGTGGAGAAAATACAAATATAAAGCGATGGGGGCATATAGGGTGTGTGGCATGCTATCATCAGATAAACTTTACTCTTACTTAAAATGGACTTAAAATGAATACATATACACCCTCATTTAAAAAAAAAACAACAGAGAAACAGATGTAGCTGCTCTGAGGGTGGTTAACAGAAAGAATAATGCTATGAAAGGAACAGCCACAAGCAAAACAAACTTCTTGTTCCTGAAAAATGGTAACTGAAAAGGAAAAAAAAAAAAAAAAAAACTAAGGAACTAGCATCTACAAGGTTAAGTGAATTAAAGTAATTCTTAGACATTTGGGAAAAGTCTAAACAAATTATGGTATATAATTGTAATACAATAGGGAGGGCCATTGTAACATTTTAAAAAATACATAAAAGAGAACAGAAGAAAGTCAAGATAGAGAGGATCGACAAGAAGGACAATTTTCAAAGCAAAGACCAAATTTTACGTACTTTTTTTTTTCTTAAAGCAGTATGAAATGAAGATTCATGGTTTCAAAAAGACTCCTTTTCTGTGTTCTACTGTATATGTGGAAAGTTCCTTTTTAGTGTTTAAGGTCAGAATGCAAAATGATATTTAAAAATACAATATAATTTAGATGAGTGGGAGGCATCATTTGTAAATGGGAGACTTGGGAAATGTTTCACTCAGAGACAACTCTAGGACTTATGTTCACAGGATATGCCAATAATCTATTCATCTTTTGGACATATTTGTGTCTATGTCTTTTAAAGTAATCCTTTTTTTTTTTTTTTTTTACAAAACTCACATGAATAACCAGTGCTCAATAATCAATATCTTTAGAAAGATAATTTATTTTTATATATAGTACTTGCTGATGATTAAAAGATATAGGAGGATGGACTGAATTTGTACTGAAATTCAAAATGCTTTTTTTTAGTCAGTTGGATTCTGTTTTTAGCCTAATTTTTACCATTAAAGAAAATTCTATAATCACACTTTCAACCTGTTTCTGTTTAACCTTAGTGTTTGAAAATAATTATATTCAGTCTAAAACTTATTGACAGATTTAAATATAGAGATATTTAAAATTTTGACTGAAATGTAACATTTATGTAGCTCATGAAATACTTTTATTTTAATTAGACAACTTTTGAAGAAATGGAAGAAATAAGTTATTTAAATCTAGATTAGTATATTTCCCCAAGAAAGTACAAACCAAATGCTTTTATTCCATAATAGATTTTTCTTTTTCTATCTTAGTAGCAACTTGACTGATCTTTTCAAATACATTTTTCTCCTCCTCTTTCTCATCCTTTAAAAAGCTGATGAAAGACGTCTAAGGCAACCAATTTTCCCTTAGAATTTAGTTTGATCATATCATTTAGAGTCATTACTGCAATAATTTTGAGAACTGCTCTATTTTTCTATGATGAAACAAACAAAACAAAACCCATAGTCACTAAACCAGCTCTGCTGAAGCTGCAGAGCAATTCCTCCTTTTTCTACACATGGCTTCTGAGAGAACATTTGTATCAAAAAAAAAAAAAGGTTGTAAACTTTGAGATAGAATCTGTTATTTTATAACAGTACAAGGTTATCTGTAAAATGCCAAGGGAGAATCATAACTGGCAATGCTGAAAACTCATGATAAAAATGGTGGCAAGGCTAAAAAAAGATTCAGCTTTTGAAATGGAATGTTTGAAGGATAGAAAGTGATGATTCTGAGCCACTTTATAAAACACAAGGGTGTTCTTGAGACATGCACAGGGTAATAATGGTATGGTTACATATACCTCTGTCAACAAAGGGAGTAGACTTTAATGATATTTCTTTGTAAGAAACTTTATCACATGAGATAAAATGCAGGAGAGAATCAGATGGATTCTACAATATATATTTCCTTTTCAACACACATAAGAACTGAATATTCCTTTTCATTTTCACTGCCAAGAGAACCAGACTCCATAGCTTTCCTAATTGGAAGGGGCACATTTACTTTTTTCTAAACAATTTCCTTAGCACTAATGCTGAGATTACACAGTTTCAACAGCCTACATTTTTTCATTTTCAACTGATCAGGTCATTTGAATATTGAGACTACAGTTCATTCTTCAGCTATACTTAGACTGTCATTGATAGGTTTTCACTGCCAATATCTACTTATAAATGAGCAGAGAGAATTCATCTCACTCCTTTCAAGCACCCAAGCTATATCTAAACAAACATTGTATTCCATTTTTTATCTACTGTCCACCAATACCTATTAATAGCAAATAATAGCTTTATGTCAAGTTATTGGAGCTGTATAAGTCCCTAAGACACGGGTTCTCAAACTACGGCCCTGAGGACATTTATGAGGCCGCAGGGTTATGGCAAATGGGCTGAGGGAAGGAGACAGAGTGTGAATTTTTGTTTTTACTATAGCCAGGCCCTCCAACAGTTTGAGGGACAGTGAACTGGCCTCCTATTTATAAAGTTAGAGGCCCACTGCCCTAAGGCAAGGACAGTGAATCAATCCAGTGTCCTTAAATATAGACAACAAATGACATCATCCTATGATGACTTAAAGCAATGAGACTAAACAGGTATTGTCAAGATATTGTTAGTTATAAGATATTCAAAAGAATAACAATGAAAGAAAATGAAGAATGAGAAAAGGAAATAAGTTTCATCCCACCATCTCATTTTTACATTAGTTACTAATAACAATATGGGCTAAAGGGATGATTCTTTAAGATCTGGCTATTCTATTCTCCATTTGATAAATGACCAAAGTACATGAACAATCAATTTTCAGAAGAAGAAATTAAAACCATTTCTAGGCATATGAAAAAGTGCTCTAAATCACTATTGATCAGAGAAATGCAAATTAAGACAACTTTGTGGTACCACTACATACCTCTCAGTTTGGCTAAGAGGAAAAGATAATGACGGATGTTAAAGGGAATGTGAGAAAACTGGGACACTAATACATTGTTGGTGGAGTTGTGAACTGATTCAACCATTCTGGGGCACAATTTGGAATTATGCCCAAAGGCCTATCAACCTGTGCAAACCCTTAGATCCAGAAGTGTTTCTAGTGGGCTGATATCCCAAAGAGATATTAAAGGAAGGAAAGGGACCCACATGTGCAGGGGTGCTTGTGGCAGCCCTTTTTGTAGTGTCAAGAAACTGGAAACTGAGTGGATGCCCATCATTTGGAGATTGGCTGATTAAGTTATAGTATAAGAATGTGATGGAATATTATTGTTCTATAAGAAATGATCAGCAGGATGATTTCAAAGAGGCTTGGAGAGACTTACATGAACTGATGCTGAGTGAAATGAGCAGAACCAGGACATCATTGTACATGGCAACAGCAAGATTATATGATGATCAATTCTGATGGACATGGCTTTTGTCAACAATGAGATGATTCAAGCCAGTTCCAATTGTCTTGTGATGAAGAAAGCTATCTGTACCCAGAGAGAGGATAGTGGGAACTGATGTGGAATACAACATAGTATTGTCATTCTTTTTGTTGTTCTTTGCTTGCATTTTTTTCTTTCTCTCTTTTTTTTTCCTTTTTGATCTGATTTTTCTTGTGCTGCATATTTGTGGAAATATGTATAGAGGAATTATACATGTTTACAATGTATTGGTTTAATTGCTATCAAGGGGAGACGGTGGGGGGAAGAGAGGAAAAATTTAGAAAACAAGATTTTGTAAGGGTGAATACTGAAAATTATCCATGTATATATTTTGAAAATAAAAAGCTTTAATTTTAAAAAATCTGTCTGTTCTGCAAAGTAGTTTGTATAATTTAACCTTAATAGATAACCTGATTATTTTGATTCCTTTTTGAGAAAATACAGATATAAACACATTAAGTTTACTCACATATTGGATTCCCCCTCTCCTCCCAGAAAAAAAAAAAAAAAAAAAGTATACAAATTCCACATCCTATTGCACATTTTTCTGATTCAGAAGTTGTCTTCCCAGGGCTTCTATTAACTACTGATATCATTTGTAAATTTTTTAAAATGCAAGTTTTTAAAACAATCCAAAGTTAGAAAACAATTATATGAGGATGATGGGAAACACTGAGGATGATGCACACAGAGACACTCCCCAACCACTACCACTAAAACAAAAAAAAGCAGTAAATTTTTTTTTTTTGAGAATATACATTTTCCACTGAGAGGAGACAGAATAACATAATAGCAATATTTCATAGTAAAAGATGACTGAAATGAGGTCTACAAATACTGGAATGGGAGAACTAGAAGAAAATTAATGAATAGAAGGGCATCAAAAGATCCAAGAAAAAAAAAAGAAAACAAAATTGAAACAAAATATAGTGCCAAAAAAAGTAAGAAATAATGGTGAAAACACATGTACAGAAACTTTTCTCAATAAGAAAATAAAAGTTGTTCATCTTCAGAGGAAGAAACTGAAATTTAAAAATAAAAAAATTTTTTTTTAAATAAATAAACTTTTCTACTCCAAAAAGTAATGGGAGAGACTAAGGAAAAACAAAGGAGGAGGAAGAATAGGAGGAAAAGGAGGAAGAGAAGAAAGGAGAAAGAGGAGAAGGAGGAAAAAAAGAATAAAAAGGAGAAAGAAGAAGAAAAACAAGATTATATAAAGAAAACCAACTAACTAGAAAAGGAGATCCATAAACTTAAGAAAGAAAAATGAATCCTTGAAAACTAGAATTGAACAATGGCAACCCAGTGAAGTTAAAAGAGACCAAGAAATAATAAAACAAAATATTAAAAATGAAAAAAATAGGATAGAATGTAAGACATCTCATAAGTTTTTCTTATGAGTTTTTGTAGTTTTTCTACAGAACAAATCAATAAAATATAAAAATAGCTGGACTATCTGAAAACTACAACCAAAAAAAAAAAAAAAAAAAAAAAAAAAAAAAGAATATTTATATAACAATATAAGAAATAATTAAAGAAAAGTGTCCCAAAGTGGAAGGAGAAGAAAGTAGAAATTTAAAAAAAAAAAAAAAAAAAAAAAATACACCAATCACCAGCTGAAAAATATCCTATATGGGGAAATCAGATTCTACTATAATATTATAGCTAAATTCTGAAACCCCCAGATGAAAGATAAAATATTACAAGAAAAAAGAAAAAAAAATCAAATATAATGGTGCCATAATTATAATTACACAAGGCCTAGCAGTGACTACATTAAAAGACCACATAAAAAAGACACTATAAATTGAACAACAAACGAACTAGAATTGAAACTAAAAATATCACACACTGAAAAATGAAGCATTATCTTGAATGGATTTAAAAAAAAAAAAAAGACACAATGGATCATCAGACTTTCAGGATTTTGTAGCATAAAGATCTGAACTTAATAGAAAATTTGAAAAATTAGATTCAAGAGAAATATCAGGTAAACTCCAAAAAATAATTTCAAGGAACTCAGACAAAAGTGATTATGCTTTATACATGGAAATGTAAATTAATATGTGGTTCATTGGAAAGAAAGCCTAGAGTAGCGCTGAATATAATGTGATTCAAAAAAAGCAAAACCACAAAGGAAAAGGTAAAAAGAATAATCAGATTATAGGAAGAGAAGATTATGACACAGGAATTAAGATAGGGAAGAAGGGTTGGTAGTTCTGAAACCCTATTCACAATGGAAATGGATTAAAGACAGAAATAGATAGAAGGATAGCTAGATATAGATATACACACACAAATATAAAAGTCTTCTAAATTTATTAAGAAATAAGAAGGGGAGGGAATAGGATAATAGATTATATTAAAGGATTAATAGGAATGAGATAAAATATATAGATTAACAGGAATGGAACAGAGTGAAGGAAAGGATAAAAGGAAAAGGGGGGCAAGATTAAGAAAGGAATTTGGGGAATAGTAGGAGGAAAGGGGAATTTAAGTCATAGCAAAAAAAAGTAGGAAGCAGAAGTAAAGTAGAGGAATTAGCAGGGACAGAAAACAAGATACATGGAAACATAATAATAATAATAATCAGGAGAAAAATTTATTAGAAAAAAAAAACACAGGGAGAATAATAATTGATCTCAGAATTAAAATTAAAATAGGGTCAATCAAAAGAGAAAAAATAGGGAAACTACACTATTTGCCAGTCATATTAATTATTATTGTTTTATTAGCAGTATTAACAGCATTAGATTAACAACATTAACAACAACTACATAGGGTAAGATTAAAATATTTCTGTGTTATAGTAAATGATGAGTTGTTAGATTTAAAAAAGAAAGACCTGGATTTAAGGAGAATGAAATAAAATGCTATTTTAAAAACTTTCAAGTTATAATAAGACTTTTGGAAAATCCTGTACATGAATAAAAATAGTAAGAAATTGCAATAAAACAAAAAAGAAAAGAGAAGCTGCAGAATATAATAGAAAATGATATTAACATATTGTGAATGTATTGCTCTTTTATTGACTTTTCTCTTTAATAATTTTTTAAAAGACATTTCTCTTTAGGAAATTCAAAAAATATGGCCAATAATATTGACTGATAATTAGTTAGAAAAATATAGGAAAAATATAAGATTTGTTTTTCAGAAACTATTCTTATTACATCATATCAAGAACTCTTAATTATACTGAATTTCCTAAGACTCAATTAACTTACTTGTGGTGACACTGACTTATTACATTTGATATATATATATATATATATATATATATATATATATATATATATATATATATATATATATTTTTTTTTTTTTTTTTTTTAATGAAAAAGAATATTTGAGGAGGAGGTAGGGGACATTTTTTTTTCTTAGTATTCATAAACATTTTTACTAAAATTACTTCATAAACCCCAAATGTAAACACACACAATAATATTGTTTTACAGCCCACTGACAATCCTATTTTTATTACCTATAGCTGTCTTTCATAAAGGAGAAACATAGATTAAAGCAAAGTAACCAAAAAACATCAGGTTCATCTCTAATCAAGTCAAGGCATGTGAGATGGAACACTAAAGAAGTTTTCTAATAATTATTTATCAAAATGCAGTGGCTCTGAATTACACTTCAAAGAAAAACTACATTCAAGTTTCAAATATAATTAAAATTTTGAACTTATTTGTCATGATTAAAATCATATTTAGAGCTAATTATTCCAAATATTTAATGGCATTATTTTCAGCATTAAAGAATATTTTCCCAGGAAACATAAAGATATTGATACAATAGAGAATAATGATTCCTTTACCGCCTTTTCTTTCATTAAGCATATACAAGTGAAGAATACAAAATAAAATTCCAGAATGACTTTAGTGTATAAGCATCGAATAAAAATTGTTTCTCAACTTGTACTTGATAGAATGCTTAACATCTATAAAATTATTATTGTTAAAGTTTATGTCAGTTACAGTCATGAGGCTTCACTTAACTTAATGTAGTTTTATATCTCTAATTTTCCTAAGTGGGATGTGAACTCTACAGCTATGGTCTACTGAATATTCCATGAACCTCAAAAATATTCAGAACAAATTATCTCCTCTTTTATAGGCAAAAAAATAAAGGCACGTCTAAAATGGGACACATTATCTCTCCAAGGACATAATATTGGCCTATTCTGCTATTTTACACAAAATAAATTTTATGTTTTTTCCTGTCAATCCACATACTTAAATTCCAAAGCAAAAGCCCAAAACCTAGGTCCTAAATAAACTGCACTCGAATGCAAGTTCCTCATCATTATTAGGACTAATTGCATTGGTAGAAGGTGATTATAACTAGAGCACTTTGGCAACTTGTACATATTTATGATAAAACTTAAACCCATGCTGAAAGCCAGCTAAGATTCAAAAAAAATATTTAACTGATTCACTTATAACACAGCTATGCGCTTCAATATTTCAAAAGAACTATGATTCTATCAGAGTAGTTACCCTTTAGATGAGCACAGATCTCACCACCTTTCCAGACTCTGGTGGTCATCCCACTAGGGATATGCCTCTCTGAAATTAATTTCAGATATAGGTCTGAGATCCAATACAATGTGTTATTGTACCGGTACATGAAAGCTTTTTGGCTTCACAGGCCCCACCAAAGTCTGGATTGGTCTTTGAAAACCTATCATCAATACCACCAAAAGATAAAGAACTGTGACATTTAATGTATGCTTTACAAAATAGCAATTCTTGGATTACTATACTTTTCAAACTTAGGTACCTCTAACAGTGACTATATTATTTTTATCAGTGTCTATAATAGGGATGTGTGCTTGTTCTAGAAAGTTTTGCCACCAATTTCATTGTGAACACCTTGACAGTAGCTTCATAATTAATTCTAAGGATTTAAAATGATGGGAATACTGGGGACTCAAACATAATCTGAACTTTTTTCAGATTTCATAAATATGTATGCATATGTATTTTTTCCTCTATTGATAAGCAGAAATGATGACAGTGATTGAGCATTGATTCTTGAATGACAAGATAACTGATATGAAGGTCTATAATCCTGAAGTCTAACCATCATGCTTTTCAGCATTCCTATTTATATTTATTCTGCCAATCTACTGGCTCTGGCCTCACATTACATAAACATATTCAAATCTCTCTCATTAACAAGCAAACACAACAAAACAACTTCATTTGCCTTTACTAAGTAAGCCTAGGCTACTGTCATATTTGTCCTTTTTTTCAGAGTCAAGCTCCTAGGGAAAAAAAGTAAAAGAAAAAGAAAGAAAAAATAAATGAATATTCATCTCATTTGTTTTCCTCTAGCTCACATATGATTGCTCCATTCTAGATTTAAACCCCATGGTCCTTATTAATCAATTGAAATTAAATTTTCTGATAGTATTAACAATTATTTATTTGCTAAACTAGATGGTCTTTTCTTAGTTTTTTTTTTAACTTCTCAGAGTGATTCTTGCTGGTACTTGAAATCAGGATGGCATGTGAGTGGAAGAAAATGATGAACATGACTTATTTTTATTTTTGACATCCAAAAATTACTGAAAATAGAAAAAGTTTAGTCCAGTGGGTAAGGAGGGGCCCAAAGGATTTATGAGAAAAATATATTAAAGTAATACAGAGAAAGAATAGATAGTTGGGCTGGTGGATACACACAGTGATAACATGGATAAATATCTATAGGCATTAAAATCTTGTAGGGTCAAATGTTGAAGTTGTTAGTGCTTTGGTTACTATACATTATTAAGTATACCAAAAAGGGGTTTTATTATAGATTTTACCCTAACTCATATTTTCCAAATTCTTTTTCCTTTGTTTCAGGACTATGAAGATCTGTAATTATGATTCAAAGGCATTTTAAGAAACATATAGCTAAAATCAAATCAGGAAGAATTAATTCTTAAATAAAGATTTAAAAAGATAAAGTAAAATAAAGATTTAAAAGGATAAGTATTTAAAAAGTGGCATTAGCATATATGGTAGCATCAATAGTTTTCACTAAACAAGACTAAATGGAGCTATTAGAACTATTACAAAACTGAAGACCAACTGCTATTATGGAATGCTATTCCAATCAGAAATTTTTTTTAAAAGTCATCTTCATCTTCAAATCAATTACCAAGTTATGAATAGGACATGTTACATTCAACCTTTCATTAGTCTTCCTCATCTGACATTTCTCATTCCTTCCTGGATGATGCTTTTGTCCCCTTTGGCCAATAGAGATTCACAAAGCCTTTGATATATCTATGAACACTCAACTTTGCCTTCTTCCAGGTCATTCATTACTTCAAATAGAAAAAGTCTTTTAGTTCACATTTTCTAAATTACCAACCTTCCTCAAGATCCCCCCAGAAAAATTTATCAAATTATATCTTCTTAAGGAAATATTCTCATTGGGAAACAAACAAACAAACCACCACCACCACCAGCTATCAACATTTCAAAGACTCACCAAGGTCCTCTTTTCCATGTGGTACAGTCAATAATATTTATTAGGTCCCTACTATGTATATATGTATTTGAATAGTATTACTAGAAATATGTATAATAGTATCAGAAATCTTAAGCACTATAATGCTTTGCTTAATATCATATTATCCAGGTAAATCTATATTAGAAACATCTGATAACAAATATTATTCAATGTAACATGTTTACATGTTTATGTTACAATTTGATGTATGTTTTTCTCTTTCCATTACCTAAGAAAAGTTCTTCTAATACCAAGGTTTAGTCTTTTTTTCAACATATGTTCATACTTAGGATCAAGGTCTAGCATGGCCCTTAAAATCACCTACCTCCATTTTACAAAGGAGCAAATCCTACAAGGTAGTAAGTGAGAATGCTACAAAGATCACCTTAATAATGATTCTGTAAGGTTAAAAAGCATTTTCATAACAAGAAATTTATGAGATAATTAATAGAAATTTCTCTTTTTACAGCTGAAGAAACTAATGTCTTCTCACCCCCATATCAATGTTTTATCAATTGCACCAAGGGCACCTAACACAAAGCACACATGTTGCTACAAAAACCCTTCCTCAACTGCCTCTCATTCCCCTTTTTGAATTCCTTCCCATAAAAATGAAAGATCACAGCCTCAGTGCTGGAAGAGACACAAGAAGCAATAAAGTTCAATTCTAAATGAAAAAGAAAAATTGAACTCCAGAGAGATCACGACTCAACAATCTTCTCTGACTCCTAATCCAGGGCTCTTTCCATGCTACTCTAAAGATTCTACAGGAAAATGTGCACCTTTTGGGAGAGACTTAGCCTTAACACTGGAGGAAATGCTAGGCCTATCTGTGCAACAAACCCTAACACTGGTGCCCCATCCCCTTCTTCCTAGCCCTAAAATGTAAAAACAAAAAAACAAAAAAAAAAATTTTGAAAGACAATTTAAATGAACTCTTTTTTTCATGTCCTCCAAGAAAACCCATTCCCCCACCCCCAAAATCTTTTTGGCTTATTTGCTCTCTCCAGTTTGCCAAAACCTTAAGCTTCCCTATAAATCCTATCTTCCCCTAAACCCATTCTGAAACACACAGAAATCCCTGTTCCACAGTCGCTAGACAATCTCTTTTCCCAGAAGCCTTCATTCTCCCTTTTTGTTCAGGGAACACTTTCTCTTTTTCCCTCCAAAAGGGAGCTCAGCAGAGGGGACTACACGTTTTCTCCAGAGAGAGGAGGATGTGGGGGGCTCGTCCGAGGAGAGCTCTCAAAAGGCGCATGCGCCCCCACTCGGGGCTCAGAGGCAAAGCGTGAGAGCCGCAAGTAGAGCGCATTGCGGGTTTGGGGGAAGCGACCTACAGGAAGGAGGGGGGATTCTTTAGTGTAGGGCGGGGATTTTAGAGGGCCGGGAAGGCGGCCCCGCCCGCTCAGCAGCTAAAGAGCAGCCGCAGCCTGGATAGGAGAAAAGGCGGGGGGGGGGGGTGAGGATGGGGGGGTGACTTACAATTTCAGCATCCACTCCCCCTCCAGCACTAGGGTCCAGTTGGAGGAGGTCATGGCTCGTACCCGGCTCTGCTCCTCCTGCCCTGCCGCCGCTGCCGAAGGGGGCCCAATCATCGCCATCGCCACGGCCATTGCAGCGACCAAGAAGCTTGGGGCTCCAGGCCTCCGGGCTTCCTTGGCGCTTGGGCCGGCCATGTTGAAAGGCAGGAGGGAAGACAAGCTTTGAAAGTCAGGAAGTGAAGCAGAGGCTGGCTCTGCGGCGGGGAGGGGGGCGGGCTCGGGGTTTTTTTTCCCTCCCCCCGCTCACCATCTCAGGCCCCCACCTTTTTCTCTGTTTCTTTTTTAAGGTGGTCTGGAGAGATTCCCCAATTCCTCAGACTCTTAACCTGAGTGTAGGGTCCTCCCAGGTCTTTGGGCAGATAAAACCTGAAGGAAAGTCAGGAAAGCCCCTGCCATCCCCCTCTCTCTAGCCCCTAGTCTCTATCCTCTCAGCCTTGAGGTCTTTCCTCGCCTTTTCCTTTTTCACTTGCTTCTGGGCTTGGGGGTGGTTGCCGTGGCAACGAGCGCCCTTTCCTCCCCTCCTTTTCCTGGTTGCCACAGCCGAAAATAAACCTATGAGCCAACGTGCTTTTATTAAAAGGGAAGCTTCTAAAGTGGCACCGCAGAGCAGGAATGGTGTGGGGATTTTTTGTTTCAGCCCTTAGGAGAGAAAAGGAAAAGACATGCAATTAAAAAATTGCTCCCTACCAACCTTAGAGACAGAACTGGCAAGCAAAAACAGCTACCTGTGATAGATTTTCATGTTGCTTTAAGAGAAATTGTGGGCATTAGTTGCTAGAGGGAAAATGAAAATAGTTTATTTAATATTTTAAAAATCTGGCTACCGATTCAGAAGGACTAAGAAAAGTGCTGTCAATGAAAAAAGATGAGATGTTATTTTAAAAGAAATGCAATTGTATTAAGAGCTAAATAGACTGATCTTTGATATGATACTTTTATTCGTGGACTTAACATATATATTGCATTAAGAATATATGGGGTACTTAACTAGATAATCTACCTCACCTGACATGGTACTAGATTTTTGCTCGTAGCATTATCACCATTTTACAGATGGAGAGAAGAATTGAAAGAGATCAAATGACTTCATTATATAACTGATAAATATCAGAATTGGGATTCTAATCTGGTTGCCTCAGTGGTGCAAAGAGAAGTTAATGGATTCTACAGTCAAAGTAGGAGTTAGAAATTAGTGTCTGTAAATAGGACTTTCAGTAACTAAGGCATTTCGGGAATCTAAAAATCATTCAGTGAAAACAGATTGTAAAAGATGTAAGAGGACTTCTGAGATTATTTAGTATAGCTGACTGACCTTTCTTGGAATCCCTTTTATAATATTAATCTGAACCATTCTCTGCTTGAATATAGCCAGATTTGAAAAAGATGTTCTCTATTTGAGACAATGATCTATTAACTTAATTTTAAAGCCTTGATAGATTTGCTTCCATGTAACTTCCACTTTAGTTCTGTCCTCTAAACAATCTACCCTGTCTTCCCCAAGTTTTCTTTTCAGACATTTGAAGCCAGTTAGGTCTTCTCTTACTGTCCTTTCTGTACAATTCAGCATTTAAAGTGTTCTGTGCAACCATTCAGGAGAGCAATTTGGAACTATGTCAAAAAGTTATCAAACTGTGCATATCCTTTGATCCAGCAGTGTTACTACTGGGCTTATATCCCAAAGAGATCCCAAAGGAGGGAAAATATGTGCAAAAATGTTTGTGGCAGCCCTTTTTGTAGTGGCTAGAAACTGGAAATTGAAGGGATGTTCACCAATTGGAAAATGGCTGGTTAAATTATGTTATATGAATGTTATAGAATATTATTGTTCTATAAGAAATGACCAGGATGAATACAGAGAGGCTTGGAGAGACATACATGAATGATGCTAAGTGAAATGAGATTATACACTTCAACAACAATAATACATGATGATCAATTCTGATCAATGTGGCTCTCTTCAACAATGAGAGGATCCAAATCAGTTCCAATTGATCTGTAATGAACAGAATCAGCTACACTCAGAGAAAGAACGCTGGGAAATTAGTATGACACACAATATAACATTTCCACTTTTTCTGTTAATGTTTGCTTGCATTTTTATTTTTTTCTTCTCAGGTTATTTTTACTGTCTTCCTAAATCTGAGCTTTCCTGTGCAACAAGATCACTGTATAAATATGTATACATATATTGTATTTAACATATACTTTAACATATTTAACATGTATGGGACTACCTACCATCTGGGGGGAGGTGGAGGAAAGGAGGGGAAAAGTAGGAACAGAAGGTTTGCAAGGGTCAATGTAGAAAAATTACCCATGCATAAGTTTTGTATATAAAAAGCTATGATAAAATTTAAAAATAAAAAGTACTGAATTTCTCCCCCCCAAAAAAAATGTTCTGTGTAAGGCCATTGGGTCAGAGATTAGGAATACAAAAGTAAAAATGGTTCCTTCATATCTTAATATGAGGATTTTACATCTTCACAAATTTGCCTTTAGTCATTTCTGAGGAGAGCAGTTAAAAATGGGGGAATAGGAAGGTATTTGTATAAAAGTGCAATTGAGCTGACCCTTAATGGAAGCTAATATGAGAAGTAAAAGTAAGGAAGCAGAGTTTTTATGCAAAGGCATAGGGATAGAATTTTTCACTAGAGGATAATTAATAGTGTAGTCTTGACTACAGGGGCATCCATCAATAGTGAATGAGTCTGGTTAATAAGATAAAGATAGCAAAATACCCTTAATTAAATTATAATATTAAATTAAAATGTTAGTGATCTTTATGAGATTAAAATCATATAAAATATATATATGGAGAAATAGTAGAAAACCATAAATTAGGACACTTAAGAGAATAAAATAACCTTATATTCCTAGATTTTTAAAATATAAAGTCATTTTTAAAGCTCTCTGGTTCCAGAAACAAACTGGAAAATTAGAACAACAAACACCAAATAGACAACAAAATGTTCATGAAAGGTTAGTATTTGATAAATCTGTAGAAAGTCTTAAAAATCTAGGGAAAAAATTCATTTAACAAGCATACTTGGGGAAATTAACAGGTAGGAAAAGGGTTTAGACCTGTGTCTTATACAATGTACTTCTAGCTACATGAGATTCTTAAACATTGAAATGGAGTAACACTTTTCTGGTATTCAGTGAAAACAATAGTTTTATTCAACAAAAAGAAAATTATTAGGGAATATACTGACATACTTGACTGAGTTTTTTTTTTAATTTCTGTAAGATCTTTGGAAGTAAAATGAAAAAATACTGCAAATAAAATTTAAAATTTGACAAAATGAAGAATTGGTAATGTTAGTAGGGGTTATGTATAGGATATTGCAAGAAACAATTTTAAAGGGTATAACCATTAAAAGAAAACTGATATTTGAAATACATCATCACTAACAAAGATAAGTAAAACAATTTTAAAATACTGCTTCATACCCAGCAAATGGTCACAAGTACTTTAAAGAAATGAATCATAGAATTTAAATAATATAAGGCACTACCTAATGCAATCTATAAAAAAATAATCCATTCTGGTAATGGTATACTAGCCTTTAAAGGTCTTCATTGAAGTAAAACTGATGAAGTTGCAAAAGAAAAAATACTCATCTACTGCCAGTAGAATCATAAACTTGTAGAAACTTTTTAGAGGGCAATCTGGCATTACATAATAATTCCAAAAATAATTATACCATTTGACCTGATCTAATTATATTTCATTGTTGGCAATATAACTTAGAAGCATTACTGAAAATCAAAACAAAAATTGGATTGGAATTCAGGAGAGAGAGCTTGGTATAGAAAAGTCTACATCTGGTAGTAATCTGCCTGCTGAATTTAGGAAGGTATGGAGATTCATTTGCCTGGCATATAATAGAAGGTCAATAAATGATAGTTGATTAACTAATTGGAGTGAAGTTGGGCAAGGGATGACTTGGATTACTGCTTTTTTCCCTTAGCTACTTTTGCCTGCTTACTGTCTTCCCAGTGATTCTTTTCATTTATTTTGTCTTGCTCATCAGCTAATTAGTTAATCCTCCCTTCTTGTTCATTGCTAGTAGAATGGCATTTTGCTCATTCTAAGCATAGAAAGAGACTCCATTCTGTATTCTCTTTCATCCAACCCTCTTTGAATATCTGCCCTATTTCATTTTCAATTTTTATTTTATTTGCCATATCTGTCTTTTTAGCAATTGGTTGTCCTGACTACATTGGAAAACTTGATGGGTGAAACCTATATATTTCAAAGTTGATAACTGGTCAGCTATGCATAACTATAATCTCCTTTAACATCTTCTAGAATTTCCTTAGCCATTTTCAGTTATTTCCCATAAACTAGGCCAAGGTAGTCTTTGTATTCCTATCTGGCTAATAATGGCTTTGTTATAGGCTATGCATAGCCTCGTATAATGAGAGACAAGTTAATTCCTATTTCTGACACTGGTAGATTCCTGAACAGACATGTCTGAGTCAAGTCAAGTTATACTTCTAACCTTTTTGTATCCGAAGTGTGTTGCAATCATGTTTCTTGATCTGATATGTTAAGTTCCATTGTATCACTATCAGTCTTTTTATGTATATATTTGAGTAATATTAGGCACCAGTTTCTAATAGTGAAACTCCTCAAGCCCTGTTAACAAATCTAGTTAATTTTTATGCTATGTGTCAATCCTGTCATTGACCAAATCCATTACAATTAGTTTCATCTTCTGGTAAGCATGAGCCACAATGATATTCTGTACAGTTGGTAGACATTCTGTTAGACCTGTCACATTGTTGCTTATATCAGTAGTAGTATCCTAGGTAAACTCTGAGGGTGGGTGAGCATCTAGTTCATCAGTTTGTGTTAGAGATTGCTTAGTGCAATTGGTACCATTTGTCTTTTGTGATACATCTATACTTTGTTGACACATCTAGTTCAGCAGGATTGAGTCATCACTTGCTGTGCCACTGAGTCATGTTAATATCTATTTGCAATACTATTTTTCTTTCTAAACTATGTTGCAACTATGTTTCTTAGTCTGTTCCTCTTTAAATTGTGTTAACTTCAGTTTTTAATACTGAAGTCTCCTGAGCCTCTATGTTTTGAAGTTTGTTTTGACAATATGCCTGTACTATAAGACTCCTGTGCTAAGGGTAATGTTAGCTTCTATTGTTAAAAAAAAAAAAATAGTCTCTTCAGATATACTTGTCATTTCTCATTCAAGTTGCAGTGCAATTCTTACACAATTAATTTTCTACTTTGCATTTGTGAACCATTTATAATCTAGTTTAGCAGGACTTATCAATTTGTTTGAAATGTCTATGGGATATTGGTAGCTAATTTACCACTACTTTTACACATCTGAACCATAGTCACATCAAGTTTATAGGACTATTCATTTGCTTTTAAATGTTAGCCTTGTGGATATTCAATTTTACTATCGCTAGTCTCATTTTTTCATATATTTGAACCATGTGATTCCCCAATATTATTAATTTCCTTTCTGATATGTCTGAGAAATATTTTCATCCACTTCAACAGTAGTAAACACCTTTTCAGGAAGTCTGTTTTGTATGAATCCTGTTGACATATATTTCCAGATTATGATAAGTAAGACAAGGGACATTTCAATATTCTTAAATATAGATAGTGCATTTGTGAATGATAGAAGATAACAATATGACTATCTTTTAGGTGGCTGAAATGGGGATTGAGAAATGTGAAGAAATCAGTGAGTAGGGATGCTTGAGGGACAATGATGCTGAAGTCACCTAGTATGAGTTCAGGATTTGAGGAGAAAGGCATATTAGTAAACCATGTACTACACACATTGATAAAAGAAGAGTGACCTGAAAGTCTGGAGATAAATTACTAAAGTTTAATTGTCTAGTAATTATAGATTTCATAAATTTCAAAAGAGCTTTCTAGTCTTTTACTGGATCATCTTCTAAATTACATCCTCTGACTATAGGTATCTCACAGGTCATTGGATTGGATTGTATTCTCATCTCTCAATAAATTACTTCACTTGGTGATCTCATTAGTTCTCATGGATTTAGTTATCATCTATATATAAATAATTCCTCACTTCTGCTTATCCTGCCCTAACTACTCTGCTGGCTTCATCTTGCATTTCCAATTGCCATTCAAACATTTCAGACTGAATGTCCATTAGACATCTTAAACTCCATATATCTAAAATTGAACTCTTTTCCCCCCTCCCAACCCTCCTCCACCTCAAACTTCCCTATTACTTTCAAGAGGAGCATTATCTCAGTCTCCTAAAGCTATGTGACATCCTTGACTTCTCACTCTCTAATCCTTATATTCAATCTGTTGTGAAGGCCTATCAGCTTGAATTTTACAATATCTCTCAAATGTATTCCCTTTTTGCTGCTATTTCAATATCCATGATGAAAGTCTTCATCATCTCACATTTGGACTACTGCAGATAGCTAATTGGGGTGGAGTGAAGGTAGAGTGTGTATCTTTTCCAAGACATTTGCCCATTACAATCATTTTACATTTAGTTGCTAAAGTGATATTATCTAAGTACAGACTCAACCCCATCACCCCTTTCAATAAACTCCAGTGGCTCTCTCTAAGTCCAAGATCAAATACTAAGTTCGTTTTTTGTTTTGTTTTGTTTTGTTCAAATACTTCCCTGTCCATATTTCTAATCATCTTAAGTCAGTAAACATTAAGTACTTACTACATGTCAGGCTTTGTACTAAGCACTGGGAATAAAAAATAACAAAAGTTCTAGCCCTCAAGGAATTTATGACCATATTCCTCACCTTCCATATTCTCTTTGGTCATCGAATCTGCTTTTCTTGTTGCACAAACAAGTCATTCTCATCTTTCAACTTTGGTAGTTTCTCTGTGCCCCATATTGGTCCCTCCTTATATCTACTTTCTAGCTTCTCCAACTTTCAAATCCCATTTAAAATTCTCTTTAATTGTAATTTCTCCCCATCAGTGTTTGATTCTAGAGTTTTCCTTTTATTAATTATCCCACAATTTTTCTGAAAGTAGTCTGTATATATTTGTTTACTTGTTTTCCACATCAGATGATAGGCTCTTTGAGGGTAGAGATTTTTTTTTTTTAATACTTAATGTTTGTGGACTGACTAGCTGACTAGAATCTCTTAAATCAAATTGAAATCCATTATAATTTTTTTTTATCATCTTGAGCCAAAATTAAACTATATTTATAAATCCCATATTGTGATTTGTCTGTTGCCATTTGAACATTTAATATAGCAGTAGTAATCACCACTTTCTCTGGTACTCTGGTAAGTACCATCTAACATCTAAGGAATGTAGATAATGATTATTTTACTTAACCTTCTGAGCCAAAAATGAAATTATATTAATGAATTTTCTCTGTTGACATGCCTGAGTCATGTGGACATACAATTCAGCCTAGTGATCCCTTAGTATAGAATCCTGAACTGAAACCTATTGGAACCATTTCTAACACTTTTTCCCTCCAGGGGATGGATAATCCTGGGTTATTATGTCTGAAGAACAGAGAAATCCATATCAGGAATACTTTTCATTCACTGACATGCCTGATTTATGTTAGGAGCCATGGACCTCAATCTTTGTCTTCTCTGATATGTCTTAAGATACATGAGTATCCAGTTTAAAAATAGTAATCACTTTCTCTGGTACTCAACCTCTTTATCTTGTTGACATCCATTACTAATCATTTGCCATTCTGAGTTAAGATGAAATCATATCCTTAGTAGTATTCATAGATGTATCTAAGCAATAATACCACTGGTTCTGACATGATTCCTTTTGTATATTAATATGTCTGAGTCAAGTGGATACAGTGTTAACTATTTTTCCATGTAAGCCATGTTGAATTCCAGTTTTATACTGTTTCTTCCACTGGTATGTCAGAGCCTTGCAAGCCTCTAATTCTGAGTCTGTAAGTATCCCTAGATGGTATATGTGAGTCATACTGATGTGTACATCCAACAATCTTGCTCCATGTTCATGACAATTGTCTCAATTCTTTGACTCTGTCTCATATCTAAGTTATGTGAATTTAGATCAGTTTTGATTGTTTTCTCATATTCTGGGAATAGAGTCATGTTAATACTGAGTATCAATCTATTCATCCTTGTAAGCCAAAATGAAACCTTTTTTCTTAGTTTTTGCTTTAATAGGCCCAAGTAAAGGGCCTAATCTAATGAAGGTCTTTCAGCACTTGTAATTACATTTTCTGGAGCTGAGATGGTTCTAAATATTGATGCTAACATTTCTTACCAATTTTTTTTTTTTTTTTTTACATCTGATAATTTGTCTCCTTATTCTTTTTAATGTTTGAGTCAGTTTGATTCCATTTCAAGAGTAGTTACCATTTACTGAATCATACCTGTGTCATACATGATGACCATGGATTCCATATTTGTCTTCCTAAGTGTCTTACTTAGATTGATTCTCTAATATCTCTATTATTGAAGCCTATAATTTATTGACCTTTGTCAAGATGAATCTTATTTTTCTTAGTCTCTTCCTCTGGTAGAACTGAGCTACATTAGCAATCATTCATGTCAATAAGAAATTTCTTGGTTAATCTACAGATCAAGTAGACACATGCTATGTACACTAACTCATTGGAATTCCAAGATGACTGCTAATAGTTTCATTTTCTAATATGTACAAACCATGTAAGTTTCTAGTTCTAACGCTGTTAATTTTCTTAGAAGATAATTGATATACATCTAATAACTATTGTTTTCTGAGCCAGGATTACAATGATTCCTCCTCTGATATGGTTTCCCCATGTTAGATGTTCTAAAATTTAGTGTAATCCCTTATCTTTTTTGAGATTAACTATTCTTTTGTTCGTCATATAATTTTCATTATATCAAACAATGGTGAAAATTGGTTCTTTAGTATAATTTTGTACAATGGGTCATTTATATGCCTGTCAACTTCTGCCACCATTGCTTTGTCCTAATGATATTGCTGAGCCATACCACGATTCTTTGCAGCACTAGTAAACAATTCTCTTGTAATATCTCAGTCAGTGGCTATGTTCTGCACCATTTTTCTCATCCATTGATTTGTCTTAACTTTCCTCTAGTGTTTGGGCATTTAAGTCATCTTCATATTGACTATCTCTTGCTCTTTCTGAGAAAGGATAAAACCATATTTCTTAGTTTCTTTCTCTGGTATATGTCACTCTCATTATTATTCATTACAGATGTTGATATTATTATCTGGTACATGTATCTGTAAGTCATTGAATATATAACCAAGCCATAAGTCCTGATAACACTAGTTTCTTCACATGCTATCTGTGAGTCATTTGTGTCAAAAATGTAAATATTTCTGTCTGAGACAGAATGATGTGTCTCCCTCTAGTATATTGCTAACACGTGACAAAATTCATAATGTATACCACTGTAATTTCAAATTTAACCTGTCCTTTGCTTAAAACCATTTTTTCCTGATCTCATTTATCTCAAAAGCCACGGTGAAATCTAGCTTTGTGATGCAAATAATTCAATGTACTTTGTATCATTCATTTGCCTGATTAGTATGACACTAATATTTTTTCCTATGGAATATCATTGAAATTATTAAATTTTTCAGCAGTCTTAATGAACATGAAAATCAACTTAATGACTTCGTTATGCTCTCTTTTTCTCTTATCCTAATATGTTTGCACTATGTGAATGTCCAGTCATATTTTTATCTGCTATTCTGGTATTTCAAAGTTAAATTACTACATATAGACATTTATACTCATCCTGGGAATCAAAATGAAACATTTCTTAGCAACCTCCTATAATAGGTCTGAACCATATTGTTTAACAATCTTTCACTTTTCCTCACATGCTATTGCTTAATCAAATGGACTCTTACTACCATTATTTATTTTTTTCTGAGCAGGTGTTGAGAACATCTATCTATTTGAATGGATTTATAGTGTTTCCTCAGGTATGGAGTTAAAATCCTCTTATTCTGAGACAATGAAACCAGATCTATCCATTTCCTTTTCTGGTATGAGTGAGCCACATTAAGTTATTAATAATGTAATGGTCAAAAGTAGCAAACACTTTCTCTGCTTCCAGATAAAAGCTATCTTTCATAGTTCTCTCCTCTGGTATGTATAAATCAGGTGACCATCCTGTTAAAGAATCTTAATTCCTCTGGAACTCTTGGAATCATTGTCATGTTGGAATCAATGACCAGCTATCTTTTTCATACTTAACTAGGGTTAAAAGGTTTTTAGTTGTCTCTTTTAATTTGTCTGAACCTTGTGTGAATTTGGAGAGTGTCATTTGCTTTTTCTGGAACTCTATTATTTGAAAGTCATGGTAACAAAGATTACAAATGTTGTTTATCATTCTAAGTTAATATGAAACAATCTGTTTTTTAGTCTCTGTAATGTGCCAGAATTTGAAACAAGGTGCTAAGTCAGTGGAATTGAAGAGACAATGGTTGTTTAGCAAGGTGCTTAACATATCTCTAGTTCAGTATATGTATTTAGTACTTACTATAGTTCCACAAAATTCACACCTTCAAGAGAACATATATAAGCTAGGAGCCCCAACCAAGATTCAGTCGGGGAGATTCAGAAGCCAGAGCTCAAGTTCTCAGAACCAAGGCCTCTAAGAAAGTGAACTGGGTCACAGGAAAGGAGACAAGATTTGGAAAGAGACAATAAAGGATTTGGACTTTAGTACCTGGCTGCATTTGGGGTGATTATTGAACTGAAACTAAAGCTGCCTCCAGAGACCTCAAGACAACCCCAACAAAAGAAGATTACATTTTAGGGTCCAATGTGGGGCAGACATAATCCTGATTTCAGTGGGAAAGTCGCTGATTCTGATTTCAGTGGAAAAGTCTCTGATCCTGATTTCAGTGGAAAAGTCTCCTCGATCCAGAAATTAGGGTGAGTACAAAAATAGACAAGAAAACTTTGTTAAAGGGATAAAGTAGTACTTCAGCTAAAATGGGACAGATGTTTAGAAAACAGTCTTTTCCAGTCCAAGGAAAATGTGTAGAGAGCATTGTCAGATTCTGAAAAGCCAAGGTTTGATTATAATTTGGGAGCAGATCATTGAACTTTTAGAAACTGTACAGTACACATCTCCTTGGTTCTCTATGGAAAAAGAATTAGATCTAGAGAAGTGGAAATTAGTAGGAGAGCAACTATGTCAATTCTACAATGAAAATGGACCTGACTCAATTTCCAAAGATACACTTTATACATACGATTTAATAGAACTGTCTTTAGGAAATTATATAAGTTATAGAATAAGGAAAAAGACAAAACAGCAGGAGGGGGAAGATTCAAATAAGATTCAAATAAACTAGATAAAAAGGATGAAGAATCAGATAAGAATGGAGTTAATTGTACAATTCTGAGTGTGACACTTCACAGCAGGAGCATTCCCCATCTCATGACCTTTCCCCCTCAATTAACCCTTCATGGGTGGTGGGAGAAGGAGGAGGGGGAGAGGCAGTAACACAATCAGCACTTCCTATGAAGCAGCCATTGACAAGATTATAAAAGGCATTGGTTAAGACTAAGAGAGAAGGACAGGATATATCTGATTTTAAAATGCATACACTGTCATTGAAGAGCTTGACTCTTCAGGTCAAAAAAGGAGAAGATATACTCCTTTTGATCTGGAAAAAAATTAAGGATTTGAAAAAGGGTTGCACTCTTTATGGGGCTACATCATTTTATGTTAAGATGTTACTAGAGAGGCAGTGGTGCAATGGATAGAGCACCAGCCTTGAATTCAGGAGGACCTGAGTTCAAGGACACTTAACACTTTCTAGCTGTGTGACCCTGGGCAAGTCACTTAACCCCAGCTTCAGGGGAAAAAAAAAAAGTTACTAGAAAATTTGGCTTATGAAACTTTAATCCCCAGTGATTGGAAATCCATAGTAAGGACATGTTTAGAATTTGGACAAAACTTATTGTGGCTTTTGGAGTATAGTGAATTATACTAGAGAAAGGACAGATAGAGAAGGAAACAGATGGGTGGTAATGAGCACCTGGAGAGAGACAGAAAAAGAGAAAAACCTTGAAACAAAGGAGAAGATCTAAGAACAAAGTTTGCAGAAATCAGTGGAGGCTAACCAGGCCACAGGAAAGGACACAAGACTTGGAAAGAAACAATAAAGGATTTGGACTTAAATACCTAGCTACATTTGGGGTGATTACTGAACTGAACTGAAACTAAGGCTGTCTCCAGAGACTCCAAGGAAATCCCAACAAAAGAAGATTACATTTTAGAGGAGAATATTACAAGTCTCCTTTGGTATGTCCAAACTATGAGAACAGAGGACAGCTAGATGGCCCAGTAGATAGAGCATTGGCTCTAATCAAAAGGAGCTGAGTTCAAATGTAAGCTCAGACACTTAACATCTGCTACCTGGATTCCCCTGGGCAAGCCACTTAATCTCAAGGGGAAAAAAGAAAGCTATGGGAATATCTAGTTCAAAAGTGTCATTTTCCAGATCTGGTACACAGATATTAATTATCAGCACATGTTGATATTGACTACCAATTTTCTTATCATTCTGTATGGGAATCAAAATATTTTCTAGTTTCCTTCTCTGGCACATTGGCCATGTGAACATTAAGTTTAAAAGTAGTAATCACTTTCTCTGAAACTCTGCTCTTAGTCCTCTCAGCCATGGCAAAATCTAATACTTCAGTACAAATTAATTCTGTGCATCATATGTCAATTCTACTACTAATATTTTCTCCCAGGAATAGCACTGAGATAAATAGCATTGAATACTGTGATCTTTTTGAGCAGTAGGAAACAATTGCATAATATCCAACTCATGTTAGTGACAAGGCACATACTTTTTCTCTTCAAAAGAGACATCTGTTTCTGTAGTTGATCAGTTTTTCTGCTACTCTAGCATCCATAAGTAATATTGATAACTATTACCATCCATATTCATCCTTTGGAGCCAAAATGAAAATATATTTCTTAGTTGCCTACAAGCATAGGTCTAAGCTATGTTAATCACTAGTCTGCCACTTTTTTTTTTCCAAGTGTTACGTCAAATGTATGTATACTCTTTCAAGTCATAATGATGCACACATTTGCTGCAGTTTCCTTAGTTGTTTTTTCTGAGCAACATAAGCAAGCCAGATCTGACATTATCATTGTTGAGATTTAGATGTAAGTCTTTGTTTCCTAAAATGCCTAAGCTATGTGGACATTTAGTTCTGTCTACTAGGATCCTATGAGATCTGAATTCAATACTATTAGTTTTTCTAATCCCATTCCCCCACTATCAACGCCACTAGTTTATCCTGTTTTAGGTTTGTCTTGAGCCAGATTGACTTCAATTTCAAGAGTCATTATCACTTACTATGGAATGTCTGGATGAGATTAGTGACCATGACCCCATTATTTATCTCATCTTTATGTAAGTCATGGTAATGTGGATTACAAATCTTTCTCATGCTAAGTCACTTTGAATCCATTTTTCTTAGTTACCACCTCTGTTCCATCAGTTCAAGAATGTTGATTACCTTGTCCAGTACTCTGGTATTGTTAAAGCAGGTTTAAACCAACAACCAACCATTTTTCTCATTATGGGCTAAGATACAAATATCTCTTACTATAGTTTGATCTATATGAACATCAAGTACAAAAGAAGGAATCAATTTTTCTGGTTCTCTGACATTTGTCATGTTATATGGATAACCAACCCATTTTTTTTCATTCTGAGCCAGGATAAAATCATATTTCTGTCTCCTCCCCTGAGGTTTCTGAGCAATATGAACATCCAGTTCAAAAGTAAGCAACATTCTTTTAAGTCATTTATATTCTAAGGCAAGATGAAACCATATTCTTTAGTCACCTTCTCTAATATGTCTGATTATGTGAACATGAACTCCAAAAGGAGAAACATTTTTTCTAGTATCTGGTAAGATATCTCAGAGTTTTTGTTTATTTGTTTGGATATTATCAATTTTATCATCCCAAGTCATTGGTATCTCTGGTATCTCTGAGCCATGGGAATATCCAGCTCAAAAGTAACACACTTTCTCTGGTATTCTGGTTGGTATATTTAAGTCATTTTGAGCTAGATTGTAAATCTTTATCATTGCAAGTCAAGAGAAAACCATTCCTTGGTCTTCTCTTCTGGCATGTCTAAGCCATGTGAACATCTGGTTTAAAAGTGTTAATCACTTTCTCTGGTGTCTCTTAACTCATGTGGATAATTATTTCAAGGTCTCTTCTAAGACTGAGCCATAAAAACACCCATTTCAAAAGTAGAAATCTCTCTGGTACTGGCAATGAAATTTTCTTTTAACTCTTGTTTGACTAAATTATTGCTATTTGTTGTCAAAATTCTTTTCTATTATGAGAGATGACGAAAATATCTTCCTTAGTCTCATCTTCTGGTATATCTAAGCCTTGTGAACATCCACTTTAAAAGTAAAAATCAATATGGTACTCTTTATGTCACATTTTTGCCATGTTCATATGAAAACCTATTTATTTTATCATTCTTAGTCAGATGATGCCTTGATTTTCTGTCTTTACTTCTGACATATCTGAACTATGAAGGAGCATTTTGAATATTAAATCATTCTCTCCCATATTCTCATATTTATTTATTTGAAATAAATATTTATGTTGAAACCCAGAATCAACTATCTTTCCAATCTATCCATGCTAAGTTGAAATCCCCCCTTGTTTTTTAAGACTCTTTACCTGGTATGTCTGAATCATATAAATATTAAGTTCAAAGATGGAAATCACTTTTTCTATTATGGTGGCAAAGGTAATATTTGATAACTAATATGCTTTATCAGTAAGAACCAGGATGAAATATTTAAGTCACTTTCCTTTATTTGCCTGAGACACGAAAACATACAGTGATACCGCAGTACTCATTAATTGGTTCCAAAAGGCATGATAAATGGTGAAAGTGATGAAAACCAAACAAATTTTTCTCATAAGAAATAATATAAATTGAAATAATCCATTTCGGAACTCAGAAATTCCACATTTTAGTTGGCACTTTATAGATTGGAGTTGTTTTTTGATACAAAACCTTTAAACAGACATAAATAAAAATAATTAGATAAAATAAATTTAACTTCACCTCCACTGAGAGGAATTGATAACCTAATGGGGGAGAAGAAGACAGAGATTATTGTTTGGAAGGGAAATCCCATTCTAATCAAACATCAGGCACTTGACATGGGTTCTTTCTCTCACGGAACCCTGCTGGAGACTCAAATTTAGGGAATTTCCCTAAAAATCAATCAAGAGAAATTTGCTTCTGCCTTTGTTTCAAAATGTTTCTGAAGTGAGATATTGTTTGATCATTAAACAAGACCATATTTCAACTTGCTAGAGCTTTGTCAGGGTGATACATATCAACAAAATTTTGTAATTCAGCCCACTTAGAACACATTTCTTTTAATAATGCAGTAGAGGCTTCCTTTTTCTTCCCTGAAGTTTCAGCCACTATCTATTGCTGCTTCCTTTGAAGTTCCAACATCATCTTAGTGTAGAGCTCTTGACTTTGTTTCTCTACTAACACTTCAATGCCTTCATCACTGACTTCTAGGCTTCTTCTAGGACTTGCCCAGAGCTACACAATGTCCTCACTAATGGGCTAAGTTTGGCCTCAAAGCCTTCAAAGTTCTGTGGAGTTACAGCTTTTGTCCATAATTTCCTCCAAGCACACATGGCCTTGTAAGAGACTGCATGCCAGGTTTTCCTAACAGAATGACACAATGGAGTGTATTGATATTGTCATTCCAGAACTCTATCACTGTCAACTTAGTATCTGAGATCAAATTAAAGCACCTCTGGAAAATACACAATTTTTTAAAGTTTGAAATGACCTGCTGGTCTGTGGGTTGAAGCAGAAGAGATGTGTTGGGAGTTAAGAACTTCACAATTATAAACTCCTTTTAGAAGTCATTCTCCAAGCCTGGAAGATGAGTAGGAACATTCTCCATTATTCACAGAGCCCTCAGAGTAAGTTCTTTTTCCTGCAATTATTATTATTGTTTTTTACACAGGGACCAAATATTTTGTTCATTCCATTCAGTGAACTGTTTGGTAATCCAGACTTTGCTGTTAGCCCTCCACATTACACAACTTACTTTCTATTACATTTTCTCTCTTGAAAACTTATTTTTCACTAATACAACTTTAAAGTTTTAAATCCCTACTAGCATACCCATACAATAAGAGAGCTAGCTTGTCCTCCTTGTGCCCTAGAAATGGATTCTCTTCTTGAATGATGTAGGTTTAAGCATTTTCTACCAAAATAAAACAATCTCACCACAATTTAAGACTTGTTGGGGAATAAAACAGCATCTACACAGTCTCTAAACAAAGGTTTTGGCAGTTGTTTTTTTTTTTTTAATTGGCACTGGCTACCTTTCCATGACTCGTTATACTGGGAATGTTATGTTTTTAAATTTATCAAGCCTTTGATTTTAAACTTTAAACACTTCACTGTGCTTACTACTTGTTCCAGGTTTTTAACAGATCAGTATGAAATTTTTTTGCTTTCTTGCAAATTTTGCCTTGGAAATACTATCATCTAACTTTTTTTCATTAATCCAAATGTACTACTTCCAATATCTGTGACATTGATTTAGTCACAGCCTTCACATCTCTAGTAACACTCCTTATTTTTCACTTGAGATCACTGTTCTTGGTAGCAAGATCAGACATGTGGCTACCATGGCTACTTAGATATTATCTCTTTTTTTCTGTTGTTGCATGGTTCTAACAAATTTTATTTTCTGCTGAATGGCATCACTAACATTCTTTGAACTCAAGATTATTTGTAAAAATGAAAAACATGGAAATAAAAGCATAAGAAAATATATCACAAAATATGTGGAATTCTGCACTGACTATGAGCTACTGTGAGATTAATAACACATTGGTCTTTGTTTTGTTGGGAGAGATAGGAATATAGATTGGAGTCTTGACTCATAAAAATTTAAACAGTGCAAAAGCATTTTTATTTCCTTGTCAAAATACATAAAATATATTTGAAGAGTTTCGAAGCTGATGAGTGCCAACGTATAACCCTAGTTCAATAATAGCAAGCTGTTTGTGTGGTACTCTGATATTTCTAAAGAATGTTGATAGTTATTTCCAAAGATCTTTCCTATTTGGAGAATATGAAGTGATATTTCTTTGTTTTCAGTGTTGGTGTGTCTCCAATACAATAATAGAAATTACTTTTCTCTGGAAATCATACTTCTGTTATATTTATAAGGATGCCATTTTATCATTCTGATCCATGATAAAAAAAATTTTAGCCTCCTCCTCTGATATGTCTGAACCAGGTAACATCCAGCTCCAAAGAGGCAAATGCTTTATGTGATACTCTGGTTTTCCTATGTCTGTTTCAAAATTATTACCAATTTCTTTACCATTCTGAGCTAGAATAAGACTATATTGCTTTGTCTCTTCTGATGTGTGAGCCATGTGGACCTTCAAATTAATGGCAACTTTCTCTGCTTTTCTAATATTACTAAGCCATGATCACATTATCAGTGCTATTTATTCTGAGCACAGATAAGACCATCTTTTAGAGCCTTCATCTCTAGTATATGTTGATTACAAAATCAGGAGGCAGAAACTCAGGTTAATGATTAATGTGTTGATTGTTGCATGTAGTACCTTGTGTACATGTAGTTGGTCCTACAAGAGACAATGAAATTTCCCTAGTGTCCATAATTTTTATATCCTTGAACAAACAATTCTGATTTCTCTTTGTCTAACATCTTTCCCCAGTTGAGCCTTTTAAGACTATCCAGATATCTTCTGCTGTCCTGCAGTTTATCCTTAACTATTGCCTCTTTTCCCAATTCTACTATTTAGTGCCTTAGCATGAATTGTACTCCTTCCCCGACCATTTATAGTCTCATAATTTTCTAATTCCCAAAGTAAAGCAGAAATGATACATAGCTTATGGAAAAGATAACAAGTCCACAATACACAGAATTAATAAGAGAAGCAAAATTATAATAGAGTGCATGAGGAAATTCAATATAGTTATGACTTTAGGAATATAATCTTTAATATATTCAAAAAAGAAACATGCCTAAGATAAAAGGTCAGAAAGGTCTCATTTCCAAAATATATAGAGAACTGACCCTGATTTATAGGAAACCAAACCATTCTCCAATTGATAAATGGTCAAGGGATATGAACAGACAATTCTCAGATGATGAAATTGAAACTATTTCCACTCATATGAAAGAGTGTTCCAAATCACTACTGATCAGAGAAATGCAAATTAAGACAACTCTGAGATACCACTACACACCTGTCAGATTGGCTGAGATGACAGGAACAAATAATGATGAATGTTGGAGGGGATGTGGGAAAACTGGGACACTGATACATTGTTGGTGGAGTTGTGAAAAAATCCAGCCATTCTGGAGAGCAATTTAGAACTATGCCCAAAAAGTTGTCAAACTGTGCATACCCTTTGACCCAGCATTGCTGTTATTGGGATTATATCCCAAAGAAATACTAAAGAGTGGAAAGGGACCTGTATGTGCCAAAATGTTTGTGGCAGCTCTTTTTGTTGTAGCTAGAAACTGGAAGTTGAATGGATGTCCATCAATTGGAGAATGGTTGGGTAAATTGTGGTATATGAAGGTTATGGAATATTATTGCTCTGTAAGAAATGACCAGCAGGAGGAATACAGAGAGGCTTGGAGAGACTTAAATCAACTGTTGCTGAGTGAAATGAGCAGAACCAGAAGATCACTATACACTTCAACAACAATACTGTATGAGGATGTATTCTGATGGAAGTGGAAATCTTCAACATAAAGAAGATCCAACTCACTTCCAGTTGATCAATGATGGACAGAAATAACCATACCCAGAGAAGGAACACTGGGAAGCGAATGTAAATTGTTAGCACTACTGTCTATTTACCCAGGTTACTTATACCTTCGGAAGCTAATAATTAATGTGCAACAAGAAAATGGTATTTACACACATATATTGTATCTAGGTTATATTGTAACACATGTAAAATGTATGGGATTACCTGCCATCGGGGGGGGGAGGGAGTGGAGGGAGGGAGGGGATAATTTGGAAAAATGAATTAAAAAAAAAAAAAAAAAAAAAGATAAAAGGTCAGATTCTTGTTTAATCAGATAGATGAATCTGCCTTCATCCATGTAACATTTTTATAAATTGATGATTTATAAACTGTTTATAAGCTGCCATAAGCAATTTTAATTATCATAATATATATTTTATTGTATATAATTATTGTAGTTGTATATAGGATCGTAGTACAGTTTTGATAGCATTCATTTTTTTATTTTATTTTTTATTATTTTTATTTTTGTTACAATAAATACCCAAATCCACAGAATAATTATCATTGTGTCAATGAATCAAAGTTTTGTTTTGTTTTGTTTTTTTCTGGCCACCAGCATCCAGTATATTTCTTCATATTAATCATCTATTAAATAATAGTAGTTCTACAGATAGTAGAAGTTTCAAAGGAGTTGAGATTGTATCATCTTTCCCAAATGATGTTGAAGGATCATACTCTTCCCTTCTACCATCATCCATGAATATAAGGAATGTTCTGTAAGACAAAAACACCATGGTCTACAGTCAAGACACGGATTTCTAGATAAATCAAGTCCCTAGGACAAATCCATCCTTTGGTCATTTTTCATGTCTTAAGTATCAACAGAATAAGAATTAACTAGATCACCAACTAGGACCCTTGGACAATGTTTTACATGTTTAGAAAAAGGAAAAAAATTAAGAGATGTATAGAGTTAGTAATTTTCGTCATCAGTCTTCATCTTAATGGTCCAGATGTCACCAGACTGGTTTGGGAGTGAGAGATCTATTGGTTCCACCTTGGAAGCTCATTAAAGCCTAAACCTTATAATAAAAGGGATCAGTAAGCTTTGAGCTATCATGGAGGACTTGCAAATGTCTGGTGGCAATCTGCTATTGTACTCCACAGATCAGAGCAAGACTCTTTGTCCCTGATTTACAAGGAAGCCTCAAGATTTCATAAGATCTAATCCCATATTTTCTCAATTATAGTGTATTTTTATCAGAAACTGCCATGTCTCTATGTCATGATATTAACCTTTTTGAAATTGTATCACATAGTTTTGGAGTTGCCCCAGGGTACTGGACTTATTAGTAATAGTTTCAAATTGAAGGAGTAATTCTTGCTTTTGTATGCTTTCCAATATTTTATTTATTAAGTCAAGTCTTTTTCTTCCTTGGTGCCACATAGAACCTTTCATGTACATATTCCATAAAAGAAGTACCCAAGGCCACATCTAATATGTCTGCAAATATTAGTCTGAGAGATTAGCTAATATGTCCAACTTAGTAATGGCTAGTGGTATTAGAATTGGTATGGAAATCTGCTGTGTTAGAAAAATGATTAGTGAGGTAGCCTTATTTTATCAAAGACCTTGGAAAAACCATCCCCACTCTTTTGAACTAGTTCGTCTATGAGTCTTTACAACTGTCAAGCAAATTATTAAACCAGATCCCAATAGCTACTAAGGCAAATGATAGTCATCATTAAGGAATACAATATGAAAATTATTAAATGTGGTATGGTTAATGTTTTTTCTAGCAATATTTTTTTTCCCATTCAGAATAAGTTCTAGCACAATGAGTAGAAATGCTTAGGATGTAACTTATTCCTGAGGTCAGGGGGAATGATATCCGAATATCATGTTCTTGTTCTTTGGGACCTTTTTTAGCTTTCATTTCTCCTGATGCCTCTATAGAGCTGCTCCCATCCCAGCAATGTTATTACTCCACCTGCATCCTGCGCCCTAACTGAAGGCTTTGAAATAGACTCTTCCTTGGGCCTCTCGCATCTGGTAGAAAAGGGAAATTTTCGACAAAAACTGCCAACTATCCTTCCCTTCACTTTGTTTTATATACTTCATAAATTAAGGGATTTGAAAAATCCCTGTCATTCAAAATAAATGACAGATTTCACAATACTCTGTAACATGATTATGTCTTCCCATTTTAGAATAAAAGAAAACTTAATATTTATTACTCTTCTCCTTCACAAGTGATTCATCTAATTCTGTGATGTCATCTATGCACCTAGTGACCTAGGGAGCAACATTATTCGGTAGGGAAGAACCATATTCCTTGATTTTCTCTGCCTTCCCTATTTTTTCCTTTTTGAATCTCATCTGATCTTAAAAAAGTTATAAATCATCAGGACCACATCACTCATTTTTCAGGGCCTATATGAGGTCTCTCTTTCTGTTGCTGCTAAATTTGCCTCTCATTTCCCTTTAAAATGGGATCATCTTTTGAGGAAACTAAATAGCTTCTAGGAAGCTGGTAATCAGCTGCCCTTGAACCCTTGGTGTCTCATTTGTGGCCTATTTTTTTTGTTTTGTTTTGTTTTGTTTTTCTACAATTGTTGAGTGGCATGACATATCCCCAAAGTCAGCATAAATATTAACTCACTGCTATTTCTGTTGCCCTAATTAAGGCCATAAGATCAGTTTGCCTGAGCTAATTTTTGTGCTTTAGCTCTAATTTCTGTCATCTCAAAAAAGTCTATATAGCTTTAAGAACTTTCTGGCAGAACCCTTCCACATATAAAGTCTATATAGCTTTAAAAAAGTCTATATAGCTTTAAGAACTTTTCTGGCAGAACCCTTCCACATATAAAGTCATATCAGAACTTTTAAATGATGCATCTTGGAGGCCAGTTCTAAGTTTAGTAACAGCATCTATAACTTGTAAATAATAGTGTTCTAGTTCTATTCCATTTGCATGACAACATATTGGTTGGATTGAGGATGTTGCATCTTTTCACTTATTGATTGTATATTATTTAATAAAGCCTGTTCATTATAGTGGTTTCACATTTTACAAATACATGCTTTAGTTTACAAAGTTTCAGAATTGTTTCAACTATTTGGAGAACTCTCAAGAAAATTTCTTGTCCCCATTCTCTATCAGAAGATCCCCACATGTTCATGATAGACTTTTAAACTGGATACTGGATAGAACAAACATGTGACAAATCACAACAATGCCCATAGTATAGATTATATCTCACAATACATCACTGCATTTTCCAGTCTTAAGGGTACTTTCTTTGTCACGAATGTGAAGAATTAGGCTATTCAGCTAGTGAATCCATATAGCTTGATTACCTATAGCTCTTAATTATAATCCTAGCACTTCTGTGTGTTCCCACCAACTGAGTATCATTGAGGCATATGATGATTGTCAGCCAAATGATCAAAATTACTTGAAAGGAGTGGTATGTCTATATCTGAAAGTTACTGAACAACATTTGGTATCGAATCCTGCTAAAGATGTGTTAACTTGGCCTGAGATAGTATAAGAAAAAATGCAAATAAAAGAAAAATGGGGTATAATTGCCTATGCTTTCTGGAAATTGAATGGATACCCATCAGTTGGAGAATGGCTAAATAAGTAAGTTATGGTATATGAGCATAATGGAATATTACTGTTCTATAAGAAATGATGAGTAGCCTGATTTCAGAAAAGCATGGAAAAACTTACATGAGCTCACGCTGAGTGAAGTTAGCAAAAACAAGAGAACATTGTACATAGTAATAAAATTTTGTGATTATCAACTGTGATGGCTTGGACCTTCTCAACATTGAGGTGATTAAAGGCATTTCCAATATTCTTGGAATAGAAAATGCCACCCATATCTATAGAGAGAACTATGGAGACAATGTAGATTGAAGCATAGTATGTTCACTTTTTTAAAATTTGCTTTTTTTTTTCTCATTTTTTTTCCCTTTTGGTCTGACTTTTACAACTTGACAAATATGGAAATATATTTAAAACAATTGTACATATTTAACCTATTTCACATTGCTCGTTGTCTTGGAGAGATAAGAAGGAACAGAGAAAATTTTGGAACATAAAAGTCTTTAAAATTAATATTGAAGACTTTTTATATGTATGATGTGTGTGATCAGACAGATAATACACAATCAGGTCTAAAAACTCTTAATTTTGAAACCAGACTAACATTAGTTGTCTATGATCCTTGATCCTGATTCCATCAATTGAGGATTTGAAGTTGATCAGCTTGATTTGCTGCCCTCAGTGTTTCAGTGAACAACAGCTGATTACATATTATGTTTCTGTCATTATGGATATTTTCAAGTGTTTCTGGAGTTTGTGGTTCTGGTAGTGTTTTTTATTTGGAAAAGAAAGGTGCCAGCCTTTCTGTAATTAGTTGCTGTTGAGATTGGTGTATACTGCAAATACTGAAATTAAAAGAATATTAATATCAACATTATTATTTATTACAGTCTCCGTATTAAATGGAACCAGATTGGTGGTTCTCAGTATCACTGGAAGTATATTGTTTCCAGTATCAACAAGAGCTCTCAACACTATGTAGTGTCTTGTTGATACTGAAAACAATATAATTCTAGTGATACTGAGAACAAAAATATTATTGTCATGACAAGGTGATCAGTGATTGAGAGGGAGATCTACAATCTACATAATCTAGAAATTCCAACACTTGCCTTAGCTTCTGTGTTGTGTCTTAAAGCTTGTAATTGGGCTGGTAAATGACCTACATATTGGATTTCTTGCTGGCAAACAACTAACTAAAAAACTGAAAAAAAATATATAACTTTTTAAATGATAGTTTCTGTGATCTGCTAAAAAAAAAAAAAAAAAATTAAAAGGGACATAGTAGCTTCCTTGTTAATTTCCTGGGTCTCTGATACATTAAAAATATCAACTGTATAATAATTGACTCATATGATGGTATGAATAAGTCTTAAGTTATGTTGTAAAAGTTATTCTGGAAAAAGATTCTAAAAATCCTTAGAGAATTTTTTGTCACAAATATTGTTCTTAGTTATAAGTAAAAGCAAACAAAAAACTTGAATTCCTTATCAGGGGAAGAGAAAAGAACATAAATCAAGCACAGAAAGCTAAACAGCAGAATTGGATATTGTATTGATGTTAGGGACCACAGCAGTTAAAGGAGCAAACTTTTTAATAGCATACAAATCTCATACAAATGGATATACAGGTTGACTTTGAGAATCAAATTTTTCCTATTTTCTTAAATGTAAATATTGGAATGTTGGAAGGAGAAGACCATTTGACTATAATTTCTATACTTTTTCCTTCTGTGACAGGTTTTATTCTGTCAATTTGGTCTTTAATGATAATATTGCTTTATATTTGACCATGGAGTACTGTCTTGATATTTTAAAATAAGTTCCAGTCCAACAACTGTTTCATTATTTAGCCCATGATTTGACAGTAAATTTTTTTAAGTTTGAAATGTGTCCAATATTCTTTTTCTGTAGGCTGTTCATTGCTTCCAGAATGGCAAATAATTAAGTAACCTGGTCTTTAAAAAGATCCACATAAACTCCCTTGAATATCAAGAATATGGTTGTTCCTCCACTACATAGAATTCCCAATCCCTCTAATTTTGTCTGCCTGCATTTTGGATTTCCTTCACAGGCTAATTGTATACTATTTTAAAGTCCAATTCTTTTTTACAGCAAAACAACTGTTTGGACATGTATGCAATATATTGTATTTAATTTATACTCTAACATATTTAACATGTATTGGTCAACTTGCCATCTTGGGGGGAGAAGGAGGAGAAAAATTAGAACAAAAGGTTTGGCAATTGTCAATGTTGTAAAATTATCCATGCATATATCTGGTAAATAAAAACTATTAAAATAAAAAATAATAAATAAAAACTAAAAAAAAAAAAATGGTTGTTCCCAGCTTGCATGACAGAACTCATCCCAGTAAATTTACAAGTTCACTTGGGGAGCAGGGGGTGAGCCAAGATGGTGGAGAAGATACACTTGACATTGTAAATTCCTCTTATACCCTCACAACTAATTACCAAATTCAGCCTCAAAAATAGTGCTTGACTGGTAAATTCATGAAGATTGAAAGTACAACAACTTACCAGCCAAAGATAATCTGGAAGATCACCAGAAAAAGTTTGTCCTGAGCAGCAGGAACAGGCCAGTGCAAGCAGGGAGATAGAAGGAGAGGCTAGCATACTGAGTGGACCAGGGTGAGAGTGGTCTCCAGTGCTGGAATATTTACAGGGAGGATTCTACCACAGGTTGGCTGCTCTGCTTTGGTTGCAAAGCAGTAGACCAGCAGAGAAATTAAAGCCAAAGGTAGAGTGTACTCCAAAAAATGCCAGAATCTAACAGAATCTGGCTACACCCACACAGCACCAGAAGTGAGTGATTCAGCACAGACCACAGCACAACTGTGCAGCCCACTCTGTAACATGGGGCTTTTGCCCAAGGCAGTCACAAATCTGCACAGCAGGGAGGCATAGCCTGGTTCAGCCTCTAATATGCATGGTGGAAGAGGGGTTTGTCTTGGGGCAATAGAACTTCCCTCAGTGCAACTGCATTCCCCAGGGCAGAGACAATTCTGGGTCTGGTGTGAGGGATCTTCCCAGGGCAACTGCTAATCCCCACAGCGGGGTTCTGCCTGGGGCAGTAACTTTACCTGCTCAGCCTCTAGTCACAGGGTAGTCACTACTCCACAGTGCAGGGCTCTTAGCAGGGCACTTCCCCAGCTTGGCCAGTGCTACCCAGGCCTGAGTCGCTCCTGGTGTGGAGCTTTTCTCACAGAATCTCTGCAGCTCAGCTGTCCATATATCTGTCCTTGCTTTCCAGAGGAAGCTGGTAACCTCCTTGCCCTGAAGGCAGACCATAAGGGCTTTAAAAAAAATAAGTAAAAATAAGTTAAAAAAAAAAGCCAAACTGACCATCAATAGCTTCCATACATAGAGCAGGTTTTCAACCCCAAGGAGACTAATAGCAGACAGTCTCCAGGCAAAACCCCATAGGGAGAAGTAATCCCCATCACACAAGGCTCTCCTAGAAAAAATTATAAAAAAGAAATCTTAAAAACTAGAGTTAAAAGGAAAGGAAACAGAAGCTATGCAAGAGAGTACAGAAAAGGCTTATAACTCACTTAAAGGAAAATTTGATAAAGTAGAAAAAGAAAACTGCTGGAACTCTATCTTCACAGAAATCAGCAGGAGTCAGGATCACTAAATGTCTTTATTCTAGATCTTTACCATCGCCTCCAACGCCAGGTCACGAGTGCAAGTGAGTGTGAGTTCCACCACCCAAGTTTCTCTTACTCCTCCCACACAAGTCACTTCCCCCTCTTTGTCCCACCAATCAAGTCAGCACAGAACAGCTGGGGAGGGTCAACCTTCAAACAAGTTAATAGGGAACCATCCAATTAGCAATTAGTCTCACGTGCTTCATTATCCAAGTGCATTGCTCAGTTGTAGCCCTTTACAGAAAACTTCCTGAAATGTGAATTAAAGAACTCCCAGGAAAGTAGGATTTGTAAATTGGAAAATATAAAGAACTCTCAAGAAAATAGCATTTGTGAATTAGAAAAGATAAAGAACTCCCAAGAAAGTAGGATTTGTGAATTGGAAAAAGAAAATAACTCAGTTAAAAAAAAAATACTGAAATGGAAAAAAAATTCCAAAGAGCAAAACAACTAATTTAAAAACTAAATTGGACATATACAAAAAGAAGTAAAAAAAAAAGCTAATGAAGAAAATAACACATTAAAAATCAGAACTGAACAAATAGAAATGAATGATTCGTTGAGACATCAAGATTCAATCAAGCAAAACCAAAAAAAAAAATGAAAAAATAGGAAAAAAAATGTAAAATATCACTTGGAAAAACAACAAACCTGGAAAATAGATCTAAGAGAGATGATCTGAGGATTATTGGACTTCCTGAAAATTATGATGAAAAAAAGAGCCTAAGATACTATTTTACAGGAAATCATCAAAGATAACTGCCCAGATATAATAGAATCAGAAGGTAAAATAGGCATTGAAAAAATTCATTGAACATCTTCTGAAAAAGATCCTAAAATAAAAACTCCAAAGAATATTGTGGCTACATTTCAGAACTATCAGACTAAGAAAAAAAATATTACAAGCAGCCAGAAAAAAACAATTCAAATACTAAGGAGCCATAATAAGGATCACTCAAGATTTAGCTGCTTCCACATTAAAAGATCAAAGGACCTGGAATCTGATATTCCAAAAGGCAAAAGAACTTGGAATGCAGCCAAGAATAAGCTAAGCTGAGCATTTTCTTCTGGGGAAGAAGATGGACATTTAATGAAACAGATGAATTCCATTTGTTTCTAAAAAAAAAACAATTAAATAAAACCTTCTATTATAGACATACATAAAATTTAATCATTCATTTATCCAAGACATGCTGTTATCCATCTTGGATACTCTGGTATCACCAAAAAATCTTAAGTCTCAGAATTAACTATCTTTCTCATTTTGAGTCAAGATGAAATCATATTTCTCAGTTTTCTACTCTAGTAAGTCTGAGCCAGGGAAAAATTTCATTCACGAAAAATAAACACTTCCTCTACATCTCTGCTATATCTAATTGTTGAATATTAAAACATTTCTTATTCTCAGAGAGGATCAAACCATATTTCTTAGTTTCCAAGTCTGATATCATTGAATCGTTCAAATATTCAATTAAAAAAAAGGAAGCCCTTTCTCTGTTATTTAGGTTGATCTCAAAATTATATTCATTTTCATTGTTTATCTTCATCATTTTAAAATTTAAAAAAACAACATATTTTTTATTTTAATTCTCTGATAAGTATAAACCATAAGAACATCCAATTTGAGGGTCAAATATTTTCTCTGGCATTCATTAATCAATCAATAATATTCAAAACAATAACCAGCCATCTTTTTCATTTTAAACTATAATGTAGCCATATTTCTAAGTATCTTAATTTGGAATGTCTCAGCCTCAGCCATGTATGTGATCATCTATTTTGTAAGTAGCAATCATTTTTTCTGACATGCTGCTATTTCTATGTCAGGTTCATATCCAGACTAATCCACTTTTTTATTCTCAACAAAAAAGAAAACTTATTTTTAAATATTTATTTATCTAACTTAAATACAAAATAGAAAAATAATATCATGTGCACACCAGAACATGAAAAGATTCAAAATATGTGACAAATGTCCATTTCAAGAAAATATGTATAACAGAAAACTTTCTGAATTGTCCATCTTTGCTTCCACCATTTTATCATTTCCTATGCCACAAGTAATATTTTAACCTGATATTATTTAGTTGTTTTGAATATCTAAAGTTTTATTAATTTGACTAACATATTATATAGTTCTGTCTTTGATTGAATCTTTTTAAACCTTGACTTTGAGATCAATGATTTCTACCTCTACTTTTTTTCTAATAAATTCTATTTGTGATGATTATTATTTGACTATATCTCTTGTTTTCTATACCTACTAACTCTTCTACTTTACTTCTACCAGCTAGTTGTCTTGATATTATTTAACCCTTTTCCTCCCCTAGGATCCCTCATTTATCTCTTCCTCCTCTCCTTTTCCTCCCTCTTTATCTCATTTCCACCAATCTACACACCTTCTTTTACTCCTGTTAATCTACACACCATTCTATGCCTTATCCAATGCTGCCCTTCCCTTTTTTTTAAAAAAAAAACTTTTAGAGATTTATATTCATATAAATACATACTTTAACCCATTACTGATGAGTAGGATTTCCAACCTGCTCCCCCATCTAATTCCTCTGTGACATCTTGCCTTTGTATTTCATTATAACTTAATTACTGTTTTGATCTTTTCTTACACAGTTTTGCTTTTAAAAATCATATCATACTCAACCTTACTCTTATCTTTCTTTTGAACTAACCAATTATTAATGACACTTGTAGATATATGATATATTGAAAATATAAATAATTTTTTATTAAATCCTTTGAAATTAGTATTTAACATAAACCTTATACTTCACTTTACTCTTATATATCAACTTTTCTATTAAGGTGTTTTGCAACAAAATTTTGAAAGTCTGGCAATTCATTGAATATCATTTTTTTCATTTAGGATTATGCTTAATTTTACTGCATATAATATTTTCAATCACAACCCGAGTTCTTTTGATCTTTAATATATAGTATTCTAAGATCTGTGGTCTTTTTTTTATAGCTGCTGCTAGGTTGTCTGTGACTCTTACTTGTAGTTCCAGCATATTTGAATTGTTTCTTCTTATTGTTTGTAAAATTTTATCTTTAATCTGGGGATTTCAAAATTTAGAAATAATCATCTTTTTCAGGTAGCAATTGGCAGATTTTTTTTTTTTCGATTTCTACTTTTTCCTCACTTCAGGACATTTTTCTTTAATTATTTATTGTATTATTGTATCCAGATTCTTTTATTTTAGTCATAGTTTTCAGGTAGTCCAATTATTCTTGTTTTTTCTAACTGATTTGTTTTCCAGATCTGTTTTCTTTCTTATGAGGCATCTCATATTCTTTTCTATTTTTTCATTCTTTATATTTCATTTTATTTCTTGGTTTCTTATAACTTCACTGGCTTCTTTTTGCTCAGTTATAATTTTTGGAGCCATCTTCTTTCTTAAGGTTCTGGATTCCCTTTTCTAGTTAGTTAACTTTCTTTTCATAAACTTTTTGTTTTTCTTGGTTTGGTTTTTTTTTAAGTTTTTTTATAATTTTTTTATTTTTTTCTCAATCTCTCTCATTTGATTTTTAAAGTCTTTAGGGACAGCTAGTTGGTGTAGTGGATAGAGCACCTTAGCCCTGAAATCAGGAAGACCTGAGTTCAAATCTGGCCTTAGACACTTAACACTTATGGCTATATGACCCTGGGTGAGTCACTTAACCCCATTGCCGCAGGGGGAAAAAAGAATCCCTGAGATTTTTAAAATATTTTTTGAGTTCTAGGAATTCTTTTAGGGAAAATTATTATGGGAGCAAACTGATAGTGGCTACTGGGTGTAACAGGAGCCACTTGCCAGTAGCTGCAGGGGATCTAATTCTGACCAGCAGATTAGATACCTTCATGTGAGAGGATGATAACAATACAAGGAGAGAGGCAGGTGAATTCTCTGGCTTCTCTCCTCTTCCCTTTAGTCTCCTACTTATTTCATTCTGTGTGAGATGGAAAAATGAAGAACTTACAAGATAAGTATTATATGAATTGCCCCCCCCCTTTTGTTATTTCCCTGTATCCTGCATATGCAGACATATTTACTTAACAGTAGTCAGTGACAGTTATCAGTATTTGACATTTATTGATATATAGTCTATTAGCTTGACCACTGTTGGCTTCATTATCAAAAGCCTGAAGGCCTAAGTTTCAGTTTCCTAGAAATCATTCCAATCTTTCCCAATAGCGACAATCAATTAGATGTGCTCCCCCCCACCCTCAATGCTCTCTTACTTGTTGATGTGGGTTGTGGTCCCTTTAAGACTAGTCCTTTCAGATTGATTTATTCCTTTCTGATTCCCAACCCTTAATAGCTGAAGAAGCTAGGACTTTTGATTCACAAATCCTGGTCAAAAGCACCCTTTTGAATTCCAATAGTTGATATCTGAACTCTCACAACTCCATTGGATCTGAGCCAACTTGGGCTGTCCCAGTCCCCATTCTAATGATCTACTCAGGTTTCTCAGCCCCCACCTAGCAAATTCTAGCCCTCAATGAAACCCCGTGAGGAACCAACCCTTTAGTTAAATCTCTCCTTTTATAAATCTCTTTTATAAAGAGACAATCTGAAGTCCTCTCTTTGTAGAGGTTCCAAACATGCTAGCACCATGCCTGGCACCCCAAGGACTGTCTGCCCATTGGAATCCTATTTCCAGTGCCCTTTTTAATCTCTACCTTTACCTTTTACTAACTAGACTAACTTTACTTCCAAACCCCATAATAAACCTCTTTTATCAATCTAGGTTTTTGGGCCTGTAAATTCCTTTACAGGGGACTATGCACCACCACTAGACCTCATTTAACTCTGTATCCTTGCACGGAATCCAAAGGGGTTGCAGGGGAGCTCCATTTGACTTCCTGTACCCAGAACCTGCCACTAGACCTCAATTAACCCTAATTTTATTTAGTTACCCCATATCTAGATCTCATCACTTGTGATGTAATCTCTTGTAACAAAATCTATAAAAGCTGTGTATATTCACTGATTCTTCGGCTCTCCTGGTGTGAGTACTTTCACTTCCTTTTATCTCTCATGGCTCAACTGACTGCTCTCATGATATGCTATAATAAACAAGTTTTCTAGTTTCTACTTTTGAGTGTTCTCTGAGTAGTCAATTTGGGTAGAGGTCTTTTGCATCCTGTACAATTCCCAATCTACAAGCAACATCTGCATCAGTAAAGGCTGATATGCAGTTCTTCAAGTGTGTTATGATTCACAACTGTGGGGGTTTTCAATACCCCTTAATAGTACAGAGTTTTGGGTCTCCACACTTTGATGTGGTCCTTAACAACAGGTAGCCATTCAATATTACTCTTTGGGATAGGAGGGCTCTCTCTCTCTCTCTCTCTCTCTCTCTCTCTCTCTCTCTCTCTCTCTCTCTCTCTCTTTTAAATAAGAGCTTGTTAGTATAATCACTTATGGTTTTATGGTGGGAGGGAAGATGCTTCTGGCCCTAAGTCCTCCTTCAGTTCTCCCCTCTGGCCTGGAGTCTGAAACTAAGCCCTCCACCTTCCTTTCAATGCCCACAGTGGGCAATATCCCTGCCCCACTGCTTCTGAACTCAATGGGTGTGGACTAATTCCTTCTTTCCCAGGGCAGCATCTTGGCAACATAGCTGGGCCTGTGTCTGTCATTCCTCATCAATGGAGGTTGCCTCAGTCTTTCTAGATTCAGACACCCAACCCTCTACATTGTCTGAGACATTAAAGTTCCAGTGACTGGTGCCATAGCTAGTTTACAACTCAGCTAACCCTAGAGTTTGCTGCTTCTTGTTTCTGTGGAACTAGCCTCAAGGTGTTTACATTTCACTGGGGGCAAACCTTTGTCTTTGTATCTTTTTTAGATCTTCTCTACTTCCCCAACTCCTATTAGTTTTTAATCAGTCTGTTTGCCCTAGGGCATAGTTTTGTCTTTGTGTGGGTAATCTGGAGAGTTTAGAATTTTCTGACTTTTCCCAGAATGCTCTCTGAAACCATGTTTTTAATAATCTTCTCCAGTATATCTGAGGAAAGCAACCATCTAATTACAGAGTAGTCAATATTTTCTCAAATATTCTTGGTCTTCTTCAAAATAAACACTAATTTTCTTTTACCATTTTAGTGCAGGATAATACCACATTATTTTTTCCCCTTCTCTAGAATATCTGAGAATGTAAAATCCAATTCAAAAACAACAGTTTCTTGGATATTCTGATTGGTATCAATAGCCACTAATTTACTTATCTCGATTACAAATTTTTATCATTTTAAGTTAGATTGGGACTATGTTATTGTTCCTCTTGTAAGTCTGAGTCAAGAATATGAATATTCAATCTGAATGCTAATAATTTTTCTTTTGTACTCTGGTAATCACTCTCTAATGCTAATTGCCATAATAAACCATTTTTTTTTCCCCATTCTGAATTAAGGTAAGAGGATATTTCCTAACTTTTTCATGTGGTAGGCCAATGTCATGCAAATATCAATTTCAAAAGTATAAAACACTTTCTCTGATCCTCTGGCATTTCTATGTCATGTTTCCATGAAGATTAATTTATTTTAACAGTTTGATTGAGGAAGAAACCATATTTCTTAATCTCCTCCTCCAATATATCTTGAGCCATGCAAACATCCAGTTCAACAGTAATAAATAATTTCTCTCAGACTCTAGTTAGACTTATACGTCATATCAATTTTTTTACAAATCATATTATACATTTTTTTTCCTCTGGTATGTTGAGCAATCACTTCAAAAGTAGAAATCTGGTTCTCTGGTTATCTGGTTCCCTGGAATGTCATTATCATGGTCATATAATGATCAGTCTACTTTCTCATTTTAAAGAAGGAAAAAAATATACTTCTTGGTGTCCTCATTTGATAAATCTGAACCCTGTAAACATCCAATTTAAAAATGGAAAATGCTTTATGTCATACTCTAGTATTTTTATATATTTTTTTATTCTTTTTTTTTCATTCTACGAAGGAAGCATTACCTCATCTTTTATTCTCATATATATATATATATAATTTTTTTTGAGTAATGTGAATATGCAGTTTTAACGTCAAGCATATTTTCTGATTCTAGTAATTATTCAGAAATGTTGCAGATCAAAAAGATCTGCCATTTTAGCATGATATAGGATAGTAGCATATTTCTTAGTCCTGAACATGTTATTGTTTGCCTTTCATTCTAAAAGAGGACCATGACTTCAGGGAGATGATGCAATAGCATACAAGTGTAGATTTAACTGAGGGAGGACTATGCAAGGTCTTCTGCCTCACTTTTTCTTCCAGAGCTATCTGGGTCCAGTGAACAGATATACATCAGGGCAACAGGAAATCATCCTCCCCAGACATTTTACAAATTTTTCAACTATGTGAACATCTATTTTATAAGTAGTGAACATTTTTTATGATAATCTGGCATCTCTATAACATTTTCATATGATGACATTTCCTTTCCCATTCTCAGTAAGGGGGAAAAAATATTTTTTGGTACCCTTTGTTGATATGTCTGAGTCATGCAGTCATCCAGTTCTAAAGCAACCAACATTTTCTCTGGGATTTTGATATCACTGTGTTCACATTAATAACCAATTGTCTTTAATATTTGGAGAAAGGAACATATTTTTGGTTCTTTCCTCTAGTATATGAGTCATATTAATGCCATCCACTTTAAAAGAAGGAAAACTTCTGATTATTATCTCAATGTCATATTGAGCAAAATTTCAAATCTTCTTTACTGTTCTAAGTGAGAATGAAACTTTAGTACTTAATCTCATCTGCTGCTACTTCTGAGTTATGTGAATATACAGTTTGAATGTCTTTCCCTTTCTCTATTATCTGATATCACTAAGAAATCTTGCTACCCTGGATAAACCATTTTTCTCAGTTTGAGTCCAAAGTAAATCATATTTCTTGTTCTCCTTCTATGATAAGTCTGAGCAATAGAAATGTCCACTTTACAAGTTAAAATACTTTGTCTGCTATTCTACTATCCCTTAAGAATGTTTGATTTCCCCAAAATTCTTGCTCATTTGAAATGAAGATCAAATTATACTTCTTAGTTTCTTGCTATTATATGACTGAGTTTAAAAATAGAAATCACTTTTTTTTCTAAAACTATGGCATTTCATATTCATAAAGATGATAAATTCATCTTAACATTTTGAACAAGAAAGAATCTATATTCCTTTGTCTCCTCCCTTGATTACCTGAATCATACAGACATCTAGTTCTAAAGCAACAGATATTTTCTCTGGTCTTCTGGTTTTTCCTACATAATTTTTTTTTATATTTCTTTTCTAATTTTATTTATTTTTTTATTGAAAACAATGTTATTTTATTATAAAATTTTTTGACAGTATATATGCATGAGTAATTTTTTTTTATAACATTATCCCTTGTAATCATTTTTCCAAATTATCCCCTCCCTTCCTCTACTCCCTCCCCTAGATGACAGGCAATCCCTTACATTTTACATGTGTTACAGTATAACCTAGATACAATATATGTGTGTAAATCCAATTTTCTTGTTGCACATTAAGTATTACAACCTGGGTAGATAGACAGTAGTGCTAATAATTTACATTCACATTTACTTCTTTTTTCCTACATAATTTTGATCAAGATTATAAATCTTTATTATTATAAATTGGGACAAAACCCTGTAATTTAATGCAATCCCATTTGTATATTTAAGTCATATAAACATCTAATTTAACTGGTCAAGCATTTTCTTTGGTATTCTGATAATCACTTAGTAATATTAAAAGCTATAATCAGCCATCTTCTCTTTTTGAGGTAGGATGAAATCACATTTCTTAGTCTTTTATTTTGGCACACTTGAGCCATATGAACATGTATTGCAAAAGTTGAAATCACTTTCTCTGGCACTTGGCATATCTCTATGTCATGTTCATATAAAAACCAATCTATTTTATCATTCTGAACAAGAAAGCAAGAATTTTAAAATTTTTTCTTTGATATGTCTCAATCTAGCAAATATCTTGTTCAAAGCTAAAAAGGTGTTGATTTTTTTTTTTTTCTGATACTCTGGTATATTTATGTCTTCAAAATTTCTGAGCCAGGATGATATCATATTTTTTGTCCCTTTGTCTGGTATGTCTGAACTATGTGAATATCTAGTTTCAAAGTAGAAATAAATTTCTCTTGTTACCTAGCATCTCTAAATAATTCTAACATTTGATGACCAACCAATCTACTTTTTCATTCTGAGCCAAAATGAAAAACTTATTTCTCAGTCTTCTTGGCTGGGATGACTGAGTCATATGAATATCCAATTTAAGTGCTTATCACCTTTTCTATTTCTTTTCATAAAGAAATCTGGAAACCCAGGATCACCCACCTTTTTTTTTTAAATCTGTGATAATGAAATCATATATCTCAGTCTCCTTTGGTAACATCCATCTCAAAAGTACCACTTTCCTTACTGTTCTAATATCTTTAAATATTGTTGTTAACTTTTTTCCCAAAGGTCTTCTCTAGAGAAAGGGTCAAACATCCAGTTCAAAAATAGAAATCACTGTTTCTAGAACTCTGGTATCTCTCTCTCACATTCATGAGGATGATAAATCCACTAACTTTGTAAGCAAAGAAGAAACCACATTTCTTAGTTTATTTTTTCTGATATGTCTGAGTCTTATAAACATTTAGTTCACAAGCAGTAAAAGTTTTCTCTGCTACTATCATTGTTTATCAACATTATTTTATCAAGATTTCAAATATTTTTCTTATCCTACATCAGAACAAAACCATATTACTTTATTCTGATTTTCCAATATGTTCAGTCATATGATTAATCAGTTTGAGTTTCAAGCATTTATTCTGGTGTTCTAATAATCACCAGAAATGTTAAAAGCTATGATGAAATCATATTTTTAGTATTTTCCTCTGATATTTCTGAGCCATACAAGGACATATTTGGAAAGAAGCAAATACTTTCTTTGGTACTCTGGTCTCTCTATGTCTTACTTGATTTGATTGCCAATTCTCTTTATTATTCTAGACAGTATGTGATATTTTTATTTTTTTCTGTCTCCTTCTCTGATATGTCAGCCATACAAACATCTAATTCCAAGGCAATAAACTTTTTACTCTAGTTGGTACCTCCATGTCATGTTGTTTTAGATTGTAAATCTTTTTTTATAATTCTTAAATCAATAGAAAACAATATCACTAGGTCTGTTTTTCTGTTATGTCTGTGTCACATGGTCATCTGATTTTATTTGGATCTTTAGTAATCAGGAAATCAATAATTAATATTGACAGCTACAAAACATTCATCTTTCTCTTTCTGAGCTAGGTTGAAATCATGTTTCTTATTCTCTTCATTTGTGTGCCTAGCCATGTGAACATTAATTTCCAAAGTAGAAATCATTTTGTTTGGTAATTGGAATCTCTATATCATCATCATATGATGACCAACCACTTTCTCATTCTGAGCAAAGACATAACCATATTTTTTAGTCTTCTCTTTTGATATGTCTGATACATTCAGTCCTCCAATTCAAAAGGAGAAAATACTTTCTTTGATACTCGGTCTCTCTGTCCTCAAATTAATAATCGTGGGGCACCTATATGACATAGTGGATAGAGTACCAGATCTGGAGTCAGGACAACCTGAGTTCAAATCCAGCCTCAGACACTAAATACTTCCTAGCTGTATGATCCTGAGCAAGTTACTTAAAGTCAAATGCCTTGCAAAAAAACCAAAACAAAACAAAAGCAAAACATGAAATAAATTAATTCTAATCTAGGATGAAACCATACTTTGTAACTTATTCCTATGGTACATCTGAGCCATGTAAACATCTAATTGAAAATTTAAAATCAATTTCTCGGGTTCCTTACCATTACTATGTCATGGTCATATGATGACCAATATGCTTTTTCATTCCAAGACAAAATAAAATCATATTTCTTATCCCCTTCCTTTGGAATGTCTGGGCTATGTGATCATTGATTTCAAAGGCACAAATTGCTTACTCTGGTACTGTGACATCTCTACATCTTATTCATGCTGATGATTGATTCACTTCATCATTCTGTGAAAAGAAGAAAGCATATTTTTTGATCTCTTCTGCTGATGTGTCTGAATCATGCAAAAATCCAGAACTAAAATAGCAAACATTTTCTCTTGTACACTGGTATATCTATGTCATGTTGTTCTAAACTGTTTGTTTTCTTTTTCATTCTAAGTCAGGATGAAACTATATTCTTAGTCTGCTTCTCTGTTATGTCTGAGTTATGTGAACATTCAGTTTGAATGTCAGTCACTTTCTCTTATATTCTGATAAATCAATAAGTAATGGTAAAAGCCAAAAACAACCATCTTTTTCATTCTGAAGTAGAATGAAATCTATTTTTTTAGGTTTTCAATGAGGATGTCTGAGTCATGTGAACATCCATTTCAAAAGTAAAAATCACTTTCTCTGGTATTGTGGGTTTTCTGAGTCATGTTTGTATGCAGGTCAATATACTTCAATTTTTCTGAACAGAATAAAATCATTCTATCATTCTTAATCTTCTCTGGTAAGTCTGGGACTTTTGACTATCATTTCTATTTCTTTCTCAAATATTATAATATAATTACATATGTTGAAATCCAGGATCAACTATCTTTATCTTTTTGAGTCTGTTGTATAGTGTGTTCTTCTAATATGTCTAAACCATATAAACATCTAGTTTGACAGCAGAAATCACCTTCTCTAGTTTTTTGGCAATTCTTTATCATGTCAGATGGATTAACAATCCCTTTATTAATTCTAATTTTGGATAAAATCACATATCTTAGTCCTCTGATATATCTGAAATATGTTCATCCAGTTCAAAAGCAATAAATGCTTTCTTTGATTTCTGGCCACTCTATAAGTTGTTCATAGTAATTTCCACTTTTCTTTTTCATTATAAGGTAGAATGAAAATATATTTCTCTTTTTTCTACTATAGTCTAAACCATGTAAATGTGTAGTTCAAAAATGAATAAACAGTTCCTCTGGCATCATACTAACTTTTATTATTATTCTATAGCATTTTGATTTTATTACCACTATCCTATATTATTCAGAGCCTAGAAAAACATATTTTAATTCCCTCCTTTATTGTGTCTTAGCCAGGTGAACATCCAATTCAAAATAGAAATCAATTTCTGTCCTTCTCTGGTATCTCTAACCCATTTTGATAATGACTTAATTCTCTTTATCATTCTAGGAAACCAAAACAACCCCCCAAAAAGCAAAAAAAAAAAAACCCTGAAAAACAACAAAACACTACTTTTTTTTTTTTAAAAGTTTCTTCCTTTGCTATGTCTGAGCCATTCAAACCATACTTTAAAAGAATCAAACACTTTCTCTGATAGCACTAAGTCATGTTGAAACCTATGAGTCCTCTTGCCATCCATCAGTTTGGAAATTACTATTGTCTTCAAATACCATCTAGAATATTTATATTTATTGTATTTTTTTTCTCTGAGCCAATATTAATTTCTCTTTTACAACTGTTCCCTCCTTTGGTATGTCTGGCATGTTAAAGCCCTCTACTAAAACACATAACATATACCTTTGATATTTTAAATTTAACTTGTTCTCTTATCAATACAATTTTTTGCTTGCTCAGAGTGCTATCTAGTGCTTTACTATAAACAATTTGGTGTTCTGTGTATCTTTTTTATGCCTGACCAATTTGCCCTTAATTTTTTATCCCAGGAATGTCACTAATTTGCATCTTTTTCAGCAGTAGGAAACAATTCTATTGGAACATTTGAGTCATTTTAATGACCCTTTTGTGCTCAATTTCAATATATTTGTGCTATATAGAATGAAATTTTGCATTAGTGATCACTTTGCCTCGTATCTCTAAGTATTTATATTCATCCCATAGAGCCAAAATAAAAGCAAACTTTTTAATCTCCTCCTCAAATAAGACATAGCCATAATATTTACCAGTTTGATAGCCTTTCCTCAGGTGCTATGTTTGAGTCTATCAGTACTCTGTTTTCAAGTCATAATGAGGGACAGATTCATAGATTCATAAGCTATATGGTTGAACCATGGAAACCACCAGATCTGAAAACCTTAAAAGTCTCAGATGAAATCTTTGAATCCTATTGAAATATTCACCTATTTCTATCTGAACCAAGAGGAATTTATGTTTTGCTGTTTTTCTATGTATTCCTCTCAAATTCCTAAGTCACATGAACATCTAATTCATGATCAGAAACTTATCTTCTAGAACTCTAAGAGGTCTGAATCCATTTGATACCCATTTCTTTTATTCTTTCTGAGCTCTTAGTATTTCTGTCCAGTTTTGATTATATATGAGTCAAGTTGACATCAACTTCAGGAATAATTATCACTGGATAGCATGTCTGGGTCATATTCATAATCATAGATTCCATTCTTTGTCTCATCTTCTAATATCTCTGTCTTGGGATATAGATTATAAATTCTCTTTACCCATTCTTGTGAGCAATATTTTCTTTAATTCCCACAACTTCTCAGGATTCTCCAAAAGAAATTATGTGCCAAAGATAAAGCAACTTCAGCTATATACATAGTACAGAACTCAGAATCCAAAAAAAGGTTAAAAAACAAACAAACTCAGGAACTGTCACTCACTAACCCTGAGCTCACTAGGCTTCCCTTACCCAATTGCTATGCTATAGGTAGTGAGGCTATACAAGCTGATCCAAGGATATAATACAAGATTACATAAAAACCTACTTCTCTACCCAAAATGTACTCTTTCACCTCAGGCCCCTCTTCATCATTTCAGTGTCTTAGAAAACTGATTCCAGACTGTGAAACTTTCTTTAAGAATCAACAGTCAACTTGATTACATGCCTTCAGGAGCAAAAGCCTGCCTGGGGTTGAAACCTGGAAGTAACAGCATTATAAAACTCTTAATTATCAGTGTTGCTGACTCATTGAACTGAAACAGGGAAGATTTCACATTACCAGGACAAGACACCCCCTCATGTGTGGAGTGGATGTGGGGTCAGAAGCAATAGGGGGTGATCTGTGTAGTATTCTACCCAAGCAGAGAAAAAGAGAATAATAACAATGTTCAGCTGGAGCTAGAGCTGACCCCCCCAAAAAAAAATTAGGAAGGGCAGAGACCTAGGATACTGAACTTTTGAATTGTTTTGATAAGGGAGAAGTCTGAGATGCTTTGAGATCCAGCCCCCAAGAAAATCACATTTATAATGGAGATACTTAGGAGATAAGTAATAAGATAACTAGGGGAAAAAGATTGAAAGAGTCAAAGATTTCAGAAAAAAATAAATTTTAGGCTTTGGACATCAATAGGAAAAATAGTTGACAAGAAAAGGAATTATGAACCTCAGGTTTAGCAACCAAGCTGAAGCATCTAAATAAGTAATATAAAATGGAGGACCTATGGATTATGAGAACATGGAACATAACACACTCTTTCTGTATAGTTTTAAAATGAAGTGATAATTATGACAGAATTTATGTCCTGCATAGCAAAAAAAAATGAAACTAAAAACTTCAACCTGCAATGACAAGCCTCACCAAAGGAAAAAAAAGAAAACAATGGATTGGTAAGGTAAATACATGAAAATGAAGTACAACCAGAAGAGAAGCAAAAAACAAGAACTATCAAAGAAAATGCGCTCATTATGTAAGCAGAACACACTGATTTCAAAAACAGGATGTGAAGAGTTAAGAATAATAGACCTATAGGAGAACATGAAAGGACACACACAAAAAACCAACTAACATCACAGGGGAAATAATACAAGGCAACTTCCTAGAACATTTAAACATAGAAAATGAAAGTCCAATTGAAAATTTTCACAGATCACTTTCAGAACAAAACTCAAAGCTGAAAGCTTCAAGATACCAAGTACTTAAGATTAACAATTCAGTTAAGAAACAAATTCTGAAAGTCATCAGGAGAAAAATGTTCAAATACAAAGGAAAGGACATTCAAATAATTCAAGAGTATTCCTCACCCAGTAGAAAAAGGAGAGAATGGAAAAATGTATTCTAAAGAGCAAGGATGAACAAGATGATACCCAGCAAGACCTATTCTGCAAGTACAGAATTAAAAAAAAAAAAAAATGGAAGTTCAATAATAAAGAAGTTTGTAACAATTTTGTAATGTATACTGGAAGTGAAGAAATTATTTGCTTTTTGAATATCTTAAACACCAGAAATGCAGGAGGAGTGAATAAATTGAACAGGCAAAGTCAGTAATAGCAACAAAGGAACAACAGAAAGGCCAGTAAGATACTTTCTTCCTCCTTCCCCCAATTTTTTAATATTTTTATTTCAATTGTTGAGTTCGTGATAAAACCATTCTGGAGAAAAATTTGCAACTATGCCCAAAGAACTATCAAACTCTGCATACTCTTGATCTAGTAATGTCTCTACTGGGTATATATCCCAAAGAGATCATTAAAAAGGGAAAAGGATCCACATGGGCAAAATGTTTGTAGTAGCCCCTTTTGTAGTGGCAAGGAACTGGAAATCTAGTGAATGCCCATCAGTTGGGGAATGGCTGAACAAGTTGTTACGGTATATGAACTATTGCTCTATAAGAAATGACAAGCAGGCTGATTTCAGAAAAGCCTGGAAAGAACGGATGAACAGATCTTACATGAACGGATACTAAGTAAAGTGAGTATAACTAAGAGAACATTGTACACAGCATCAACAAGATTATGTGATGATCCAACTATGATGAACTTGACTCTTTTCAAGAATGAGGATGTTCAAGGAAATCCCAATAGTCTTTTGATGGAAAGAGCCATTTGCATCCAAAGAGAGAACTATGGAGACTGAATGTAGATCAAAGCATATTTTATTTTTGTTTTTTGCTTGTTTGTTTATTTTTTTCATTTCTCATGTTTCCCCCCCCCTTTGATCTGATTTTTCTTGTGCAGCATAAAGAATATGGCAATCTGTTTAGAAGAAATGCACATTCTTTTCTTTGTTTTGTTTTGTTTTTATAGCTTTTTATTGACAAAACATATGCATGGGTAATTTTTTAACATTGACCCTTGTAAAAACTTCTGTTCCAACTTTTCTCCTCCTCTCCATCTCCTCCCTAGATGACAGATAGTTCCATACATGTTAAATATGTTAAAGTATATGTATACATATTTATTTTGTTACATAAGAAAAATCTGATTTAGAAAAAAGGTAAAAACAACCTGGGAAGAAAAACAAAAAATACAAATAAACAATACCAGAAAGAGTGCAAATGCTATGTTGTGGTGCACACTCATTTTCCAGTGTTCTTTCACTGGGTATAGCTGGTTCTGTTCATTATTGATCAATTGGAACTGATTTGGATACTCTCATTGTTAAAGATGGCCACTTCCATCAGAAATGATCTTCATATAATATTGTTGTTGAAGTGTGTAATGATCTCCTGGTTCTGCTCATTTCGCTTAGCATTAGTTCATGTAAGTCTCTCCAAGCCTCTCTATATTCCTCCTGCTGGTCATTTCTTACAGATCAATAATATTCCATAACATCCATATACCACAATTTATCCAGCTATTCTCCCCTTGATGGGCATCCATTCAATTTCCAGTTTCCAGCCACTATAAAAAGGGCTGCCACAAACATTTTGGCACATACAAGTTCCTTTCCCTTCTTTAATATCTCTTTGGGATATGAGCCCAGTAGTAACACTGCTGAATCAAAGGGTATGCATAGTTTGAGTACTTTTTGGGTATAGTTCCAAATTGATCTCCAGAATGGTTGGATCAGTTCACAACTCCACCAACAATGTATCAGTGTCCCAGTTTTCCCACATCTCCTCCAACATTCATCACTATCTTTTTCTGTCATCTTAGCCAATCTGAGAGATGTGTAGTGGTATCTCAGAGTTGTCTTAATTTGCAAGAAATGCACATTCTTAATCTATATTGGATTGCTTACTATCTAAGGGAAGGAGGAAGGAGGGAGAAAATTTTGAAAAACAGGGTTTTGCAAAAGTGAGTGTTGAAAATTATCTTTACATGCATTTGGAAAAAAATAGCTATTATAAAATTTTGAGTTCTAAATTCTATCCCTTTGCCTGTTTCTGAGATGGTAAGCTCAAATGTAATATATATGTACGATTATATAAAATATTTCCATATTTTAAATAATTCCCAGATAAAAGAAAAAAGAAAAACTACATTCTCCAATCTGTATTCAATGAGTATCAGATCTTTTCTGGAGGCAGATAATATGCTTCATTAGTCTTTTTGAATTGTCTTGAATTATTGTATTGCTGAGAATAGCTAAATCATTAACAATTCTTTGTCAAACAATAGCACTGTTTCATTGTGTAACACATTCCTCATTATGTTCACTTCACTTTGCATCATTTCATGTAAGTCTTTCCAGGTCTTTCTGAAATCATGCTGTTTGTCATTTTTTATAGCACAATAATATTGCATTATAATCATATACCACAGCTTATTTAGCCATTCTCCAATTGATGAGCATCCCTTTGATTTCTAATTTTAGGAAAATTCATGCTGTTATATTTTTTTATAAATAAGTCATTTTCCCATTTAAAAAAATTTTTGAGGATACATACCTAGTAGAGACAAAAATGAAAATGTAGATAAGGGAGCATTATTCACAGAATCTGGTGATACCTTGCCTACAAATGAATACTTTCTTTGTGAACCTATATTACAACATAGGAGAGTACATAGAAAAGAGAGAGGAGTGTGTGACATGCCAGAGTCTTTGAAGGATAGCAGTAAGAAGGTTACCTTTCTAGTTTTTGAAAAGAGCCTATAAAGGAGTAGGTAAGGAAGAAGGGTACTGAAAATAGAGAAAAAAAAAAAAAAAAAAAAGGAAACCTTACTTTGGAGAAGAGAGGGGTTCCATTTATGAATGGGTGAGGAAAGATTGTTTTTATTTGTTTTTGCTGAGGCAATTGGGGTTAAGTGACTTGCCCAAGGTCACACAGCTAGAAGGTATTTTTAAGTGTCTGAGGCCAGGTTTGAACTCAGGTCCTCCTGACATCAGGGCCAGCGCTTTATCCACAGAAAGATGGTTTTTGAAGAAGATAAGAACCCTAAACAGGATGAAACCTGGGGAAATTGATTCTTAAAAATTCCATTTATTGTGGGAGGTGTGGTTGGAACCTCTAGAAGCAACTAGTCCCTAAAGGAGTATGGAAGTATGGACACTTGGGAGATTTTCAGGCAAATATACAAAAATAAGTCCAAGGAGAAAGTATAGGCTCATAGTTGGGAAATGGTCCCTGTTATAAGACATTGTTTTTCCTGATCCCTGCAATAATTGGCATTTGAAGAAGGAGGCACAATTGCAAAGGGGAATCCATGGAGTAAACCCTTTTTAAATTTTTTATGAAAGCTTTTTATTTTCAAACCATATGCATGGATAATTTTTAAACAATGACCCTTACAAAACCTTGTGTTCCAAATTTCCCCCTGCTTCCTCCCATCCTCTCCCCCAGATGGCAAGTAATCCAATATATGTTAAACATGTTAAAATATATGTTAAATCTAATATAGGTATACATATTTATACAATAATCTTGCTACACAAGAAAAATCAAATCAAAAAGAAAAAAAAAGAGAAAGAAAACAAAGTGCAAGCAAACAACAAAAGAAGTGAAAATGCTATGTTGGGATCTATACTCAGTTCCCACAGTCCTCTCTCTGAATGTAGTTGTCTCTCTTCATCACAAGATCATTGAAACTGGCCTCAATCATCTCATTGTTGGAAAGAGTCACATCCATCAAAATTGATCATTATATAATCTTGTTGATGCCATGTGTAATGATCTTTTGATTCTGCTCATTTCACTTAGCATCAGTTCATATCAGTCTCTCCAGGCCTCTCTAAAATCATCCTGCTGGTCATTTCTTATAGAACAATAATATCCCATATCATTCATATACCACAACTTTTTCAGTTATTCTCCAACTGATAAGCATCCACTCAGTTTCATGGAGTAAACCTTACAAGTCAGTAAAACAAAGCACCAAGAGAAGCTTAGAATGTAGGAAGAATACAAAGAAAAGAATAGATGATTAAAGTAGTCATGAATCAGAGAATGAGGATTGCAGAGTTTGGAAAAAAAGAAAATATAGATAATGAGAATGAGAGAAATTATTTTTGTAAAGGGGAAAAAACCTAATAGCACTAGTTGAAGGAGAGACAAGGGGGGCATCTATTTGATTAAGTAGAAAAAGAAGGAGGATGTGTGTGTGTGTGTTTGTGTGTGTGTGTGTATGTGTGTGTGTGTGTGTGTGTGTGTGTGTGTGTGTGTGTGTGTGTGTAGAACCAAGTAAAAGACATGGAGAAAAAAAGAAAAAGGAATTGATAAAATTCTAAAAAAAAAAAAAAAAAAAAGATTACTGAGAAGAGAAATCAGAGGTGAGAAGAGAGCTAGGGGAAATAAAGAAAAGTAACTGAAGCAACATAATACTGGATTTAAATCAAAATAGGGGAAAAAGTTAGCCTAAAAAAAAATTTAGAGACATAGGAAAATATAAACCTAAGTCCTATAAATTTAAATGTGAATGGATTATAAAATCCAGCGAAATTAAAAAGAACAAATTAGATAAGAAAACCCTACTATGTTACAAGAAATGCATTTAAAAACAAACAAAAAAAAAAAAACAAAAACAAAATACATTAACAAAACAAAACTGAAGGGGTGTAAAAAATACATCAGATGAATAAAAAATTAAGAAATTACCATCATACTATAAGATAAAGGAAAAACAAACATTCAAAAAATTAAGAGATAAACAAGGAAATATCCAAATGCATAAAGAAGATAAATGAAATGGAAAAATGAATACAAGGGATAATATTATAAATATACATATATATAATAATAAAAAAAAGAAGATAAATGAATGTTAAGAAAATATAAAAAGCAATATAATAGTAAAAGGAGATTTCAGTAGCTCTCTTTTAGTTTTAGTAAACTTTAACAAAGATAAAGGAAAATATGGCCCTGAACAAATTCTTGGAGAAAGTAGAGTTAAAAGACTTATAGCAACTTCTTAATGGGACAGAGAAAAAATATACATATTTCTCTGAACTTTATGGAACCTGTAAACAAGTCTATCATGTAAAAGGCAAATAAAAAGGGAGAAAATATACCTTTTATAATCATTATGAATAAAAAAGAAACTGGTTCAGAGACCACACACACACACACACACACACACACACACACACACAAAATCACATCCAAATGGAGCCTTAACAGTAAGTTTTAAATAATGAGTGGGTCAAAGGACAAAACACAAAAACAATGACTACTTAATAGAAAATTATATAATGTTCAACAGCATAGCAAAATTTCTAAGATGTTGCTAAAATTATTGCTGATGGAAGTCACATCCTTAAAATTTACATAAACAGAAGAAAAAATGAAGGATTAATGAAACAAATGACTTTTTTTATTAGAAAATCAAATATAGTTTATTTATCCTTTTGAGTGAACATGAAGCCATCTTTCTTAGTCTTTCACTATCATATCTAAGTAATCTGAATATCCAATTCAAAAGTATCAATTTATTTTTGGGTACTCAGATATATCAGATAATGTTGATACCAATTGAAATTCTCTTTACACTACTAACCAGAAGGAAATCTATATTTTTAGCCCCTCTTTTGGTATGTATCAGCCATGTGAACAAATATAGTAAATACTTACTCTGATTCTCTGTAATGTTCATCTTGTTTACTGATATAATTTTTTTCATTCTGAGTCTGGAAAAAACCTTTCTTTCTCTTAGTTTTCTCATTTGATTTATTTGAGCCATGTAACTTCAAGAATCACTTTCTCTGGTACTGTGAGATCATTTAATCAGGTTGAAATCTACAATGAACTATATTTTCATTCTGAGTTAGAATAAAACTACTTTTCTCAGTCTATGTCTGTATTTCTGATATAAATGAACATCCAATTTAAAAGTAGAAATCACTTTGGTACTGTGGCATCTCTATATCTTGTTCATACTGATGACTGATCTACTTTATCATTCTGAGTGAGGATGAAACAATACTTCTTAATCTTCTTCTTGAGTATATCTAAGCCATGCAGACATCTAGTTTAAGAATATCATTCACTTTTTCTGGTGTTCTGGGGGTTCTTAGGCACTGCAAACTCATTAACAACCATTTTTACTAAATAAATACAGGATGAAATCATGTTTCTTAGTTTCCTCTTCTAGGATCTCTGAGCCACACAAGCATCAAAATCAGAAGTAACAGTCACTTTGTCAAGTATTCTAATACCTCTAAGTCATGTTTATGCTGATTACTATTTTCTGTTTTATTTCAAGCCTGAATGAAACCATATTTCAAAAACAAAAATTGATCTATCTACATTGGCATCTCTTAAGTTGTGTTCTTTTATTTACCAAGTTTCATATTCTGAGCTTAAACACAACTGTTTTCTTTAGTTTTCCCTTCCAGCACTTTTATTTCTCAAAGTCATACTGATGCCCCTAATCAAGCCTCTTTATCAGTCTTTGTCAAGATAAATCAGTTTTTCTTAGTTTCTTCTTCTGATATTTCTGTCCCTATATATTTCCTCATTTGATATTACTGAGTCAAGTAGGCACATACTATCAAAATTATCTTGATTGTTAAGCATTATTGAACTAGTTTCCTGTAATATGTCTGAGACCTTTGAGCCACCAGTTATGACTAGTATATTACAGTATAGTATAGTATAATATAGTATATTATAGATATTCCTGCCAAGTCAAGTTGATGCTTTCACATCACAGTTTTGTTATTTGAGGCACAATGAAATTGTCTTTCTTACCTCATACTATATTTATATCTAAACCAGATTCACTATTTTCACTATTTTCTGTTATATTTCTCTAAAATTCCCGAACCATGTGCATATCCATTTTAGCACCAGCAATTATGTTCTTTAGAATCCTGTTAATTCTAAATCCAATTGAAACCCATTTTTAATATTATTTATTTTTATGATCATTCACCATTTCTTATTTTTATTTTTCCAAGCCATGTTGACATGTCCATTTCAGGAGTATTTATCTGTGGCATATTTGAGATCTGTCATTAATTATGGAGCCCATTTTCATCTCCTATTTTGAACTAGATGAATATCCAGTTCAGAAAGTTTATTCACTTTCTCTGTTATCCGAGGATCTCTAAGTCATGGTCAAATATTACCAATTTACTTAATTCAAAAGTAAATATCACTTTGTCAACTACTTCAGTATCTCCAAGTCATACTGGTGCTGTTAATCAATCTTCTTTATCATTTCAAGCCAGAATGGAACCACATTTCTTAGTCTCTCCTCTTCTGAAATGTCTGTGTCATATCAACATCAGAAGCACTATTCAATTTCTTTGGTACTCTGCTATATTTTAATTATGTTGATACTGATCACATAATTATTAATTAATAATAAAGGATTGGTTGATACTGATAACCAATCCTATTTATCCTTCTAGATCAAAATAAAATTTTCTTAATTTCTTGCCATGATAAAACAACAAATTATCATGTAATTCAATGCCAGGATACCTAATATGGAATTCACATAAAAATCCCATTGACACCTTTTCTCATTGTTGTAATAAAAAAAATGAGGCAAAGAATTCCAAACTTGATCAATTTATTAGCAATTACCAATAAATAGGATGCAAGGTTCCCCATTAGTCAATGGCAAAACTGAGAGACAGAGCAGCTCTTTTTATGGCATTTACACAGTTACTCTTTGGATTATCTCATTTCTAATTGATTACTCTTCTATAGTCATTCCTCATCAGGTGGGCCATTCTATGATTAGCATCTTCTGGAAAGTTCTATGCTGGGCAAACATCCTATCACTAGGTTGGCTTTTATCCTTTGAAAAGTCCCATGGTTGGTATTTCTGAGGTAGGGGAGGGGGATAGGAGGATTGGGTTACAACATTGGGTTACTTGGGGACAACTAGGTGGCATGGTGGATAGAGTGCTGTTTGTGAAATCAGGAAGGCTCATCTTTGTGAATTCAGATCTGGTCTCAGAAACTTACTGTGTAATAAGTCAAATTGGCTACAGAAGGAAATAGTGAAATTATATTTGCTATGAAAACCCTAAATGGGGTCACAAAAAGTTGGATATGACTGGAAAATGATTGAATAATAACACTTAAGAATGGGTTTAAAATCTTTGTGGTTGAAAAACATTGAGAAAAGGAGAGCGAGGAACCTACATTTGTTTTCCTTTGTTGCCAATATTATCAGGTAGCTTGCAGGATGTGGGTGGCAAGCTACAAGGGTGGAGTAGGCAACTAAAGCTGCAGGAGCTTAAACGGGCTAACTAATACAAAATCGATTTATCAAACAGTGAAATAGAGTGGTAAAAATCTTAAGACTCAAGCAGCTCACTAATAATTATAAACACTCTATCAATTTTCAGTCCCATATCAGAAATATATTTTTTAATTCTCAACCATTTGTCTCCCCATTTTTTTGTCTGAGACTGATGTCAAGTATTTCAAGAGTAGTTATTTACTGTGATTTGTCTGAATTAATTTGATGACTATGATGGTCTCTTATTTGATATGTCTGAGCCATGTAAACATCCAATTCAGAAATAGTATCATTTACTCTGATGATCTTCTTATCATTAAGTCATATTGAAACTAATTATTATCTTTATTGCTTTGATCCAGAAAGAACATATTTCTTAATCTCTTCCTCTGAAGATGCAGTAGTCATCATTTTCTCTAGTATCACTAAGCCTTATTGAACCATTTGGTCATCCTTTGCAAATTGAGTTATCCTCTGTTTTCCTTCTGTTCTGAATCAGATTATTGATCAGTCCTCTCACTCTACATTTTTTCACATATTTATTAAAGCCAAGTGGGCACATTTTCAGCCCTTTCTTTGTAGTCAAACTATTGACTTTCAGATTCACTCTTGTTTGTTTTCTGAGCCATGCAGACTACCAGGTCTGATAAAATTAAGAGTCTTGAATGGTAACTATGATTCATGTTAACATGTACATCTAATACTATAATTTCTATTTGATCCATGAAGATTTAATATTTCGTTATTTTCTGTCTTCCTCTCAAATACTTGATCCAGGGATATCCTCTCCTTTGAAACACTGTTAAGTCTCAATTCAGTTAATACTCATTTCTAATACTAATTATTTTTCTTAGCTCCCACTATTTATGTCCTCTTAATAATGTCTCAGTCATGCTAACATGCTTTTGGAAATAATTATCAATTTGACATGTTGGAATAATTTTAATGAAACTAGACTCTTTTACCTCTTGCTCAGACATGACTGAGCCATGAGAACATCCAGTTCATAAGTAATAAGCACTTTCTCTAGCACTGTTAGTCATGTTGATATTTATTACTACTGTTTTTCTTATTTTTTTTAGCCAAAATGAAACCATTTATCTTAATATCTTTCTCTGATGTACCTAAGCTATGTGTACCTCTACTTCTGAAGTAGCAGTAGTCTTATATGGAAGTTTCTTAGTTCTGAATCCTATTGATCCCATTTCTTATTGAATTTTTTTCTGACTCTCACCACCATCATTTGTCTCTCTCTTCATTAATGTTTGGCCTATGTTAACAACCATTTCCAAAGAAATTGTCACTTACTGTGATAATTTTCTTACCAGTTCTCTTTATCATATTGAACCATGATGTGCTATATTTCTTAGTGTCTTTCTCTGGTATATCTAAATCATATGAAATTCAGTTCAGAAATATTGTCTTCTCTAAACCAGATCTCTAACAGGTTTAGCATCTTCCTCTGATGCATCTGAGCTATATGAATGTCCTATTCTGTAACAATGATAATTTTCTCTAGTGTTCTGCCAATCATAGTCATCCTTTAGCGTCTAGATGAAACCATGTTTCTTATTCCTTATTCTTTTATTCTCCTCCTGAGATAGATCTGAACTGTTCATATAACACTCCTATCACTATGCATTTCAAGTCAAGTAAATTCATACTATCAATACTGTCTTGTTAAGCCACATTGATTTCCAGGTTCACTCCTTTTTCTTCCTCTGGCATGTAAGGGACATGCAAGTTAATAGTTCTGATACTTTTCCTGTACTCTGGTATTTCTAAGACATGTTGATGCTTATTAATAAAACCTGATCATCTTTCTAATTCAAAATGATAACATTATTTCTTATTGTCTTTTTCTGATTTGTCTGATCCATGGTAGGTACCTATTTGGATATAATTCTTTCCTTCTGTTTTGTTACAACAAAATAAAGAAACAATAGTTATATCCAGTCAACAATTTATCTAGCAATACATGCAGTTTCTGAAACAAATAGAGATCAAGGCTCTCAGTATCCAAGGACCCAAAAACCTCTGTTTCTACACAGTTAATATGCAATTTGAGAGAATAAAAAAAAAAAACAGAATCAGAAATTGAGGTAACATTTCTTATTGGTACAGAGATTGGAAGACAGAGTAGTTTGTGACATTCCTTAAATTGAATGACTTTTGGAAGGGGGAAAAATCTTGTGACTTATCCAAAACCAGATGATTTATAAGTATCTAAAACTTAGCTTCACAAAATGATGTATAAAGGCAAAATGAAATCACTAATTTTTTAATATAACTGTGTCAGAATCAGGTAAACACATAAGTAACACTGATCAAGTAAATTTTTAGCATGGAATTGAACATAACATATTATAATTCTCTCCTTGAAAGACTGGCTGAATGGTATAGTCTAATAATGATTACAATAGGCATATACATACATGATTTCATTATCATGTAAAAAGGTCATTTTTGCTATTCCTATATTTTGGAAGAATTGAAAATACAATATTGCCATATTAATCTTTACCAGTAGACTTATTGAAGGTAGTGGAATCCAAAATTTAAACTCCTGACACTGAATGGCCTTTGGGAAACTAGACATTCTATGTGATACCATTTATAGCTGTAAAACCAGATTTAATTTGATTTTATCCTGAACAAAATTATAATACAGTTTTATTTAAAATGAGATATGTTTTTCTATTAATATCAATGTGATATTTAACCATTTAAAATTAAAGTAGATTTTGATGGAAAACACACTTAAAATTTGGCATTAAGGTAAAATATTTATAACCTACAAAATAAGAATTATAAATATATTCTTTCTGTCAAATATGATATGATAATTCATATCAATATGGCTAACATAATACCTTACTTTTTTAAAAAACAAAAAGAAATTTTATCATTATATACTTCAACAACAATACTATATGTCAATTCTGATGGACTTGGCTCTCTTCAACAATAAGATAAACCAAATCAGTTACATTTGTTCAATAATGAATAGAACCAGCTATACCCATCAAAAAAACTCTGGGAAATGAGTGTGAACCACTACATAGCATTTCCAATCCCTCTGTTTTTGTCTGCTTGCATTTTTTATTTCCTTCACAGGTTAATTGTACATTATTTCAAAGTCTGATTCTTCTTGTGCAGCAAAATAACTGTATAGATATGTATATATATATATTGTATTTAACATATACTTTAACATATTTAACATGTATTGGTCTACCTGCCATCTGGGGGAGTGGGAGTGGAGAAGGAGGAGAAAAAATGGAACAAAAGGTTTGGCAATCATCAATGCTGAAAAAATTACTCATGCATATATCTTGTAAATAAAAAGCTATATTAAAAAGAACAAAAAAGAAATTTTATGCTGGGTTTTGATAAATTAATTGGAAAAATTATTACAATGCTTTTGGCCATTAGAACTATATGTGTACTTGAATCAGAATTACTCTATTTATTAATGCAACTAGTATAGAATATCTGAATTGACAGAAGAATAAACTGATTTTTCTATGCAAGATACTTCAAAAGGGCATCTATTGGATTAGTTGTATTAGATTGGCAATAATTGTAGTGTATGACTTTTAGTCCACTATATTGTATAAATGCGTCTAATTTCTTACATGGTGATTTGGGGGGAAATATGGTATAAAAGATGTTGTTAATTTGAAAAATGATACCTAGAAGATGACATACTTGTAGCATTAGAAGATAACTCTTTTGAAATGAATGTTGTAAAATTATGAATTTAAGTCATCACATCACTAGGGACTTTGTTATTATATGTTTTAAAATGCATTAAGTATTTATTTGGGTTTACTTTGCTTTAAAGTGAATGCAAATGATGATAACTTTTGTTAAAAATTCAAAAGATTTAGCAAATTCTCATTTTCTGTGAAGTTTCTATGTGGACTTGAAGGGTTTTCTGGAACTTCAGACTTGGCAAGATCATAAAATTCCATTGGTTCTGAGAAATAAGAGTGAAAGATTATGTATTTTAGAATAGTAAATTGATTTACTGTAGAAGAGAGATCCTTTCCTCTTACACAAAAGCTGGGGATAACTTACAAATAAATAAATTTTGTAATCAGTAGTCAGACAAATCATTATACAAATCACAAAATTTATGAAACTATACCTGGAATACTATGTATTGAAATTATATCTTTAACTCCACCAAAGTTTACTAAATCTCAGGATATTTATTTTATACACTAAAAGTTAATATGCAGAATGCCAAGATATCCAGGCTTACAGTTAGAAGCTAGTGTTTTTCTGAATTATAAGTGGACTGTCAGTGTATACATGATACTCCAAAGGATGGTTATTTCTTAATTTCCAATGATTTTTAAATAAACATACATTATAACTAGAAATATTAAGTAAAAATTATAAATGGAAGCTTTTTTGGGGAAAAAAAAAACAAACCTTGTTTATATTTAAATAAATACGGAAGGTAAATGTTTTTCTTAATTGCTAACCATGATTTAAACTTGATAAATAATTGTACCAAGCTCTGAATTGGAAATAATAAAATGTATTGTATGAGATGGAACTGTAATTTGACTTGATTTCAGTTTGAATTCTGCTATAACTTTTTGATTATTGCTACCATTCAAGAGGAATGCCAAGTGTTACTCAAAGAGAATGCCTTCTGGGAAAAATATCACTAGGGATGGTTGAAAAGATATTCTTATGGGCCTCATTTCTCAAACTTAGAAGAATTCAATCCATTTTCCAATTAGTAAATGGTCAACGATATGAACATACAATTTTCAGATGAACAAATAAATTAAAACCATTTCTAGTTACATGGAAAAAAATTCTATAAATCACTACTGATCAAAGAAATGCAAAATTAGACACTCCACACCTCTCAAATTGGCTAAAATGACAGAAAAAAAAATTAATTATGAATGTTGGAGGACATGTGGGAAAACTGGGACACTAATACCTTATTGGTGGAGTTGTGAACTGATCTAATCATTCTGGAGAGCAATTTAGAACTATTCTCAAAGGACCATCAAACTGTTCATACCCTTTGACCCAGCAATGTTTCTACTAGACCTGTATGTATGCCAAAGAGAGATTTAAAAAAAGAAAGAAAGAAAGAAAGAAAAAGAACCTACATATGCAAAAATTTTTGTAGCAAGGAACTAAAAACTGAGTGTATGCCCATCAATTGGAGAATGGCTAACTAAGTTGTGGTATATGAATGTTATAGAATATTATAATTCTATAAGAAATGACCAGCAGGATGATTTCAGAGAAGCTTGGAGAGAGAGACTTACATGAACTGATGCTAAGTGAAGTGAAGTGAGTAGAAGTAGGAGACTATTGTACACAGCAGCAGCAAGATTATGCTATGATCAATTCCGATGGATATGGCTCTTTTCAACAGTGAGGTAATCCAGATCAGTCCAAGGTCTTGTGATGAAGAGAGCCATCTACACCCAAAGAAAGGATTGAGTGTGGATCACAACATAGTATTTTCACTTTTTGGTTGTTGTTTGCTTGCATTTTGTTTTCTTTCTCTTTTCTTATCCTTTTTGATCTGATTTTTCTTGTACAGCATGATAATTGTGGAAATATGTATAGAAATATTGTACATATTTCAGACTTCAAGCCTGAATATATTGGATCCAATATATTGGATTACTTGCCATCTAGGGCAGGGGGTGGGGGATTAGAACACAACATTTTGCAATGGTGAATGTTGAAAATTATTTATGTGTATATTTTGAAAATAAAAAGCCTTAATAATAAAAAAGGAATAAAAAGATATTCTTATGAAATGAATAGAAGAAACTTCATAACTCAGTGTTCCCAGTGCTATTTCTTTTATGAATAGGAATATATTCTACCTGGTTGATTGAGCCTGACTGTGATACCCAGTGGATAATGTTGAACATTGTTGCATATTATCAAATCCAAAAGGTACCTATGATTTTACTTGAAATCAAACAGAATGAGGGGAATGTTTTCCTGATGTAATTATATTAGGTCAGTCTGTGGCTTTAGGCTTAGATCTTAAGAAGTAATTCTGAAATTGTTACAATTGCATCCTTTCTTTTTTCATAGCATATTTCTCTTAACCATGGCAAGAGAACTGAAAATAGTTTATAATAGCTTTGTTGTTACAATTTTTAAGTATCTGAACTACCATAATGGCATGAAATAAGGACCTTCTTGTTTTGCTTTTACTGTTCTGAATTTATGATCATTACTTGTTTCCAACTCCTGCCCTAAGCAACTAAGACAAATCTGTTCCAGACGTGGCATCTTCTTGTTCATTAATAGTTTCATTAAAATTAAGCCTGTAAAATGTCACATTTTTTTTCTGAATGATATGAATCTCAAATGAAAGATGTGAATAAAATCTAAAAATTTTCATTTTTAATGAATTAGCAAACTTCATTTTGAAGCAACAAGATAAGTTTGCTTCTTAAGAACTGGCATATATGTGATTGACTTTCAAATATTTTCCATTGGACAAAGGTTTCTACTTACAGGACATGATTTAGTTGTGGGTATACTTTTTGCTATTACTTTCATGAAAAAATATGAATAAAGCCAAGTAAAGATGATGATACTAAAAGATGTATTTTTAAAATTTTATCCTTAACTTAAAGTGCATTTGAATAGCCACAGATGTCAATCTATGCAAAAATGGTGATTTATGCCTAAAAATATACATATTTGTATATATATATATATATATATATATATATATATATATATATATATATATATATATATATATACACATACATTTTGTATTTGTCTTAACAATTGTATGAACATTTTCGTATTTCCAAATAAGATATTAAGAGAAATTGAGGCTTTCATATATAGAAATACTTTGGTTGTAAAGAAACTTTAAAATCATGAATTATTTTTCTGTTAGAGGTCTCTAATGATTTCAAGAGAAAAAGAGAGAGAGAGACTTATTTTTATAGAGTCAGGTCTTTAAGGATTGTTTCTCAATTATAAAGACAGCATTATCTATGTAATATGCCCAGTTCAGTGTAATGCCAGAGAAACTGAGGCAAGATAGAGATTAGAGAGTTTTTAATATTTTATTTGAAAAGGAGAGATTTACTAGGACCAATGGATCTATGGTTTGGTCCAGGAGTGAGTTCTCAATGACATATATATACGTGACTCAAATACAAGGGCTAGACAGAGGCAAGGGCAGAGGCAGTGGGGATTGGGACTCTGACAGGGTGTGGGGAGGCACAGGACATTCTGGGATTGGGAGAGGCATTCTGATAAGTAGGGAAGAGCTGGGGTCATGATGTCTAAGATAGAGGTCTTTTATCCTTATAAAATGTTCTGATGATTAAGAGGGAGGGGTGGTGTTGCAGGATTGACCAGAACAATTAGGAACTGAGGCAGAACAATTCAGGGAAACCGAGGCAAGATAATTTAGAGAAACTGAGTTAAGATAATTAGGGAAACTGAGTCAGGATAATAAAAGAGAATGGTGGCATAACATCAGTTAAATATATTTTAAGAACAAATAGTATCTGAAAACTGAAATTCTCCAAATGTTCAGCTATGTTACTAATAGCCTAATTTGGTGTACTGCCTACAATCTGACATTCATAAGATTAATTTCATAAAACTTAATGGCTTTTACCACATGAACTAATTATTGGAAGGCCGAAGCAATCATGTTTTAAAAGGAACTGTTAAATGACCAGCAGGTGTAAGCAGTATTAAAGTAGCTATAATAGATATACTGGAAGAAATGTGTCTGCAAATCTGCCCTAGAAACAAAGCCCATTTTTAGTCGATATTTCACTGAAAGACAATGAGATGCTGATTCAGTGAAATATGTTTCTGAGTTGAATGAACCAAACTCAAATTACATATAATAATCAAGGACAAACTCCTTTGATACAGAATTTCCAATGAAAAATGTTTCCAGGAAGCAGATGACAATGAAATAGACAGTTACATCCAAGATGTCAGAATTTGTAACTTGATATTTAAATAAACATTAACTGAATGTTACCTACATGTGTTTGACTAAACTGTTAATATTAGCACCTGAATTACACTGGGGAGTTAGGGAAAAATCTGGAGGCAATTAAATATCATGGACTATCTCAGCGGGACATTTGAAATTAGTTGCTAGGAGCAGTCTAGATCAAGTCAAATACAAAACCCCTGTTTTTTATGGTACTAATAGTTGAAATTGTACTGATTTTGCCTTATTGTGTTAAATACTTCCTAATACTTGTATTTATATGTGGAAATATATGCCATAAAACTTATTTAAAGATATCTGAAGAAAAAAATGATAGGATTTAAAGAACATTATTTGAAATACATGGATATGATCTATAACCAAATGGGCTTTCAAGCGAACTATGAGAATTTTGGCTCAGGTTTTATATTCCCCACCGTGTTAAGAAAATCATTGCCTTATTTTGAACTTCTTCATATTGCTTGCTTGAAGAGTGGAGACACTTATGTTGCTAAAGTGTGCAGAAATCAAGCTTGAGACATAAACTATAGGGCCATTTTTTTACAACTTGTATTTTGGATACAGATATCCTTATCCTCCCCACTTCAGTGACCTGTTTCCTGATTTGTAAACCCTTAAAATTCTTTTTTCTGCTCTCTGATGTATCCATGATGCCTGTGTATTCACATTAAGTATGATTGCTAAAAGTGATACTCAGGGCTTATTGACTGATTGGAAAGTATTCAGTAAAACTTGTCCTCAGAGCATAATAAAAGTTCAATTTCCTATTTTTGTATTGCTAATTGTTTAGGGGAAACATTATTTATAATTTATTTTGGATGTAGGCAGTAATATATACACTTCCAATGGAATCCATAAAACAGAATTTAAGAACTTGTGCTCAAGAAAAATTTTAAGAAATTTTTTTTTTTAAGTTCATCTATATATTCTAGTGAGGAATGAATAGAACTCAGAAATATTAGATGCTTTATACCAAAGTAATTTTTTAAGTAAGTTTGCTATAGTTATTGACTTTTTTGTCCTGTGAACCTAATCTATTCCACTGATCAACTAGCCTATTTCTTAACAAGTATCAAATGGTTTTGGTGACTACTGCTTTATAATAGAGTTTTAAGTCAGGTACAGCTAGGCCATCTTCATTTGATTTTTTTTTTCATTTTTTCCCTTGAAATTCTTGACCTTTTGTTCTTCCAGATGAATTCTATTGTTATTTTTTTCTAGGTCAGTAAAATAGTTTCTTGGGAGTCTATTTGGTATAGCATTAAATAAATAGATTAGTTTAGGTAGTATTGTCATCTTAATTATATTTGCTCAACCTATCCAAGAGCACATAATATTTTTCTAATTGGTTAGATCTGACTATATTTGTGTGGAAAGTGTTTTGTAGTTTTGCTCATATAGTTCCCGACTTTCTCATGGCAGATAGATTCCCAAATATTTTATACTATTGACAATTATTTTAAATGTAATTTCTCTTTGTATCTCTTGCTGTTGGATTTTTTTAGTGATGTATAAAAATGATGATGATTCATTGTCAAGTCCGAACTAGCTCCTCTGAAGGACTCAGAATCAGCCAGAGTCAGGATAAGCAAAAGTCCTTGTTGCCCCACGTTGGGCGCCAAAATATAATGTCCTGATTGTCTCTCAATTGTAATCGTTCTCTGGGAGACGGTTTCTTTTCGGAAAAATATTTTTCTCTGTGAGCAGGTTTCTTGGGAGGCTTCTGGAGCCTCCAGCCAGAGTGAAGGTAGAATCTCGAATCCTCTTCTTCCTGAATCCTGGCTCTGAATCTCCTCCAGCTTTCCTGAAGTTCTCTTGGGAAGTTTTGTCCTTCCCCAATCCTGACTGCTGCTCCAGACTCAATGTTGCCTCTTTTTATCCTCCCAGAGAATGGGCTTATGGGTACTCCCAGGGGCTTTACTTACAACCAATGAACTTGCTGCTTTTAAAGGTATGAATTCTGAGATAGAGAATTGTTAAGTGCCAACTTAGCACCTAGTAAGAACCTAACATTTCCCCCTTTCTTTTGATTTAGAACATAGGATGGTCATGACCTTGAAACATAAATCCATCAATTTAGGAGATATTACACATAATTATATAAATTACATAAACACATAATAACATAATACATGCTAGAAGTGATGTAACAAATAACAAATAATCATAAATTGATAATTTATACATATCCATAAGTCCATTGTCCATTAGTTCATGTGCCAGAAATCCAATAATTCCTGCAAGTTTTTAAAGTCCTACAATAGTCTCATCTGTGTTAGGGAATCTTTAACAGTCTCCTTATCAGCCATGCTCTTTCAGTGTCAGATGTTTCTTAGATCTTCTCCTTTGTTTTGAGGTTTTTCTCTTTTTCTGTCTCTTTCCAGGTGTTTGTTGCCACCCATCTGTTTCCTTCTCCATCTGTTTCCTTCTCTGTTTGTAAAAATACAAGCAAACCCGGACTTCCGGCCAAGATGGCGGCGTGGAGGCAGACAGCTGCTTGAGCTCCTCGTTTTCTCTCAGAACTTACTTCATGACAAGCCTCTGACTTAATGCTTGACCCAGAAAGAAATCCACAAAATATCACCAAGAGAAGACATCCTTGAAAGTCGCCAGAAAAGGTCTGTGTTTGCTCGGGGGAGGGTCAATCAGACTGGGTGCAGACTGAGGGCAGGCAAGCCAGAGCGAGACAGGCAGCTCACACAGCTCAGACCAGAGGGGGAGGGGTGTGATCTCTGCCGTTTCTGTGAAAGGGATTTTGCCCCAGTGTGGATGCTCCGTCTTGGCAGCAAGCCAGGAGCAGCGGAGAGGGTGTAAACACCAGAGGTGAAGATTAAAACCGCAGAAAGCCAGCGTCTCTCAGAGCCCGACCACCCCCAACCCCCACCTGGACTGACTCAGTGCCTTCTCGGAGCCTCAGAGTGCAGACTCAGTACAGTCATTGCTGTTCTGTTAGTGGCTCTCTGCTGCCCTATCCCCAGTCTGTAGAGGAAGCCCATTAATACCATCCAGCCCCATCCCCCGCAAAACAGACCAATTGTTTCTCTTGTAAGTTTGTTTTCTTTGATTCCTACTCTGACAAAATGAACAAAAAATTCAAAAGGGCTCTAACCATTGACAGCTTCTGTGTGGAGAGGGAGCAGACTTCAAATGCTGAGGAGACTGGGAACAGACTGTCCCCAGATGAATCCCCTGGGAGGGATATAAGCTGCTCCTCAATACAAAAGAACCTCATAGAGGAAATCAAAAAGGCTCTCACAAGAGAGCTGGAAGAGAAATGGGAAAAGGAAAGGGAAGCTTGGCAAGAGAGCCTGGAGAAGTCATCCCATGCATTCAAAGACAGAGTAGATAAAGAAATCAAATCATTGAGAAACAAGATTAGTGAGCTGGAAAAGGTAAACAACTCCAAGGAAAACAGGATTAGTGAGCTGGAAAAGGTAAACAACTCCAAGGAAAACAGGATTAGTGAGCTGGAAAAAGAAATCAGTTCTCTAAAAAATAAAATGGATAAAATGGAAAAAAATTCCATAGAAGATAAAAACTCAATTGGACAATTACAAAGAGATATAAAAAAAGTGAGTGAAGAAAATACATCATTGAAAATTAGACTGGAACAAGTAGAAATGAATGACTCAAGGAGAAACCAAGAGGGAGTCAAGCAAAACCAGAGAAATGAAACAATTGAAAAGACTGTCAAGTACCTTACCAGAAAGACAACAGACCTGGAAAACAGATCCAGGAGAGACAATTTGAGAATAATCGGACTCCCTGAAAAATGGGAGGAAAAAAAGAGCTTGGACACCATTTTCGAGGAAATTATCAAAGAGAACTGCCCAGACATTCTGGAAACAGAGGGTAAAAATAGACATTGAAAAAATTCATTGATCACCTACTGAAAGGGACCCTAAAATCAAAACACCAAGAAATATAGTGGCCAAGTTCAAGAACCATCAGACAAAGGAAAAGATATTGGAAGCTGCTAGAAAAAAACAATTCAGATATGGAGGATCCACAATAAGGATAACCCAGGATCTAGCAGCATCCACATTAAAAGAACGCAGGGCCTGGAACATGATATTCCGAAAGGCTAAGGAACTTGGTATGCAGCCAAGAATAACTTACCTAGCAAGAATGAGCATCGTTTTCCAGGGAAGAAGATGGACATTTAACGAAATAAATGAATTCCATCTATTTTTGATGAAAAAACCAGACCTACATAAAAGGTTTGATCTTCAAATACAGAACTCAAGAGATTTCTAAAAAGGTAAAAAGAAATCTTGAGAACTATACTTCTGTCAAAAAATATGTAAAGAACATATGTACAATTTGTCTTAGAAACTAGAGGTGGAAAGGAGATTATATCATAAAAAAGTGTAAAGTGGTGGTACTACATCTCATGAAGAGGCAAAGGTAACCTATTATATCTGAGAAAAAGAAAGGAGGGAGATGAACATAGCGTGTATCAATAGACATATTCGATTTATGGTGAAACTTCTTCCACTTCATTGAAAAGTGAAAGGGAAGGAGTAAGCTAAGGGGAAGGGAATACAGTAATTTCGAGGAAAAGGGGTAAAATAAGGGGAGGATCTTTAAGGTGGGGGAAGGATCCTAAAAAGGGAGGGCTGTGAAAAGCAAGTGGTGTTCACCAGTTTAATACTGGGTAGGAGGGTAAAAGGGAAAGAAAGGGGAAAAGCATAAGCAGGGGTTAATAGGATGGCAAGCAATATAGAATTAGTCCTTCTAACCATAAATGTGAATGGGGCAAACTGCCTCATAAAGAGGAAGCAGTTAGCAGACTGGATTAAAAGTCAGAATCCTACTATATGTTGTTTACAGGAAACACACCTGAAACAGGGTGAGACATTCAAACTAAAAGTAAAAGGGTGGAGCAGAATCTACTATGCTTCAGGCAAAACCAAAAAAGCAGGAGTAGCCATCCTCATCTCAGATCAAGCAAAAACAAAAATTGATCTAATTAAAAGAGATAAGGAAAGGCATTATATCCTGCTAAAGGGCAGCATCAATAGTGAAGCAGTATCAATATTAAACATGTATGCACCAAGTGGTGCAGCATCTAAATTCTTAAAAGAGAAATTAAGAGAGCTGCAAGAGGAAATAGATAGCAAAACTATAATAGCGGGAGATCTCAACCTTGCACTCTCAGAATTAGATAAATCAAACCACAAAATAAATAAGAAAGAAGTCAAAGAGGTAAATAGAATACTAGAAAAGTTTGATATGATAGATCTTTGGCGAAAGCTAAATGGAGACAGAAAGGAATATACTTTCTTCTCAGCAGTTCATGGAACCTATACAAAAATTGATCATATACTAGGGCATAAAAACCTCAAAATCAAATGCAGTAAGGCAGAAATAGTAAATGCATCCTTTTCAGACCATAATGCAATCAAAATAACATTTAATAAAAAGCCAGGGGAAAATAGATCAAAAAATAATTGGAAACTAAATAATCTTATACTAAAGAATGATTGGGTAAAACAGCAAATCATAGACATAATTAATAACTTCACCCAAGAAAATGATAATAATGAGACATCATACCAAAATGTGTGGGATACAGCCAAAGCAGTAATAAGGGGAAGTTTTGTATCTCTACAGGCCTACTTGCATAAAATAGAGAAAGAGAGGGCCAACGAATTGGGCTTACAACTAAAATTGCTAGAAAAGGAACAAATTAAAAACCCCCAGACAAACACAAAACTTGAAATTCAAAAAATAAAAGGTGAGATTAATAAAATTGAAAGTAAAAAAACTATTGAATTAATTAATAAAACTAAGAGTTGGTTTTATGAAAAAACCAACAAAATAGACAAACCCTTAGTAAACCTGATTAAAAAAAGGAAAGAGAAAAAGCAAATTGATAGTCTTGAAAATGAAAAGGGTGAACTCACCACTAATGAAGAGGAAATTAGAACAATAGTTAGGAGCTACTTTGCTCAATTTTATGCCGATAAATTCGATAACTTAAATGAAATGGAAGAATACCTTCAAAAATATAGCTTGCCCAGATTAACAGAGGAAGAAGTAAGTAGTCTAAATAGTCCTATCTCAGAAAAAGAAATAGACCAAGCTATTAACCAACTTCCTAAGAAAAAGTCCCCAGGACCAGATGGATTTACAGGTGAATTCTACCAAACATTTAAAGAACAACTAACTCCAATGCTATGTAAACTATTTGAAAAAATAGGGATTGAAGGAGTCCTACCAAATTCCTTCTATGACACAGACATGGTACTGATACCTAAACCAGGTAGATCGAAAACTGAGAAAGAAAACTATAGACCAATTTCCTTAATGAATATTGATGCTAAAATCTTAAATAAGATATTAGCAAATAGACTTCAGAAAATCATCCCCAGGATAATACACTATGACCAAGTGGGATTTATACCAGGAATGCAGGGCTGGTTTAATATTAGGAAAACTATTAGTATAATTGACCATATTAATAATCAAATTAATAAAAACCATATGATCATCTCAATAGATGCAGAAAAGGCATTTGATAAAATCCAACATCCATTCCTACTAAAAACGCTTGAGAGTATAGGAATAAATGGACTATTCCTTAAAATAATAAGGTGCATATATTTAAAACCTTCAGTAAACATCATATGTAATGGTAATAAACTAGAACCTTTCCCTGTAAGATCAGGAGTGAAACAAGGTTGCCCACTATCACCATTACTATTCAATATAGTACTAGAGACTCTAGCCTTGGCAATAAGAGCCGAGAAAGAGATTCAAGGAATTAGAGTAGGAAATGAAGAAATCAAATTGTCACTTTTCGCAGATGACATGATGGTATACTTAGAGAACCCCAAAGACTCTGCTAAAAAGATATTAGAAATAATTCAGAATTTTAGCAAAGTCGCAGGATACAAAATAAATCCACATAAATCCTCAGGATTCTTATACATTACCAACACAATCCAACAGCAAGAGATACAAAGAGAAATTCCATTCAAAATAACAGTCGATAGTATCAAATATTTGGGAATATATCTACCAAAGGAGAGTCAGGAATTATATGAGCAAAATTACAAAACACTTGCCACAAAAATAAAATCAGATTTAAATAATTGGAAAGACATTCAGTGTTCTTGGATAGGCCGAGCGAATATAATAAAGATGACAATACTCCCCAAACTAATCTATTTATTTAGTGCTATACCAATCAGACTCCCAAGAAACTATTTTAATGACCTAGAAAAAATAACAACAAAATTCATATGGAAGAATAAAAGGTCGAGAATTGCAAGGGAACTAATGAAAAAAAAGTCAGAGGAAGGTGGTCTAAGTGTACCTGATTTAAAGCTATATTATAAAGCAACAGTCACCAAAACCATTTGGTATTGGCTAAGAAATAGACTAGTTGATCAGTGGCATAGGTTAGGTTCACAGGGCAAGATAGTGAATAAAAATAGCAATCTAATCTTTGACAAACCCAAAGATCCCAAATTTTGGGATAAGAATTCATTATTTGACAAAAACTGCTGGGAAAACTGGAAATTAGTATGGCAGAAATAGGCATGGACCCACATTTAACACCACATACTAAGATTAGATCAAAATGGGTCCAAGATTTAGGCATAAAGAACGAAATCATAAATAAATTGGAGGAACATGGGATGGTTTACCTCTCAGACTTGTGGAGGAGGAAGGAGTTTGTGTCCAAGGGAGAACTAGAGACCATTATTGAACACAAAATAGAACATTTTGATTACACCAAATTAAAAAGTTTCTGCACAAACAAAACTAATGCAAACAAGATTAGAAGGGAAGTAACAAATTGGGAAAAAATTTTTACAGTTAAAGGTTCTGATAAAGGCCTCATCTCCAAAATATACAGAGAATTGACTTTAATTTATAAGAAATCAAGCCATTCTCCAATTGATAAATGGTCAAAGGATATGAACAGACAATTTTCAGATGATGAAATTAAAACTATTTCCACTCATATGAAAGAGTGTTCCAAATCACTATTGATCAGAGAAATGCAAATTAAGACAACTCTGAGGTATCATTACACACCTGTCAGATTGGCTAAGCTGACAGGAACAAATAACGATGAATGTTGGAGGGGCTGTGGGAAAACTGGGACACTGATGCATTGTTGGTGGAGTTGTGAAAGAATCCAACCATTCTGGAGAGCAATCTGGAATTATGCCCAAAAAGTTATCAAAATGTGCATACCCTTTGACCCAGCCATACTACTACTGGGCTTATACCCCAAGGAACTACTAAAGAAGGGAAAGGGACCTGTATGTGCCAAAATGTTTGTGGCAGCCCTTTTCATAGTGGCTAGAAGCTGGAAGATGAATGGATGTCCATCAATTGGAGAATGGTTGGGTAAACTATGGTATATGAATGTTATGGAATATTATTGTTTTATAAGAAATGACCAACAGGAGAAATACAGAGAGGCTTGGAGAGACTTACATCAACTGATGCTGAGTGAAACGAGCAGAACCAGAAGATCATTATACACTTCAACAATGATACTGTACGAGGATGTATGCTGATGGAAGTGGATTTCTTCAATACAGAGAAGAGCTAATCCAATTCCAATTGATTAATGATGAACAGAACCAGCTACATCCAGAAAAGGAACACTGGGAAATGAATGTAAACTGTTATTTTTACCTTCTGAATCCAATTCTTCCTGTGCAACAAAAAATTCGGTTCTACACACATATATTGTATCTAAAATATACTGTAATATATTTAACATATATAAGACTGCTTGCCATCTGGGGGAGGGGGTTGGGGGAGGAAGGGAAAAAATCTGAATAGAAGTGCAAGGGATAATGTTGTAAAAAATTACCCATGCATATGTACTGTCAAAAAAAATGTTATAATTATAAAATAAAATATAAATTAAAAAAAAAAATACAAGCAAACCCTCTATCCCAGGCAGTTAACCTATCTAATTTCCTTCTATTTACCATTTTCTAAATCTCTTCTCATCATCTGGCAATTACATTGGAGCTGTTTGCACTGGACACTGTCCTGTTGGTTCAAAACATCTGTATTCTCCCCAATTTCTATCCATTTCTGCTATCTGATTGCTTTTCAGCTGACTGATCAGCTAAACCCTTTCTACCATATGATTGCTTTTCTGCTGATTGATCACCTCAGAGTCCTGACCTTCTAAAAGCTCTTTGGGTGTAACCTTAGCTGCCATCATGCCCCACCTGTCTTTTGATTGATATCTTGGAGCTGAGCCCTGCCTCTCATTTCTCTGGGTCAATCTCCATTCTGAGACCCAGTGGAAACCCTTGTGGCATTTTGGACATGGGGTTTTAGGTCTTCTCTCAGCCTGTCCTCTCATTCTATCTCCATATCTACATTGGGTTCTTAGATGTCCAACTTTTCCACATTGAAAACATAGATGAGTTTCTCTAGAAGTCCCTTGCCAGGAGGGAGCCTGCCTTTCCATGTTCATCATAGTCTGAGTGTAATAAGTATTTGTACCCTCTGTAGCACAGCATCTTATGATCTCCTCTAAAGAAGCATCTTTGTCTAGTGCCCATATAATTCTCTTGCAAACCTCATTGGCATTTTCCATAGCCAAATGTCTGGTCATTATTTCTGTAGCTGCATTCTCTCCAATAGTTCTTTTGACAGCAGTTTGCAGTTTGCAGATGTCCCACAAAATCCGCAAAAGGATCATTGGGACCTTGCTCTATTTTAGTGAAAGCCTCCCCTTGATCTTTCTGTCCGGGGAGTGAACCCCAAGCTTTTATTGCAGCCTTAGAAATTTGCTCATCACTTACATCCTGTCTTGTAAAGGAATTTATAGACCCGAAAACCTAGATTAATAAAAGAGGTTTATTTGGGGTTTGGAAGTAAGGATAAAGGTAGAAAGACACCAGGGTCAGGCTGCTGCCGGGAAGACAGGAACCAAACATGGCCAGCATAAGGATGCCATGTTTGAGGCTCCTGCAAAGAGTGGGCTCCAGGGTTCCCCTTTTTATAATGGGGGCTTTTGGTAATCTTGAGCGTGGGTGGAGTCCCATGTTGGCTTCTAGCTTGAGCTTCAGCCAGGGTTAGAATTAGAATAGAATTCAATGAGTTTTTAGGTAGGGAGGAAGCTGTTTGTAGGAGTTGGGGAAACCTGAGCAGATCATTAGAGTGGGAATTGGGACAGCCCAAGTTAGCTCAGATCCAGTGGGGCTTGGGAAAGCCTGGATATCTCCCATTAGGATTCATGAGGGCTGTGAATTAGAAAGGAATCTTTAACCCATATCAAGATTGGTTATGAAGGATTTAAACATCAAAGAGAGAATTTTATATTCAATCCTAGGAATAATAAGGAACCATTACAGTTTACTGAATATGAAAGTGATCCACCAGACCAGGGCTTTAGGAAAATCACTTTGGCAGTTGAATGGAGGATGGACTAGAATATTGCATGTAGTGTGTGATGAGACCATTAATTATCAGTTATTTTTTTCATAGCTCTTTGTTGTTATTGTTTACAAAGGGTGGTTTAGTTCTGGGATGTATGTATAATTTTTTTTTTTTTATTTTATTTAGAATTTTTTTCCCACAGTATATATGCATGAGTAATTTTTTTAAATAATATTATCCCTTGTATTCATTTTTCCAAATTATCCCCCCCTTCCCTCTACTCTCTCCCCCCAATGACAGGCAATCCCATACATTTTACATGTGTTACATTATAACCTAGATACAATATATGTGTGTAAATACTATTTTCTTGTTGCACATTAAGTATTAGATTCCGAAAGTATAAATAACCTGGGTAGATAGACAGTAGTGCTTACAATTTACATTCGCTTCCCAGTGTTCCTTCTCTGGGTGTAGTTATTTCTGTCCATCATTGATCAACTGGAAGTGAGTTGGATCTTCTTTATGTTGAAGATATCCATTTCCATCAGAATACATCTTCATAAAACATTGAAGTGTACAGAGATCTTCTGGTTCTATTCATCTCACTCAACATCAGTTGATGTAAGTCTCTCCAAGCCTCTCTGTATTCCTCCTGCTGGTCATTTCTTACAGAGCAATAATATTCTATAACCTTCATAGATGTATATATAAATTTAATAAAATTAAGTAAATAAATTTATCAATGAAACTTATTTTTAAAAATCTGATGATTCTGATAGTAATTTAAAACTGCTTACCATTTTCATTGATGCAGTTTAGTTATATATAAACAGATAAAGATAATATAGAACTTTATCCACAAACACACACTGATACTTAACAGACAGATATCTAAAACAGATAACCAGAATCCTAGGTCAAGTAGATTTTTGAAAGCTTGTGTGTGCCAGAGAGCTTCCCTTTTTTTTTTTTTTCTTTAATTTTCTTTAATTAAGCAGTGGTGGCTTCAGTTTTTTTTTTTTTTTTTTTTTTCTTAAGTGCATTATCAGAGTGTCAGCTAAGCCACATCATTAAAAAGAATTCTAGCCCCTACCAATGGAAAGGTTTTGTCAAAATGTGTTTTTCTAAACCCACAGAGCCATGTTGTTCCCTAATGATGAGCTGGTAATTGGTTTTATCAAGACTTTGAGCTAGCAGAGTTAACAAGAGAGAGTGATTACTAATTTTAAATTGGAAGTTCACATTGTTCAGAGATACCTCTCTAATCTTCTCCATCATATCTTTCTTCCCAGTGAGTGAAATAGGAAACTGAGGACTTCTCAGAATAATAACCTTAGGTAATTCAAGACTTGGCATCAAAGATCTGTTTAATTATTAAGGCTCAGGGAGAAGAGCAAAGATTTACTCTTCCATCATTAAATATCTAAAGTAATCCCTTTTGACCCTAGTTAACTGCCTAAAAAAAAAAAAAAACAAAAAAAAAAAACCTGACCAATTGTTTAATGGCTTGGAGCTATCCCAGAAGTCTCCAAATTGGTTATCTCTATCTGTTCATTGATTACTTACCTGAAATAAAATAGACCAACCTTTAAACCCTCTGACTTAATTGATTATTAACCTTTGAAGCAAAACAGACCCCTTTTTCTTAACACTTAATGCTTAACCAAGAGCCTGGTACCACAGAAAGCTCACCTGTATTCCAAAGACTAATAAGGAATAAAGGTTGAATTTACAAATGATTTTAAAAGGATTAAAAGGAGATGGGTAGGTGAATAGTTTCTGTAAAATCTTGACTATGTAACTATGTTTCTTACTACTGTAAAATTGGCTTTCCCTGCTCTAGACTTTCTTGGTGAAGGGACTGCCCCACTTCTGGAGAGAATTGAAATAAATAAACTTTCTGTTTTGTATCATGCCTTTGACCAGTCAATTTGAATTAGAATCTTTGCATCATCCACACCAGGAATTTCATCATTGGGAAATTTCATTATCCTGTAGCATTTAATCTCCATTGTACTCATATCTTGTGAGAGCTCCCTGCTCTTCTGAGTGGACCTTTAATAGAAGAGCAAGATCATAGGCTCTTATCCAAATATGGTTTCTCCCCATTTCCCATCAGCTACATACACTCATACACACACACATACACACACCCACACTCAGACTCAGATTCTGGTTTTGTACTTTTCAGAAGTTCTTCATCATGTCCCTGTTTGGTATACCTTCTCTTCCTCTAGTTTTTTCCAGCTTCTTTTTTCTTTGATGTCTTCTCCTATTAAGATTATAAACCCCTTGAGGGAAGGGACTGGCTTTTTATTTGTATTGCCAGTAATTAACATAGTGATTAGTACTGGGTAGGTACTTGAATTTTACCTACACAAACTGATTTAAGAATGCCTAAACTTCTGACTCTATCTTGTTCACCTCAGAATTCAGTCTAATCTGTCTACATTTGACCCTGAAATTGGGACAGGACAGTTTGTTTTCCAACTAAACAAATGCTTTCTAATCTATAGTTGGCCTTGAAGGCATGGACCAGGACAACTTTGTTTTTTACTCTGGTAAACTCTGCAGAATAGACCAAGATGGAGCAAATATATATACAAAGAAAAGTAACAAACTTTTCATTTTATAACAAAATGGAGGCCACTTTAAAGATATAGTCACTAATGTTAAGACTATTATAAACCTCCTTTCTCTACAATGCCTAATTTCTCTTCTTTATGTAGTCTTAATGATAATAATCTTTATTAAATTAAAATATTTCTCCTTGTAATTTTTTTATTTCTATCCTCTAAATCTCACTTGTTTTTCACATGGTGTAGTGCCAGAGAAACTGAGGCAAGACAAGGATTAGGTTTTTAATATTTTATTAGTAGAGAATTTGGGCTAGCAGTCGAACAGGACTCATGTCCAAAAGATGTCCAACTCCTAGCCAGCTGAATGGGATTTTCTCAAAGCATCCAGCATGGAGCAATGGATTCCAGAGACTTTTATAAGGCTCCAGCCATCAGAGAAACCAAGGCAGGGGGGAGGGGGAGCAGAACACTAGATGAGTAGATAAACCATAATTCTAGGAAAGGAATATTTAGTTCTGATAGGTTGAATGTCAAGAAGGTTGGGAACAGGAGACAGCCAGTCTAGGGCAAGAGATAGTGTGCAATACCCAAGCATTTGAGATAAGTCACCTGGAGTTTTATGGCTCATTGGAATGTGAGAGTGGCCAGAGCTTAATGGGTAAGGAAGGGGTGTAGGTGTGGCCATAATAATTTTATTCAGGGAAACTGAAGCATAATAATTCAGGGAAAGTGAGGCATTACATTCCACACTTTCTCTAGTGGATATTCAAATCATTGAATTATCTTGGAGGTTTCAGCACCATGATTTTGATCACTCTACCTGGAGCAGATAAGTCAAAATAAAATTAGAAAAGGTACAAGGACCTATGGTGAGGGCAAGTCTCTCCCTGATATCTCCCGAGTTGTTAAGAGCATTCCTTATTTAGGGCAATATAGAGGCCTCCCCATTGAAAGAATAGCATGTCATATCCTTTGTAGTTCTGGAGCACCATCTCAGCCAGAGAATCCATTTTGAAATGGACAGTTCAAAGTGAATTAGATCTGCAGTCATATGTGCACTTAACTCATCATCTGCTTGTAGAGGGAGAAGCGGTGCTCAAGGCAGTTGTGCTAATCGATTCTAACCCTTTCAGGGTTAGGCTATCAGAGACTTCTAGGTGGGAAGGATGAGACCTGAAATGGCTTTATTTGTCCCTTCCCAGAAGAACAGACAGGTTAGGGAAACACTGCTACCAGGATACAGAAAGTATCCAGATTTCTGAGCAGAGTGTGGAAATATTCACATTTTAGTCGGACCATCATCAAACTATGAACCTTCAGGGACCCTATACTAACCTGAAACATACTTTTTTTTTTTTTTTAATTTAAATTTTTATTTATAATTTTTTCCACAGTATATATGCATGAGTAATTTTTAAAATAATATTATCCCTTGTATTCATTTTTCCAAATTATCCCCTCCCTCCCTCTACTCCCTCCCCTTGATGACAGGCAACCCCATACATTTTACATATGTTACAATATAACCTAGATACAATATATGTGTGTAAATACCATTTTCTTGTTGCACATTAAGTATTAGATTCCAAAGGTATAAGTAACCTGGGTAGATAGACAGTAGTGCTAACAATTTACATTCACTTCCCAGTGTTCCTTCTCTGGGTGTAGTTATTTCTGTCCATCATTGATCAACTGGAAGTGAGCTGGATCTTCTTTATGTTGAAGATATCCACTTCCATCAGAATACATCTTCATACAACATTGAAGTGTACAGAGATCTTCTGGTTCTATTCATCTCACTCAACATCAGTTGATGTAAGTCTCTCCAAGCCTCTCTGTATTCCTCCTGCTGGTCATTTCTTACAGAGCAATAATATTTCATAACCTTCATATACCATAATTTACCCAACCATTCTCCAATTGATGTACATCCATTCATCTTCCAGTCTGAAACATACTTTGAGAATGCTAAAATATGAATTTAAGGAATTGGGGTTACAGGACTAGAGAAGTAGAACAGAGAGACTGTCAGTCACAAGATAGGTGCCTGTATCTTGGAGATTTCCAAGGATGATTTCTAGTTTTTCCCAAGTACAGGCAATTAGAAAATGGTCCCAGAAACTGAGTCTGCCAGGGCAATTCCAACAGAATAAGGGGTCCAAAGTTAAAGCAGAGCCAGCACCACAATCACAATCCATCTGGAGTTTAAATAATAAAGCAAGCAAGGTGTAAAGACAAAAAAGGACTGCTGGGAGGGCTTCCAATTTGAACTGGTGGGTTAGGAGGGGTAGTAATGCCTGGGGCAAAGTGACCCTAGGTGAGTTGTATAATGAAAGCATTTTCCCCATTCTTTCAAATGCTTTTTTGGCAAAATACACCAGTTTTTCTAGTTCTTTATCTCTTATCCCTTTCTTATATTTTATCGAAGGAATCATCCAGGGGGAGTAATTAGAGCTCCAACTGTCAAGAAGTCACTTCACATACAAGCCCTGAAAGTGAATTAAAATTCCTATATATAACATACTAGTACAGTAGGGGTTTTCCACTGAGGAACTTATCTAGACATCCCTCAAACAATGGCATATTTGAAGGGAGCATTATGTTCAATTAGAGAATGCAGATACATACTACAAGCATCCTTTTCAACAAGAGTTAGCCAAACTTTAACCCAACATTTTTCATCCAAAATCCTAAATACATTATAATAGTCAGAACCAGTTATAATTCCTCCCAAATCAATAGGACTCAAAGTCCATTAGAGGCAAGGGGTTACAGTCTCATCTTCTAAAACTGCTTTCTGCTAAGAATGGGCACAGAGTTGAATCCTATTCCAGGGAGGGATGTGTGTAGTATGGTGTGCTGGAAGCCAAAGGGATGATCCAGGTCCCAGAAGCAGGTCAGTATAGTGTAACTTGACCAAAATCTAGAAGAGAAAACAAATCTAACAAATAAAGGATAGAATAATCTGAGCTAGAAAGATGGGTTCACAAGGACTACTACAAAATGTGGAGAGATTGGCCAGCACCTTCCCATGTAAGGAAATGTTATTGCCTCACAAATGGTAAAGATGTGTCAGCTGTAGGCCCAATAAACAAAATAGCAGTAAAATCTCACAGACAAATGTGTCAATTGTCCTTTCATTATTTTAAAAACCTTTAAAGTCCTGCTTACTTACAGACACAAATATCTAGTAACTGATAGATGACTAAGCTAAATTATAGTAATCAGTTATAGGAGTAAAAACCAAGGACATGGCTATAATCAGCCAAAACTTCAGCACATACTTGAGGCAGGATGAAGTACCCTTAATTCAGTTTTACTTCAGGTAATTGTCCCAGTAACTTTCAGATGGCAGAGCTTTAAAACTCCCAAATAACATTAACTACAGGCCCAAAAAATTTTACCTCCAATAACAAATCTCATTAACCAAAGCTCCAGATAAATCCCAAACAGGTATTTATCATGACCTTATATTGATAACGATAAGAGATTAATCCCAGAGAGTTCACAGCTTAATCTTTCATATCAAAGTAGATTTTTTTTTCTTTTGCATTCAACATTACACAAATTATTTTGCTTTAGAATGCCTAATACATAGAAAAATTTTAAACTGCTTATTGTCCATAACAGAAACATATTCAAAGGGACAAAATAATAATTTTAAGATGATGCAATAAAAATCAATTAAAACTGATACAGAATATCCTAATTTCACATAAAGGAACCTTATAAGAATTAACACTAATAACTTGTAAAAGTAGGCTGTTCCTTTACACAATAAAATGTTCTTTGCAGCACAGAACCAGCTGAATTTGTCTTCACTTCTTAAAAAAAAACCAAAACAGCCACAATTGGGGGAGAAGGGAGAAGAGAAGGAAAGTGAGTTAAATTTTCACCATTAGAGCCAAAAAGATCCCTTTCCTTTTCTCCTTCCCCCACTCTACTTCTATTTATAATTAGCTTTTTAAAGATGCCAAATCCTTCTCAGCATTTAGTCATCCAGTGTGTTTTCTTTCTCCAACAAATGGCAAGTTCCTTCCATTAAAAGACTTGCCTCTTTGTTTTTCCAACTTAACTCCTCACCTCTTTTTCAACATGCTTTCTCTCTTTCCTCCCAATTCCTTTCTGATGATCTTCCACAGAGAGTACCCAGATGTAAAAAATACCTAGAACCAAATTGTGCTTAATGGCACCCAGACCAGATAGTGCTACATAGTATCCCATTGGCACTTCCCAGACTTGTATGGCTCATCAGCCCAACTTTTTCTGGGGACCCAGATTTGCTAACAATCGGACCAGACAAAAAACTTACCTCACAGGGGTTTCAAACCAGGTTCTCTATTATAGCCGAAATAGAGATGTCGGCAGTGAGTTCTTGTTGTGCCTGAAACTGCTCTTTCTATGGAATTCTGGAAGAAACAGATGACAGTTTACCTAAGACTCCAGGACCAGCTGGCTCAAGGCCACCTGCTGAGGCCTGCTGTTCTCTAATCTCTAATCTTGTTCTCAGATCTCATCTTGTTGGGGCCTCCAAAAATGTAATGCTGGAGAAATTGAGGCAAGACAGAGATTAGGTTTTTAATATTTTATTAGTGGAGAATCTGGGCTAGTGGCCAAACAAGACTCATGTCCAAAAATGTCCAACCACTAGCCAGCCAAATGGAACTTGTCTCAAAGTATCCAGGTTTGAGTGATTAATTCCAGAGACTTTTATAGGGTTCTAGATATCAGGGAAACCAAGGCAAGGGTGGACAGAACACTGAGTGAGTGGGCAAGCCATAATTCCAAAAGAAGATCATAATTTAGTTCTGACAGGGGCAGGAAACAACAAGTCTAGGGCAAGAGATAGTAAGCAATACCCAGACATTTGATTTAAACCACCTGGAGTTTTATGACTCACTGGAATGTGAGAATGGCCAGAGCTTAATGGAGTAAGGAAGGGGGTGAGGGTGGCCATAATAATTTTATTCAGAGCATAGCAAAATAATTCAGGGAAACTGAGACATTACAATGGCAGACCTTCAGATATTTGAAGAAAGCTATCATTTGGAGTTTGGAAAGATCTAAGCAAAGTCATATTAAGGATGATATAATTTTTTCATTCTTCTTGGGCTCACTCCTGACTGTTTGGACTTTTTTTTATTTACCATGTCCTCAAGTGGATACCACACATCTCTTTTCAGCTTCCTTTTAAGTGTTTTCTTCCCCCAATATGAAGTAATGTATATAATAAGACAGTAAATACTTGCTGACTTGTCCTGAAGGAAAGTTAAGGATAAAAATGGAAGGCAAGAAGCAGAAGAAAAATGGATAAGATCTTCAAATATTTATGTAATAAATTATTTTCACAATCAAAACCAGAAAAATTATCATGCTTATTCTTAAACATCACAGTTTCAGATATGCTTATAGTAAAGGTAGAAAATGCCATAAAGAGAACAAGAATGCAGATGGATTAGAATCAGTATATAAAGAAAATTTCTATATTAGAGGCAACAACATATTTATAAAGGTATTGGGGATCAAAGGTCAAAAGGTATCTAAAGAAGTTAAAATGCCAAAGTCCTGGCATGAGTAACGGAAAAAGTTGACAATGAACTTTGTCCATCTAATAACCTATATGACTGCTTATTATATATAAACTCTTTTTGATATTCATAAAGTATTTTGTTGTCTAGTTTGTCTAAAACAGAATATAAGATTACATTGTGCTTATGTTTGTTAAATATAAAATAGCATTTAATGCAGTCTAGCAAAGCATAGCCTTAAGATTTGCCTTTCCTGTCTACACATCAAAATAATTCAAGATTCTTTAAAAATTAAAAAAACATCAGAAATCACTTGGTTTAATAATTTTCAGATCATAAACATCAGGTGAGATATACAAAGATATGTTCTTGTTAAAGGTATTTGCTCCTGTGGTACAGGAAAGCCAGTACAGAGGCCACATTGAAAAGGACTATAGATTCAAAGATCCATCTCCTGTTTTATGATAACATTGTCCTGGTTCTATTACACTCCAGAATTCTTCCTTTGGAAGGGATCCATAACTATTCAAAAGGGTTAGACTACATCATCCATTTTGGAGAGATTGAATATGTAAACAATGTGTTGTGGTTAGATGAGCAATCTGGTTTGTCCATTAGTATTCAAATCGAGTACAGGTAGGCCAATAATTTTAAAATATTTTTAAAAGTCAGGAAAATATATGATGATAGGGAAGGAGTTGGCCACATAGTAAGGGCAAAGAATCTCAGGTAGAAGACCTCATTGTTCTGCTTGCATTTTAGCAATGTTAGAATTAAGTAGTGCCTCCAGCTCATTGAGTGGGCCCTCACTAAGAGTGGAAAAATTAGAGGAGGATGTGGACACAAATATCCCAGGAGAGACATATAGGACTCAGCTGCATTTTGCCTTAATGAAGGAACGTTCAACTCAATGAAGTCACAGATCCATTTGAGTATCCTTACCTTTTTAGGATTCATTCTTTATTAGGGACCTCATATTTTGCTTTATTCTGAGAATATTTTGCATTTTATTATTTTTAAAGTATATGTCTCCTATCTCCATTCATACTCATGCTCTTAATTCTGTCTCTTTTTGCCTTCCTTGACAGAAGGAACTCTCTTGCTTTTTGATTTGTATGCACAACAAATAGGATATAGGAAACTCTTTAGAAGTGATTTTCATTCATTCATGATTACATTCATCCTCTATTCTTGGGATTATTAGTAATGTGATTTAGTGGACTATTCTAATATTGGAGTCAGAAAATAGGATTTTAAGCCACTTTTATCTTTTGTGGTGTTAGCATCACAGCATCAATGATGTAGACATGGATAAGAATTTAGAGGTCATCTAGCCCAAACACTTCATTTTTAAGATGAAGACACAGACTCAGAAAAGTTAATGTACTTGCCTGAAATAATAAAGCTTAAATAGTGGTTCACCTAGCCTCGACCAATATTCAATGCATTGTCATAACACCTCAACAGATAGTATTTTGAATTTGGGAATTATATTACAATTGAGGTAGGAGATTTAAGTGATCAAAGACAGTAAAGCCAGGATTAAGTTGAAATACTTGTAATTTCATCATTCCTTAATTATTAATTGTTTCATGTATAGCCTCTTCTCACAAAAGTCTTACTGAGACTTATTATTTTCCATGAAATAGATATTCATTGACTTATAAACATAGACTTAAAAATCTAGACAAAGCAAGTGAGAAGCTCGTAGATTAAACATATTTAATTATGCCTAGTAAAATACATAAACATAATCTATTATTAGCTGGAAATCTCATTTAGTTGACCCAGTATTATAGAACATATACTAAGAACATATTAAAAGGGAAAATATGTAAATAAAATATTTCACATAGTTTTATTTTCTAAATTTAGTATTATTGGTTTTAAGAACTTTTAATCTAAAATGGTTTTAAATGTATAGTAATATTTGAAGCATATCTATCACAATTACTGATACAAAGGCAACATAACTAGGTAAGTAGAACATCAGCCTTTGTATGTGATCACCAGCAAAGTATTTATCCTCACAGTGTGCCAAGCAGTTTTCTAATACTAAATTTCAGAAAAGTTATAAATTGGGATAATTGAAAAGTGCTTCCCAATTAATAGAGTTCCCCAGACTAGTGAAATCCCAGGTCCTATTTAAATCCCATCAATGACATTAGTAGCATGACCTTGAGTAAGTTCTCAGATCTCTATTAGTTCTTACAGGTTCCACTATCATCTATTTCCAGAAAAATCCCAAAGGCACTTTTAACTCACATGTTGCTCCTGACCTTCACTGTCTTTGAAATACATCTCTATCTGGATGTCATAGGTACTTCAAACTCAAAATGCTCAAAACAGAACTTACTTTATTTCTAAATCGTCCTGCACAATTCCTATTGAGCATACAGCCATTCTTCCATTCACTCAGATTTAAAATGGACTCTTCACTTACATTCATCTTTATAACCCTTCATTTATCAAACGTTGTAAATTTGTAGATTCTACCTTTTTTGCATCTCTGACATATTTTCCTTTCTACTCATCCCCCTAGTCTAAGCCTTCATTACTTTTCACCTGGGGAAGGGGAAAGGAACAAACATTATTAAAGTGCCTAGGTTTGAATTCTGACCCTTTAGCTTACTTGTTTTGGGGAAATAACTTACTTTCTTTGTACCTCTGGACTAAATGACTTTTAGGGTTTCTTTCAGCTCAAAAGCTACAATTTCTTTCTCATCTCATCCTCTTGGAACTCCTGCCTCCTTTCAGATCAAGACTTAAGCATTATTTCTTTTACTTTATCTTCCCTGACTTCCCCAATTTTTCCTTTCCTCCTCATATCACTGTGTATTTATTTTATATATAGGTTTTACTTAGTTATCTGTTAACAATTGTATCCCTACCTCTGCCATTAAACTATTACTTCAGAAAGGCATTGCCAGTTATTTTTTAATTTGTATTCCAGCCTAGCACCTATTAAAGATTGTTTATTAATTATTTATGTGTCTTGGGCAAATACCTATGGTTTATCCACTAAGACAGAGAAGCTTGTCATCTGAAATACTGGAGGAGTTAGTTATCTATGCTGACTCTCAATAATAGATCCTTTAGAATATTTTCCTAATATTTTATTTCAATTCCTGTTTAAATTTTTTTCCTGAAAACGAATATATGTGGGTCTTATAAGATTGTGAGTAAAGGTAAATGGTTAATTTATTTAATCTAAGGCTTCTGCTCACTTCTCCAGACTAATATGGAATAAAATAAATTTACCCTTCAGCAGAATCTTCCACTCTTTCCTAGATAGCCACTTCAAAACATATCCCTTCTTCACTAAATTCTTCACAGTGCTGAAATTGGATGTACTTCATGGAGAGGGGGAAAAAGTAAATACCCCTAAAATGTATTGATCACTTGTTTTCCCTAAATGACTTTAGTTATACCAACTAAATGCTGGGGATACCAAAAAAAAAAAAAAAAAAAAAGGCAAAAAAAAGTCTGCTTTCAAGAAAAATCTGAATTGTGAATTATCCATAGTCACAAAGGTAGTAAAGCCCCAGAGTGCAATAAGGTCTTCTATTTTAAATGCAGTGCTCTTTCCCCTTTACTAAATTACTTGTAACTGAACACTCTGATTCCCTAGCTACTTAATAATATTCTTGGGAGAATATTTACAAGCTAGTTATAAGGGACTGCTAGACAAAATCAGGTCATTGATAACTTTTAAATATATATAAATATATATTATATATATATTTATAAATTAAGTTATATTAAGAAATTATAAACTAAAGATGTTTGCTTTAATTATAAGAGAATTTACAAGTTTTTCATAGTATAATGGATATTTAAAAAATATGCTAGCAGTACAGATTTTAAAAATTTTAATACATATTATAAAACTGGTACAGGGTTTCTTTTTTTGTGTGTGACTTTTTGTCTATCAGGTGATAAAATTCTTCTATTTTTAGATAGGGTAGGTGTGCTATGGTAATGAACCTTCCAGGATAACCAAGTGTCTTCTTTTCCTGTACTCATGACAGATTCATGACATAGCCTAAAGCAGGATTGGATCATAACATTAATTTTCCCAGTATGCATTAATGACATCTGATTTAGTACATGCATTTATTATTGATATGTAAATATCCCAAGTGTTCTAAAGACTTCAGTTTCTATTTTTTTCCATATTAATATTTTAAACATATTGACAGAGAACTTAAAAATACATTCCTAATATCTTTTTCCACTGATGGCCTAAATCAATTATCAGACTCTCTAAATCCTAGAGTTAGAAAAATCTTCAGATAATATCTGGTTCTCATCATAACTGTACAAGAATCACCTCTAATATATATTCAACAAGTGCTCCTTTTAACCTCTGAAGAGAAAGAACTACTAGTATTGGCTTTGATATTAAACCTCACAGCTAGCATAGCAGGTTGTTTTACTTTTTTTTTTTTAATCTTTATTTCAACTAGTATACTCTCTGTAACATACATCCTCAATAAATGCTTGATTCATCTGATTTAACAAATCTAATGTAATAAAAACATACTAAGACATTTTCTATTATTCTTATCAATGACATATATAACAGGGATCTCAAATTGCTACCACTGTCTTGCGAACCAGACTTATGTAAATCAACAGCTTCTAACCTTTCAGTGGAATGCTAGTGTTCTGGTATGAAATTCATCTCTATTTGATTCTCCAAACCTTTCTGAAGGAGATAATATAGTGCCCCCAATTTTCTTATATGTATATATTTCACTGAAATGCTAGGTGGTACATTGACCCTAGAGTTTAGCTCAGGACCTGAGTTCAAAATTGACATCAGATACTTATTAGCTGCATGTTCCTGGGCAAGTTACTTAACCACAATTATCCACTGGAAAGAGAGAAAAGATTTAAATGAAAATATTGATTATTAAAGTATAACCTTTGCCTCGTGGCTGGCCAGGTAGCAAGCTTTCCCATAGGGACTCAATTACATAAAAAGAATGATGTTTTAAACCTTATTTTGGGAAAGGATGATGAGAAAGAAGAGGATTCATCAAGCTAAGCTATCTAAGCACAGGACTGGTTGGGATGTTAGAAGGGCTTTTCTTACTATTGGCACTTTTCTCCCACCCTGTGGGCCAGTTCTCATGTGTTAACTGCTGTGGAAAATGGTGTTCAGAACCTAAGGATTGACTCACACAGAGAGAACTAATGAGATCTCTGAGATCTCGTCCCTATTCACATCTAATTTCTGATTCTTTTTCTCCTTTTCCATCTCTGATGGGGAAGTATCCCTGGCCCTCTGTCAACTATCTGGACAATCTGCTCTCTTTCACTCCTTCCTTCTGGGAAGGGGAAGAGTTAACAGAAGGAAGTTTATTCTACTCTTCCTGAGCTAGCAGCAAAATGGTTCAGTCTTCTTTATTTTGATTCCAATACTTTACATTCCTGTTCTATTCCAAGTAGTTGATATATGGCAGAGGTTGGGGAGCGAAGGGAGTTTGTATACTAACCCAGCTCCTATGTTAAATGAAGGTAGTTCAAGATTTAAGAAGAGATTTTTGTGCCTCTCAAGAGGATGGGATACCCAATGGTTCCTATCCTGTGGGTGAGCAGACTGGGTCCCTACACAGATGAAAATAAACTGAACATCATCCTGTAGACTAATAAAATAAATCATTAAATCTTTATATATTTTTATCCTATTATCTGGACTTGGTACTTGTACGTATGAGCACCTGTGATGTTCAGGCTAGCTTTCTAGAGGACCCTGGGATCAGCCTAAGTCCTTGGTCTCAGTGGAGAAGTGATGAAGGCAGGGAAGCCACCATGAGGCTGGTCAAAAATGAAATGTCTCATTTCCAGTCCTTCTCATCATTATAGCACATTATGTATGTGTGAACTAGAGAACCATTACATCACCATGCTAAGTACCAAGTATGTGTATACTAAAGAACCATCATCTCATCAATTCCACTGAGTTAACTCCTTGTTGTAAGTATCCTTATTTCAAATTTATTTCTCCAAAGTTTTGGCCCCCTACATGCACCCTTTGCATAAATGGTATAGGCAATAGTTTGCTCTGTATGTAGAAGCTCACATGGCATTCTCATATTTTCATGATATTGTTAAAAATGTTAATATTCATCTATTTTAGGATTTTCTTCACAAAGGGGAAAAAATAATTCTAATTCTACTATACCTGAGTCTGGACACATTGAATTTTAATTGACACAAAATATATGAAAGATGGTTTTGTTTTTGTTTACTTTTTAAGTTTTTTTGTTAGATACACAACACTAATAATGATAAACTAAAATCAATTCCATATTAGAAAATGTATTTATTTTTGTGGCTATTCTTGCTAGCAAAAAGAGTAAGTTATGAAGGCACTTTGCTTCTCATTCCTATAGACCTGCTCAGGTATCCCCTATCCTTTAAATAACAAAAAATCTTAATAGACCATCCCATCTTCACAATGTGTTATCTTATATTTCACTTTCCTTTCTCCACCAAACTCTTACAGAAAATGTCAATATTTGTTACTTCTATTTCCCTCTCATTTATTTCTCCACTCTGCAGACTGGCTTTTGATCTAATTATGCTATTGAAACTTTTCTTTTCAAAATTAGTAATGACATAATTACCAGATCTGATAGCCTTTTCTTAATTCTTATCCTTCTAAAACCATGTAGTATTTGCCGTTATGACCCAGTCTTCCTGAATACTTTCTCATTTTTAGGTAGTCTTAATATTATTCTGTTGTCCCACCTGTCTGAGTGACTGTTTGTCTTCAGTCTCCTTTGCTCATATCACATATAGATGCTCTGCAGCTGGGATGTACTTAAAAGCTTTCTCCTGGACCCTTCCTTTTTTTCTATATATTTCATTTTGTTGTCTTCATCAGATCCTCTGATCTGATCAAATCAGATTTGATTATCCTCTTTACACAGATCACTCTAAGACTTACTTATATAGCCCCAGACTCTCTCCTGAGCTCCAACTACAATTTTAACTATCTTTTCAATATTTCAAAGTAGATGACACATTGGCATCTCAAATTTGGCATTTCCAGAACAGAAGTTGTAATCTTTCATAATTTCAATTTTATTTCATATCATCCAGATGTCTTCTGCCATCACCAACTCCTTTATGAACTGTGTTTCACTTGAAGAGGTAGTCCTTCTCCTTGCCAAGATTAACCCTTCTACATACACTCATGCTCCCATTCTGCCATAACCTCTACAACAGATTGCCCTATGTCAACCCTATTTTCTCACTAATATTCAATTGCTTTCAACTTATTACCTCAGCTCCTTGAGAAAACCTTTTATAAAACGTGCCTTTCCTCTGATTCTCTTAAGTCTCTCAACATGACTTCTAATTTCAATATTCAAACTAAATTGTTCTCGAGAGTTTCTAATGATTTTATAATTGTTACATCCAGTAGCTTTCTTGACTTCTTTTCATTTTTCCCCTATGTTTTCATGACTTTGCTCTCTCCTGTTTTCTTCCTTGTTTGTCTGACTCTCCCTCTTGTTTTCTCTGGTAAATATTCATCCTCTTCACATCATTAATAGTAGGAGGTTTCCTAAAGCTTTGTCCTGGACTTTATTCTTTTCTCCATCTAATTTTATTTTATTAACAACCCTTGGGGTTTCATTTATCATTTATCATGCAAATCACTCTCAGATCGACTTTTTCAATCCTAGTGTTTCTCCTGACCTTCAGTCTTAACATCTCCAGCTGTCATTGGACATTTCAAGCCGGATGTCTCATAAACATCTTAAAATCAGAATGTTCAAAACTGAACTCATCATCATTTTCCTGAAATCTTCCCCTCTTAAAATGAGATTGAGGTTAGTAATTGACACCAAATGATAGTATTCATGTAGGCATGCCAAATGTTGGAGTTTGGTAGCAATTCACATGTGAAGAATTCATAAGGGCTTTCTCATTTCTAAATTTTTAAGAGAAAAGATTACAAACAAAATTAAAAAATAAAATAGACACCAGGAATGGTAAACATAAATAGATTTGGGAAGACATATAGTTAGCAAGAAAAGTGGTTTTAACAATTAATGATGGAAAAAAAAAAAAATTCCCCAGTAGAACTCGCAACTAACCAGGAGAAAGAGGCTAAATCCATATAGGAGTTTAGCATCCAGAGTTAGTTAGAAGGAAAAAGATCCCTTAGACATAGGGGAGGGATAGAGTAAGGAAAAAGACATCATGAAGCATGGGGGAAAGGATAGAAATTAAAGACACCATGAAGCAGAACTCCCTGGTGGACTAACCCAAAAGGGATTTAGCAATGATGATGTGCATCATGGACAGATTTATAGGGGAAATTTAACCTTGAGGATTTGACATCACAACTTGGCTTTCTGAATGGACATAATAAATTATTCCATCCACAGAGGGTAGGATATAAGGTTGTGTTAGTCCTCATCAGTGCCTTTTCCATCTTTCCTCAGGGAGTAATCTTATCAGTATTTCAGGCTTTCTTGGTTAACCCCAGTAACTACTCAGGACCTCACCAATTATATCCCTATTACTGTTGAGAATACTACCATACTTCCAGATACCCAAGCTTTAAGTCTTTTAATATATACTCTAAACACTGGATAGAAAGTATTGTAATTACAGAGAAACTGAGGCAAGACAGAGATTGGTTTTTAAAATTTTAACGTGGAGAGTTTTAGGCTAGCTGACTGAATGAAACTTATGTTCAAAAATCATTCAGCCCTGAGGAACTAAGGCAGAAAACTTTTATAGAGTTTCAGCTAAACAGGGTTTGAAAACAGAACAAGTCATAATTCTAGGAAAGGATTATCACTTAATCCTGACAGGATTAAGGATCATCATTAAATCCTGACAGATCAAGATAAGAAGGTCTAGGGCAGGAGACAGTGAGGCAAGAGACAAAGTCAAAAGGAGGGGGAATTATCCTAGCAAGGATTGAGATAAAGAACCTGGAATTTTATGACTCAATTATATTTCAAGGTTTTTCCGGACTCTGTTCTTCCAGTCCTAATGGCAAGTAAGAAGGTAGGGGGTGGAGGCATTTTATTTGGGGCAATAAAATTGCCCCTTGCAGACTTTCAATAAATGCCTACTTGTTCACTCTGTATTAAATAAGGTCATAACCATTCTGCACAAATTACTTTACCTCTAAAGACTAAGCTTTGCTTAATACCATCACCACTGCCCAATATCTTAATTTCTTTGGAATGAAGCTATAAAATTGTCAGAATGGAGGATAAAAAAAAGTCACTTAGTCTAGTTCATTCCACTTTAGGGGTGAGGGGTTATGACCTAGGACAAATGGGGGAGAAGTGAAGGTGAGTGTCCCACAGATTTGAGCCTGAAACAACTGTTCAAAGTGGCAGCTTTGTACTGTGTGCTGCCAACACACTCACATCAAAAATTCCAAATGAGTGTAGAGAGTGAGGCTGATGGCTTTATATAACTCAAGTTCACTGAAAACCAATTCACTTGCCAGTCAAGACAGATCATCCTTCTGAAGACGGCCCTCTTCAAGAACCAAGGACAAATAACAATCTGTGAGGAAGAGGAGCTGCCCCACTGAGGAGTCAACTGGGCAATTCCAGTTTGGCAATGCTTCTATTTCATTTGTGAAAAAAAAAAAAAAAAAAAAAAAAAAATATATATATATATATATATATATATATATATATATATATATATTCTTATTCTCACAATTAAAAATATGATATGTATAATGATTATACTTATAATTTATATTTTTCAGGCCATTTTCCCAGCAAATTCTGACTTGGAAGTCAGGGTCTTATAATGCCCAGGTTGAAATGATCAATCAATTCTTGACAGTACTCTTCTGTCTGTTAAATGAAGTGAATCAAAGATAAGAGAACTCTTGCCACAGAACTATGGTCCTGTCCCCCAAGAAAGTAATGACCCCCAAAATTTAAAACAATCTCTTAAGAACTATTCACAGAATTGTTCATACCTATATTGTCCTGCACATGTGGGCTTGTTGTAGGAAACCATTCAGGACCTGAAAATAATTGTATTGTAATCTACTTTCCTTCTCCCTTCCTATTTATGATTTGTGTATAAAATCTCTGTCTTTACCTCAACAAGTGAGAGGGTGTGTGTCTCCTCTGCCTAGGAGCACTTCCAATTTGCAAACTATATTCCTCACTCTGAAAGTGATTAATTAAACTGCTACTTGATGTCAAAAGCCTGTCTCTAAGCCCATTTTGTGTGGCGCCATTCAGTCAAAGCAGTAAAATTTTGTTAAAGCTTTCTTCCTTCCTTTTTTTACTCTTCTCCCTCTTCTCCCACCTGGGGAATCATAGCCTTACAAGGGTATCTATCCAAAAGAATATATATTTTGATTATATTTCATGCTTACTCTTGGGGTTTACAGGCTAGATTTTTTTTCTTTCCTACTTATTTATTCTGCCATTGTTTAAAAAAAGTCTTGGGAAAATTAACCCTTTTATCTCATACAGTTTTCATTTATGATTTCTTAAATTATAGTTCTGTAAAACCAAATTTTGATAAAGCTCATTGGGATTTAAATGGAGCTCTTAGGTAATCCTTTAAATCCTAATTATTGTGGCTCTCACAGATTGGCCAATAATAGATCCTAGCCTAACCCTCACTGGTTCATTATTTAGGTTTTGATGGCTCAGGGTTAGTAAAAATAAGTAATTATTCTCCCCTCCAGACTGATTCTTTTGAAAAGGTGTTTTTGTTTTTGTTTTGTTTTGTTTGTCTCAGTTCTTCCTCATACTGAGGCTTGGGAAAGACTTTAGCTTGAAGGAGATAGCATTTTGGACCACTACCAGTCTTTCTGCTCTATGTCTTGCCATTGAATTCTAAATGACTGGAAGAGAGAGGCTGATGACTTTGCACAGCTCTTCTTCAGTTAAATCCAATTCACTTACAAGTCAAGACACTAGCCTCTTGAAGTCATCAGTCCTCTGAGAACAAACAATAAACATCTTAGGCTGAGAGGTGACTCTTGATTGACAGAGTACTGAATAAGATATAGAAAAGTGAGGAAAATTGCTTTCTTTAAGTAGTAATTTGTGATACATACTTTAGAGAGCCTTCAAATACACAAGTAAAGAGATTATTTCCAAGGAGAGATTCAAGAGAAAGAAGGGACTTTTGAATAGCATTCTGAAACTCTTAAAGCATCAGGTATATATAAGAACTAGCTCCAAAAAGTTGCTTGATCTTTAAGACTTCCAATACTAGAGACTGTTGAAAGTTCAACTTCTCTATGCAACATCATTCATTCCTAGTTAAGTTGAGATCTCCTCTTGCCACCAGCTGAAACGCATTTACTCTTTTTTATTACTTTATATATTCTAATTTGTGGAACTTTCTTGAACAATTGGGTTTAATATTGCTATTTGTGATGATTGTTAGTGCAATTGGTGTTTGTTTAGAAGGGGCTTGTGCTGATAAGTGGATAAACTAAAAACTATGCTTTTCCCTTTAAGGAAAAAAGCCTCTCTCAGGGTCAGAGCCTTCTGACTCAGTTTCCCAGTTCTGTTTCTTTGTTTCCCATCTCATTATTCTTGAGTCTGGCTATGAGGTGGAATTGTTACTGCATGATTGTTTGTCAAACAGAACTGTGTTATGGGCCAGAACGTGAAACAAAGTGCTAATGCTTAGTACTTAGTTCACACCTTTAAAGAAGTTCACACCTTTAAAAGAGTTCACACATTAATTCACACATTCACACCTTTAGAGAGTATATATAAGGAGGAGTTCACAAACCCACTAAAGGACAAGCCCACTCTTGGACTTTTGGAGAATCACAAGTCAGAAGCCCACAAGCCTCTCTTGGAGGCAGATAATGATTCATTTCAACTTCCACCTTTGTGCTGGCTGGAGACACTGGGAAGACAAGAGGCTGAAGCTGGCAGAGACAAAGGGTTAGTGGCAAGAGTAGGCCTCTAAGAAAGCCCCAGGAAAAGATTCAAGACTAAAGGAGGAATTAAAGGATTTGAACATTTAGCTCTGGGCTGCATTTGGGATTATTGAACTGAAGTGAAACTAAGGTTGTCCCCAGAAGCCCCCCAAGAGAAGAACATTACAGAGTTGTGCTTTAGCTTCTCATGGATGTATGTGCTCTCAGCCTGAAGAACCTGTTTTGACGCTATAATCATGATTTCCCTGCTTTTTCCTTTTATAGCAAATTTCTATAATCAGAGCAAACATAATGTTTTCCATTATAGATCTTAAAACTACTTTCTTTTGCATGTCATTACATAAAGACTCATAATTTGTTTTTGCCTTTGAAGGGGTAAATTCAGGAGAACGTAACCCCAATCAACTAACATGGATAATCATTTCATAGCATGGAGGTAGCTCAGGGCTTCATTGACAATCCCTACATATTTGGACAGGTACTGACTATCTAGTATGTAGATGACATCTTGATCTGCAGACCAACTCTAGCTGCAGCCATAAAAACTCTTTAATTTTCTGACCTCCTGGGGTGATAGTCTCATTGTCTAAGTCCCACCTCCAGCAGACAATCTTATCACTCCCTGAACCTGCCTCAAAGAAACAACTGCATGCTTTCCTGAGTATGGCTGGAATTTGTAGGTTTCTCAAAGAAACTTGGTGTCTTTGGGGTGACTTTATTCCCTTAGAGCAGTGGCTACCATAGTTCTTCTAATTGAGGAAGCCTCTAAGCTCACCCTAGGTCAACCAATGGAGGTTCTAACTCCCTACCAAGGTCAGAGCATTTTTGTCCTCCTTTCATTTTTTGCATGCTCATGGGGCTACATGGAAAGGAAGGGAATTTTTGACAGCACAAACATATAAATAAATAAATAAACTCCCATTAAATATGCAGGGGAAATTCTACAGTTATTGCAAGTTGTCCATGGACCTAGTGAGGTTTCTGTTATGTTTTGTAAAGGATATCAGATTCGTTTCAGGCCAAGGGAAATAGGCTTGTATATTCAGGTGCCCATGCTGTTGCCTGTTTGCCTCTGACCATGGCACCTTAATTCCCCAACTCACTGACTCTTGCACTCCTTAATATAGCCCCAGAAACAAGGTTGTTTTTTTTCTGAGTGGTTTCGAATCTTCAGGCTAACGTCTAATCCCAGAGACCAGCCAGTGGAAACTTCTCTTTAGTTTACACCAAGCTACTCAATGGGGGAAAAAATGCTCTCCAATCCCTTGTGAAACTTATTTTCACTGGTCACAAGCTAGGAGAAACTATTAAACAGGTCTGTCAGGACTGCCCAGTTTGTACTCAAATAAATCCTGAAAACACTTTTAAATTCTACCCCCTATCCTGAAGTCCATTTGGAGGAGGGGTACATACTAAGAGGAGGACTGGAAGATGGATTTTACACATATGACCCCTTGAAGGGGCTTCAAACTGCTTTTGTTTTTTGTTGATAGCTTTACTAATTGGGTAAAAGCCTTACCTTGTAGGACTGAAAAGGCTCAGAGCTTTTGCTGAAGGAGATCATACCCACTTATTATCTTCGCTCTGCCTATCATCCTCTCTACCCAATTCTTAATGACTTTTAAACATTATGATGTTTGTATCCTGGACCACTCCTTTCACTGTGTAGAGTGCCACTGATCTACCCATTGTTCCTACTTTTTTGAGGAGACAAAAGTGGGGATTTGAGGGAAATGTTTTTTGGTTTCTTCCTTATCTATATTTTTTTTTTTTTTTTTTAAGTTCCTACCTCATAGGGTTGTTGTGAAGATCAAATTAAATAACTTGTATAGTTTTTTGCAAATTTTTTGCAAAAAATTTTAGCACCATTTTAAAAAATTTTAAAGCACAATATAAATGCTAGCAATTAATATGAAATGAGAAAACCTTTATACACCTTGAAGTTTTCTGTACATGCAAGCTATTATTTATTTTTTTGACTTTTGCTTTTTTCACATTACAAATATTTATAGATTACCCCTATATTAAAAAGGATCTCTTGTAACAAAGTAAAAGAGTTAAGTAAAGCTACTAATATAATGTCCACATCTAAAAGGCATGTTTTCTTTCATATCTATAGCACCCCATGCCTTTGTTTTTTCAATCAATAAAAATTAATTTTAAAAAATTATATATATATTTTAAACAAATATGTATATTCAACTAAAGAAATTCCCTCAGTGGCTATATCCAAAAATATCTGTCTCATTCTTCCTCTTAAATGTACCACCTCACTTTCATGGTTATTATGCTCATTTCAACCGCAAGAAATAGGATGCCTCTTCCAGGTTAATATTACCTCTCATTTAGTAACAGTGTTACTAACTCAAGCTTTTCCTGAAATTGCTTCTTCTCCTCTCTGAGTGGAGGGCTGCAGGGTCTTTCTAATACCTTCCTTTACAGACAGCAGAAACCAGGCTCTCAGTTTACTTTGTATTAACTACTCTGATTTTATTTCTGTGGAACAAGATGCTCTCGATAGATATGGTAGGGTATCTCACTTTCCTGTGCCTCACTTTCCTGCTTCCTTTTGTATTGAATCCTTCCCACCCTTATTCTTACCCCAAATAGATTATAAACTCTTTGAGGGCAAGAACTATCTTTCCTACTGAATGGATGCCCTCATCAGTTGGAGCGTGGCTGAATAAGTTAGGGTATATAAATGTTATGGGATATTTTTGTTTTGTAAAACATGACCAACAGGATGATTTCAGAAAGGTGTGGAGAGACTTACACGAACCAGGAGTAAAGTAAAGTAAAGTAGAACCAGGAGAACATTGTACACAGCAACAAGACTATACGATGATCACTTCTAATGGACGTGGCTCTCTTCAACAATGAAATGATTCAAACCAGTTCAAATTGTTCAGTAATGAAGAGAGCCATCTATACCCAGAGAGAGGACTATGGGAATTAAGTGTAGACCACAACATAGCATTTTCACTCTTTCTGTTATTGTTTGCAGCATTTTTGTTTTTCTTCTTAGGTCTTTTTTCCTTTTAAGAGACAATTTTTTTTGTGCAAAAAGATAACGCATAAATATGTATACATATATTGGATTTAACATATACTTTAACATATTTAATGTGTATTGGATTACCTGCCTTCTAGGAGAAGGAGTAGGAGAAGGAGAGAAAAATTTGGAATAGAAAGTTTTGCAAGGGTCAATGTTGAAAAATTATTCATACATATTTTTGTAAATAAAAATGTATAATAATTTAAAAAAAAAACTATATTTCTTTTTTAAAAACTATATTCCCATGGCTTAGCACAGTACCTGGTACATATGTTTACTGGATTAGTTTGGACTAACAGCTTTCAAAGTTGTCAATAAAAAATTATTATTTTATAAACTGTTCTCCTGGTTCAGCTCATTTCACTCTTTATGAGTTTTTAAAAGGCTTCAAAATTATTCATTTAATATTGATGTCACAGTACAAATTGTTCTAGTTCTGCTCTCTTCACTCATCATTAGTTCATGTGTTTCCATGTCTTTTTAAAAATTAGGTTTCCTCTTTTCATATAGCATATTACTCTATCACATTCATTTCTATGACTTTGCTACTCCTTGAGTGTTTTACAGTCTCTTAGTTTCCAGATTTTATCATCACAAAAAGAACTGCTGTAAATATTTTTATACATATAGGATCTTTTCTTCCTTCTTTGAACTCTTGACTATAAGCTTAGAAGTAGTATAACTAGATCAAAGGGTATGCATTGTTCACAACTTTTAACTGTTATTAACATAATATCTAAGTTTCACATCCTTAAATTCAAGCTGATGTCCTTCATTTACTTATTCTAAAGTGAATCTGTTATTAGGATTCATTGTATTGAACCATGATAAAAAGTTATATAATTGTCTATGTTATCATTTATCTTTGCAACCATTCTGAAAATGTCCTCCTGCCATATGAGATATTGAGGAATCCATAATAAAACATGTTTTAAGGTTATAAAAATCACTTTGAATGAAAATGATTCCGTTTTAAAACAATTCAGCAAGGATAAGAAATTATCACAATAATGAGTTTCATAAACTTGAGCCTCCTCCCCCCCCCAAGGAAATAACTATTTGGTTATGAGGTATTTATTGGTTTTCATAGCATAAGATACCTAAAATTATAATGAAGACAGTCTCATAAAAAGGACATTCAAAAAGCAAAAAATACACAGGTGAGAAGAAACCTCAAGTAATAAATATTATTGAAAAGTGGTATGATTCAAAAGTCTCACTATTTGGAAAAACTAGCTCATTTAAGGGGAGGAAGAAAAAGGGGACTAGCTAATAAAAGCCCAGGCCTTCGGAGCACATATATTACACGTTGCCTGGTGTCAACCCCCATGGTGAACCTAATTCAAGAAATGTGTGCTATTGTGTACTAGAGAGGTCCTGCCTATAATTCAAAGCATAGGCAGATAGCCTGACTTTTTTTGCTGTGAATCAGCTGATTAGTTGCTACAGCAACACTCTTGGATGGGTCTGAAGCCAATTAAAATATAATTGGGAAATATTAACAAAATAACTAACACCACAGTAGAATATTGGCAGTATTAATATATGATTTTCTAAGTCGATATGTAACCCATATAGTTCAGTGGCCCTGTTCCTATTTGAGTGAGACACTACTGCTTTAAACTTCCCTGAATCTGGGAAGTTTCCTCATCTTTAAAAGGAAGACAGTACTTACCTTAAGGTTGTTGTGAAGTTCACCTAAGATAGATGTATTAAAAGTAATATGCTATTTCATATAGGTGAGATATAAAAATAATCTACATACAGTGTTTGCAAACCATGAAGGTCTATATAAATGCTGACTACTACTACTAACAATAATTATCTGTTAGTATTTATTGGCCATTTTTTATTTTTTGGTCTTAAAAAAATATTCAGCTCTTCTCTACATTAGTGAATTACTTTACATTTTTTGTCTTCATAACAAAATATTACATTTTCACAAATAGTTGAAACCACCTTGACTTGAGGTAAGTCACAGACATTCTCAATAAACACAGACAGTCCACAAAACAGACTGAGAGGAAGGAATGGAAACTTCAAGAGATCCATAGTATCATTAATATAAATGTAGAGATAGCATCCTCAGTCCTACACAAAAATTAACAAAGTGAACCAAAGAGAAAACAAGCGTTCCTTTCCTTTATTATGCTCTATTACAAGAGTTTAATTCTATTATTCCCTGATCTTCCTTTTTCTTTTTATTAATGTACTTAGTTGTCTCTAGATTTCTTGTCTATGTGCATACATTTTAAGGTATCTCTGTGAAAATGTAACTGTTAAAGCTCTCTGAGGTTGAGGATTTATGGGTGATAGAACTGTATTAAGTTTTTAATTCATTTTAATTTTATATTGCAAAAATATAATTGTCTCAAAAACAAAAATGGTAGACATCTCAAATCACACTAAAATCCTCATAGTAAGAGTGTTTCAAGGAATGTTGAATGGAAATAACTTGAAGGAAAACATTACAGATAGAAACCCATTAATGAGAGGATTGTAATTTCATAATTCCCTAATATGTAACTTTTTGGTCCTTAAAATCAAGGACTTTTATGTCTTAGTTGCAAAATCCTTTTAAGACAGCTTCAGTCTTCTGGTGAAAGTGATGGGAAAACATATAATTACTAAGGTATGAGGTTTCAACAATTAACAATGGAAAAGACAGATTCCCTAGTGGAACTTATAGTTAATCAAGAGAAAGGTGAGAGTAGTGACTGTCAGGCTAAACAGTAGAAGGGATTTAGCATCCTAAAAGTGAATCTTCAGTGTAGTTTCCCATAATATTAAACCTAAGTGCCATACAGACCTCTAGGCCATAACATCATTGCCCTCTAGAGTCCAATAGTGTCAGAGCTCTCTGGAGATCCTGGAAGCACCAATTATTAATATGTACTGCAGGAAAATAGAAGTATCTCTTGCTTAATTTTCAGCCCTAAAAATTGTTAACTAATGTCACTTATGAGATCCCTTTGTAGAGTAATGAATAATAGAGAATTGGATTCATTGTTAGAAAGACTTTAGTTAAAATCTAGACTATCTTATTACCGTAGTTAAGGCAGGCATAATGTACCCAGATTCTCTTGTTAGCATCTTCAAGATAGTCCCAACATTTCAATATATATCCTTATTACTGCCTTTACTTCTCCCATTCCCCTGATACTTCCCAAGTTATGATGTGAACTCCCCTGCCCCCAAGGTTATATAAGATCTCATGATGAAGATCTTTGTGAACTGTTTTTCAGGAATTGCCCACCATGGAATACTCTCTCCCATCTCACATTTCCTCAAGGTTAATTGTAGTTCCACTATGGAACTTATTTTTCCCCATATTAATTTATAACTAGCAGCCCTTTGTAACCTGTGATGGATACCTCACTTGATTTCTTCAGGTTGATTGAATTGTAACTGAATCTCTATTATACTATTTTTATATAATATTCTTTTACAATGTATTGCTTTCCCTGATCTATTTCATATTGCCACTCCTGATGCTTATTTTACCTCTTTAATAGCAATATCTATGGGATTCTATTGATGAGGACCTATGAAACCAGATGAGGTTGGAAGAGAAAGACTGAAGTATTGATGGAATTATTTCCTGAGGCAAACAGGGAAGGGCACTAATGGAGATTAGTTTAATCTTGTAATTCCATCCTCTCTGAAGGTCATCAAGACTCTAAATTATGTCAAAACCCTGAATTTAAATTTCCCCTGTAAATCTATCGATGATTCATGCTATCTTTGCTAAAGCCTTTTTGGATCAGTCTGACTGCCTTGAGGTGCTTTTCCTCTCATCCCTCCATCATCCCTTATGGTGTCTTTCTCCTTATAGCTAACTAACTCTTTTAGGGTGCTTTTAGCACCCTTAAGATTCAGCCTGCCAGTCAGTATTCCCACCTTTCTCCAGATTAGCTGTGAATTCCATTAGGGAACCTGTCTTTTCCATTGTTAATTGTTGAAACCTTATTCCTTAATAATTATATGCTTTCCCAATGATGTGATCTATGTTGTGGGGTTTGGCACCACATGGTGGCAGACACTACAAGTTGGGATTTGATCATGTGAAGAATTCACAATGGCCATTCTTCTTGGCAAAAGGTAGATTTATTTAGGGAATAGGTTATAGATAAAATGAAGGAATACAATAGACACTGGGAAAGGTAAATATGAGATAGAGCTGGGAGAGCATATGAAAGACAAGTTCCTCAGTGGAACTCACAATTACCCAGTAGAAAGAGAGCACCCTATGAGTTTGGAATATCCCCTTAGCTGCCAGGCTAAATCCTGAATAGGAATTAGCACCCTAAAAGAATTAGGTATAAGGAGAAGAAGTGGGGTTGGGAAGTATAGTGGAGTTAGGGAAGATACTATGTGGCACGGGGGAAGGCAAAAAGGGAAAGAGAAAGACACCACAAGGTATAATGGCCACCAAGGGAAGTAGTTGTGTGACCTTGGGCAAATCACTTAACCCCAATTGCCTCAGCAAAAAAAAAAAAAAAGAAAGAAAAGAAAAGGAGAGAGAATGGTCATTGTGAATTATTCAAACCTCAACATTTGGTGCCTACATCAATTTCAATATTTGGTGCAGAACCTAAATCACATCATTTGGCTCCATGATCACATCACTATAACAACAACAAGAATAATAGTTAATTTACATAGTATCTACTATATACCAGGCACTGTGCAAAGCATTGTCTGATTATTATGCCATTTGATTCTCACAACAACTCTGGGAGTAAGTGCTATAATTATATCCATTTTATGGATGAGGAAACTCAGATAAATGGTAACTCTGTGACTTGCTAATTACTAAATTAGTATAGCATTGATAATGCTATACTAATATCTATAGCAAGATAAGGTCAAAATGGGTTCATGATTTAGACATAGAGAATGAGATTATAAATAATTTAGAAGAACATAAGATAGTTTACTTCTCAAACCTGTGGAGGAGGAAGGAATTTGTGATCAAAGAAGAACTAGAGATCATTATTGATTACAAAGTAGAAAATTTTGATTACATTAAGTTAAAATGTTTGTACAAACAAAACTAATGCAGACAAGATTAGAAGGAAAGCAATAAACTGGGAAAGCATTTTTATATTCAAAGGTTTTGATAAAAACCTCATTTCCAAAATATATCAAGAATTGACTCTAATTTATAAGAAATCAAGCTATTCTCCAATTGATAAATGGTGAAAAGATAAGAACAGACAAATTTCAAATGAAGAAATTGAAACTATTTTTAGTCATATGAAAAGGTGCTTCAAATTACTATTGATCAGAGAAATGCAAATTGAGACAACTCTAAGATACTACTACATACCTCTCAGATTGGCTAAAATGACAGGAAAAGATAATGGCAAATATTTGAAGGAATATGGGAAAACTGGGACACTGATACATTGTGAGCGAATCCAGCCATTCTGGAGAACAATTTGGAACTATGCTCAAAAAGTTATCAAATTGTGCATATCCTTTGATCCAGCAGTTTTACTACTGGGCTTATATCCCAAAGAGATCTTAAAGAAGGGAAAGGGACCTGTGTGTGCAAAAATGTTTGTGGCATCCCTTTTTGTAGTGTCCAGAAACTGGAAACTGAATGGATTCCCATCAATTGGAAAAATGGCTGAATAAATTGTGGTATATGAATGTTATGGAATGTTCTGTAAGAAATGACTAGCAGGATGATTTCAGAGAAGCTTGAAGAGACTTAGATGAATCGATGCTAAGTAAAATGAGCAGAACCAGGAGATTATTATACAGGCCAATAACAAGACTATACTATGATGAATTCTGATGAATGTGGCTCTCTTTAACAATGCGATGATTCGAACCAGTTCCAACTGTTCAGTAATGAAGAGAATCAGCTGCACCCAGAGAGAACTATGGGAAATGAATGGGGATCACAACATAGCATTTCTACTCTTTCTATTATTGTTTGCTTGCAATTTTTTTTTCTTTCTTTCTAGATCCAACTTTTCTTGTGCAGCAAGATAATTGTATAAATATGTATATATATGGATTTAACATATTTCACATATATTGGACTACCTGCCATCTAGGAGATGGGATGGGGCAAAGATGGGGAAAAGTTGGAACAGAAGATTTTGCAAGGGTTAATGTTGAAAAATTACCCATGCATATGTTTGGTAAATAAAAATAAATAAATAAATAAAACTTGGAAAAAAAAGAAATTAATTGTTTATCATTTCTAAAATATTGACTCATATCTGTCAGACTTCAACCCATTCTCCAATTGATAATTGGCCAATTTTCAGATGAAGAAATTAAAACCATTTTTAGTCATATGAAAAAAGGCTCTAAATCACTATTGATAAGAGAAATGCAAATGAAGACACTCCACACCTCTCAGATTGGCTAAAATGAGAGGAAAAAATAAAGATGAATGTTGAAGGGGATGTGGGAAAACTAGGGTACTAATATGTTGTTGGTGGAGTTGTAAATTGATTCACTCATTCTGGAGAGCAATTTGAAACTTTGCCCAAAGGGCTATCAAACTGTGCAAATCCCTTTGATCCAGCAGTATTTTTACTGGGCTTATAAAGATTATAAAGGAGGGAATGGGACCCACGTATGCAAAAATGTTTGTGACAGCCCTTTTTGTAGTGGCAAAAAATTGAAAACTGAGTGGATGTGTATTAGTTGGAGAATGGCTGAATAAGTTATGGTATATAAATGGTTATGGAAAATTGTTGGAGAATGGCTGAATAATTTATGGTATATAAATGGTTCTGGAAAATTATTGTTCCATAAGAAATGATCAGCAGGATGATTTCAAAGAGGCCTGGAGATACTTCTGTGAACTGATACTAAGTGGAATGAGCAGAACCAGGGTATCATTGTACATGACAACAGTAAGATTATACAATAATCAATTCTAATGCATGTGACTCTCTTCAACAATGAGATGATTCAAGCCAGTTCCAATTGTCTTGTGATGAAGAAAACCATCTGCACCCAGAGATAGGATTGTGACAACTGAGTGTTGATCACAACATGGTATTTTCACTCTTTTGGCTGCTGATTGCATGCATTTTGTTTTCTTTCTCATTTTTTTTTTCCTTTTTGATCTGATTTTTCTTGTGCAGAATGATATTTGTGGAAATATGTATAGAAGAATTGCACATGCTTAACATAGTTTGGATTACTTGACATCTAGGGGAGGGGAAAAAATTTGGAACACAAGGTTTTGCAAGGGTGAATATTGAAAATTATCCATGCACATTTTTTGAAAATAAAAAAAATTTAATTAAAAAAATTTACTGGATAAGATATATCTAAACACAAAACCTATTTATTTTAAATACTGTTTTTTTCTGTTTCAAAATGACTTGAAAACAGTCTCTTTTTTCCTCCATGTGTAATTATCATGCAAGTATATATAGGGTTACCTTACTGTTAACAAATACAAAAGATGGTTTTTCCATTTCTAATTAACATATTTGACTTGCCTCCTTGGTTCACCTGTTCAGTTCTTAGGGGTTAGTCAGGTAAAGGATAATTGGAGTGGGTGAATCCTCCTTTAAGATACTTTGTTTTTGTCTCAGGATTTAGCTCTTTTATGTCTAGGGTTTTTAATTCACTTTAATTTACTAATCTCTCTGCTTTCAGTTCTCATGTTTAAAATCTGAACTGATTTGAAAGTATTGCTTCCATATAAATTTCTAAAGTATTTGTGATCTCCAGAGGTAATTAATGGCTTTGCCACTTCTCTAAACTTCCAGATATAGTGAAATGCTTCTCTCTTCATACTAAGCCTTCCCTAATCCTCTAGCTTCAAAGCTAACAATCATACAATAAGGGTAAGCAGCTGAGAGAATAGCGAGAATGAATCAATAGCAATGGAAGAGAGCAAAGGAAAGGTGTAGAATTTGCAATATAAAATAGTGAATATAAAATAGTTTGTGGTATGAATTGCAGAGGAGTTTGGGTTTTATAACTTTCCAAGTCCTTTCTTCTTCTTAGAAAGGATAGGGGGGACTAATTGGGAGTAATGATGCTATCAATGAGAGCAACTTCCTTCCCTGATGGGAAATGGATGGAAGGTGGGGAGAAAAGGAAAGGAATTGTGGGTGCTCAGATAAACTCAGAAACTATTGTCAATTCATGTTGGCTTCTCATCCCTGATCTGTCCAACAGTACATCTGTCTAGCAGTACCTTTATCAGTGTCAATCATCTGGTTACATTATGCTAGGACATCTCTAACTTTTCCAGGCCCTCAGTTGGGCACCAGTTACATCCCTACTCTACTTTTTAGCTTCCTACTGTACTTTTCCCCCCCATTAAACTGTAATTTTCTTTAGGGCAGAGATGATCTTTCTTTCTTTTTTTTTGCATATGTATATCCCCAGTATTTAGCACTAATGGGCATTTAATAAATGTTTATTAACTAGATGGCAGCAATTGTAGCAAAGCAGTAGTAGTGGCAGTAGATAGAGAAATCATAGGGGACAGAACATACCCCTTGACCCAAGATTGAAGATCATCTCCATTAAATTTGATTCTGAACTCATTCTGGCTTCTTTTCCCCTGAAATTCTCAAGAAAAACAGTCCCAGGAAACCCAGTTTAAAAATGTTCTATCAGCATTTCTGTTCTCTGGGGCAACATGGGGGTTACATATATATCACTTACATGTATCATAGATTAAAGCAGATTTGCTCTGGTTAGTGATATGTATTGTGTTACAATTCAGTGACTTATAATTTTGAACTTGGTGATTTTTTAGACAAGAAAAAGATAGGGAAGTTAGTTAAAAGCAGATGCTTCAACTTGATGCATCCCAATAAAAGCACATCCCTATCCAACCCCTGAAACACTTCGATTCTTAGTAATATTTTTTGTAAGAAAAAATTTCATTGAGAGAATAAGTGGAAAAAAAAGACAATGTGAATTATCTCAAAACTTCATACTATTTTAGGTTATGCCCATACATGTTATGCCCATAAAAGTATATATTTATGTTAATAGATTCAAATTTTTCTTGTAAAACTAATGGAATTAGTTTTGGAATGATTTTCCAAATGAACACTTACCTATTTCTTCCCTCCTAGTATCAGGGAAATGTACTCAGGACAGCTTAGAGAATGTAAGTCAAAGGTGGCTACATTTGTAATATATCACCCTTCTTCTGGTTCTATGCAAATGAAAAACATCAGATACCACATATTTTGAGTCTTATGTTCCTGTTCAGTTACTACATTCTAGTTTATTGAAGCTTTACCCCAGAGAAAAGTCAGTTTGTAAGAAAATCCTCTTCATAAATGATGAGATGACTATTTGCTATCAGTGGTATGAAATAGTTGAAATTTTTTAGCCACTCACTTTTTTCCAAGGCTTTGAAGAGGGGGTTGGTTTTATGCTTTGATTTCAAAAAAATCTTCGGTACATTTTCTTTTCCTTCATCCAATTGTTTGGCATTTACAGACAAAATACTGCATCTTGTTATCACCCCAGATATATCTTCCATTTCTGTTTCTATGGTAGTTTTTGTTTTGTTTAGTTCATTGCTCAATAATCTTTTCTCTTTTGAGGTCATTTCATAACATTTTCTCTGTATCCTCAAGGCTATCTATTAATCTTTTTTCCCCTGAGGCAATTGGGGTTAAGTGACTTGCCCGGGGTCACACAGCAAGAAGTATTAAGTGTCTGAGGTTAAATTTGAACTCAGGTCCTCCTGACTTCAGGGCTGCTCTATCTGCTGTGCCACCAATCTGCCCCACTATCTCTTAATCTTCAGAATATTCACTCAGACTTTAATACATGCTTATCATCTTCTCTAATTCTTCCTAATCAATTTCTATGAATTCAACAAGCATTTCTGTGAATATGATTTTCCAATTTATATATTTATCACTAATCTTTTTGCTGATTCATATCCATGTCATAGCTCTCTTTTTGTACATCTCAAACTTGATGTCTTATTTCCTTCTCAAACTTAACACATTCAATTTTCAGATGATGAAATTGAAACTTTCTACTCATATAAAAGGGTGTTCCAAATCACTATTGGTCAGAGAAATACAAATTAAGACAACTCTTAGATACCACTATACACCAGTCAGATTGGCTAAAATGACAGGAAAAAATAATAATGAATGTTGGAGGGGATGCGGGAAAACTGGGGCACTGATGCATTGTTGGTGGAGTTGTGAACAAATCCAACCATTCTGGAGAGCAATCTGGAATTATGTCCAAAAAGTTATCAAACTGTGAATACCCTTTGATCCAGCAGTGTTACTACTGGGCTTACATTCCAAAGAAATAGTTAAGAAGGGAAAGGGACCTGTATGTTCCAAAATGTTTGTGGCAGCCCTTTTTGTAGTGGCTAGAAAATGGAAAATGAACGAATGCCCATCAATTGGAGAATAGTTAGGTAAATTGTGGTATATGAATGTTATGGAATATTATTGTTCTGTAAGAAATGACCAGCAGGAGGAATACAGAGAGGCTTGGAGAGACTTACATGAACTGATGCTGAGTGAAATGAACAGAACCAGGAGATCATTATACACTTCAACAACAATACTATATGAGGATGCATTCTGATGGAAGTGGATATTTTCGACAAAGAGAAGATCTAATTCAGTTCAATGATGGACAGAATCAGCTACACCCAGAGAAGGAACACTGGAAAATGAATGTGGACTAGATGACTTTTGTTTTTCTTCCCAGGTTATTTTTACCTTCTGAATCCAATTCTTCCTGTGCAACAAGAGAACTGTACGGTTCTGCACATATATGTTATATACAGGATATACTATAATATATTTAACATGTATAAGACTGCCTGCCTCTGGAGGAGGGGATAGAGGGAGGGAAGGGAAAAGTGGGAAGGGAAAAGTAGAAATGGAAGTGAGTGTAAGGGATAATGTTGTAAAAAAAATTACCCATGCATATGTTTTGCCAATAAAAAGTTATAATAATAATAATAATAAAAAATCTTAACACATCCAGAACATCATTCATTACCTTTTTTGACAAACTTTGCTGAATTTCCATATTACTGTCAAAAGCACCATTATACTTTCAGTTACCCATTCTCACAATTTCATTGTCCTCCTAGATTCTTCTATCTCATTCATCCCACATATCCAATCTGCTATCAAACAGATATTTAATAATACTTGCTGACGACCTCATGTTTTGCTCAATACACCAGTCTTATGGTTGATTTCCCTGTCAAAAGCCTCTCCCCATTCTAGCCCATTGCAAATTTATGGTACATAAATTGAAACAAGATCTCACTGCTAGTCAGCAATTTAAAAAATTCTATACTCATCAACTTCTTATCTCTTTCTTCATAGTACCTATAATTTTTTTTTTTTTTTGGATGTTCTCCATACCAAATATATGCTTATCTCTGAAACTTGGAGAAAAGGAGCTGGTTTTTTATATCCTTGAGGAGATTAAAGCCTTTAGCATAAATTCCCTCATTTCCCCTCTTTCCACACTTTTCTTTGGTCAAAAAAAAAAGGGTATACCTAATATCCACTAAGTCTAAACTTTCTATCTGTGTCTTAAATCCCCATTACCTTTTATCTTTTGCAGAATCTTGCTCTAGGAATCTTTTTCGTTAATTTCTTTCTCTCCACTTGTTCATTCTCATCTGTCTACCAACATGCTCAGATAATCCCAGTCCCAAGAAACCAAACAGGAAAGAAAACAAAATTATGTTACAATATGCACACAAATAAACATATAGCAATGGTGATCAAGTGAACTCCTGATCAAGTTTAGTTATTCTCCCAATCTGGGAGATTATAAAGCATTTAGAGCATTATTAGAAGGGGGCATCTTCTATGGATCCAGACTTTGACCCCAATTCCTTATTGTATGGATATAAATGATTAAATGAATGCCATAGCATTTATTAAACACCATGTGCTATTCATTAGACTAAGTGCTAGGAATTTAATTTTTAAAAGGCAAGACAGTTCCTGTTCTCACACAGTTCAGGCTAATTGAGGAAGACAAAAAATAAGATAATTTACCTGTAGCACATAGATGGACAGGTTTGGAATTTAAAATGGTACCTGTACCTTAATTAATTATAGAAAGCACAAACTACTCAATTCCCCAAAGGGTTAAATAAATGGCGCATTCAGCTTCAGAGAAATAAATCAGCCTAATCTAACCCATTTAGCTCAATCCCACCCTGCTGGGCTCCTCCCTTCTTAACCCAATTCACTTTCTGAGAGGAAGGAAGACTTTTATATTCAACCTTCAGCCATCCAAGCTTCCTTGGGAGGGAGGGAAGCAACTCGATGTGGAAGCAACACTGTGGTCCCCAACCTCCACACACATCAGGATCACAGCCCAGGCCTTGGAGATGCCAGTAGTTCTTGGTCTTCCTCCACTGTTTCATCTTGGAGACAGTGCTCACACCACTACCACTGCTCCTGCTCTTGCTGCTTCTCCTCCTGCTGAGCATGCTTATTAAAGCTCTGTGCCCCTTCCAGTACTAGTTTTTTTTGAGAAGCCAAGAGACTCTTAGCTTCAGTCACTTCTTCCAGCAAGAACTGCTCCTCAACCTGCTGGCTAGCTTGCACAACCTCAGCATCATGGACTCCAACTTGACAGTTTTGTTTACCACTGCCTTCACTGTGCTACCCATAGAGGGCAATAGCTCTAACAGGGGCTGGGCTGTTGGTATGCCTGGACAATCTCAGATCCCTATTTCTTAACCAAGACAATAACAACAGATGCCAAGGGCAGAAGCATTATTTTTTTTTTCTCATTGAGATATATCTGATACCAAATTCAATGAGTTTGAAGCAGATAAGTATCAATAAATTAAGCTTCAGGAAGTTTAAAGCTAAGATTAGAGCACTGGGGCAGATGGCAAAACCTAATGGTTTTCTATTTTACTAGAGGAAATGGAAAATCATGAGGTCCAGGAGATGAGGTGGAAAAAGGGAGAAAGGGGAAAATATTTGCCCCTAAGAAAAAGAATGTGTATAAAAGGGTTCACTTGCCAGAAGACCAAGAAAGTTGGAGGTATTGTCATTAGTGATGGATGCTGCCTATTAATTGGTTAATTAAGGGTCTAAAAAGATCAACTTTTGTAGAGGAACATCCCCTTTGTGTTCTAGATTGAATTATGACATGACTCTACTTTTATCTCCTTTTTATTGAACTTTCAAATGAGAATGTAACAAAAGAAATACAGGGCATTACTAACCTCCCTCACTTCTTCCCACACACACATACTTACCACCCTGGTGCAGTAGCAGCAAATGGTAACTCAGAGAAAAAAAATATGATAAAAGTGGTCTTAGAAAAAGAATGTCAATAGGAGGATGCTATATAGTATTAGGCTAAAATAAGTCCACAGATGGGCAAGGGAACTGAACCTTGACTTTGACAACTTTCTGTGTTAATTTCTAGGAGTTGCTGAGATAGTACAGGTCTAAAGAGAAGTAAATGGAAAATAGCTGTTTAGCAGTCCTATAAAAAATATTATTTTCTAGGGAATCTAATAAGTAAAATGTCATGTGAGTTTCCTGAATTTGTTTATGAAACACTATGATTCTTTTTTAATTATGCAGGAAATAAAAAGCTATTACATACCTAATATCTGTGGGAGGAAATAGTTTTCTACATATGAGGAATCCCTAGACATGAACTATGACCAGTCTTTATTTTTTTGTTTGTTTGTTTTGTTTTGTTTTGTTTTATATTCCTCTGGAGTTTTACTTGCATTGAGACACAAAGATAGAATTTGCTCCTTTGGAAGATAGACTCCCAGGACTAAACTTGGATCTATGAAGAAGATTCTGCCTTAGAGGTCAGCTACTGGAAATAACTAGTACATTTTGGCTAATGTACTTTTTACCAGCAGAGTTCAGATAGTTTAAAAGAGAGATGAAATACAAAAATGACTAGTTAACAGTTTTGCACACTGTATTATGACTAAATGAGACTTTAATTTTTTCATTCCAGCATATTGTACTTGAAGTTTTTAAATTACTGAATACTGTTGAAATCATTCTGTTGATAAATGCTGTGATGGGCAAACACCAATACAAGGTGTTAAACAAGATTTATTAACATATCTACTAGTATAATATTTTAGATGGTTATGTTTACTTTCTGTTTAAGAATATTATAAATATAACATTTTAAATTTATTTGCTCTCCAGGAATAAATGATATGCTCTTTTGTAGATTCATAGTGTACATTAGGTATCCTATTAGTTTCTCTTAATCCTTTTTGAGTGAGCCAAAAAATTAGTTAATGAGCCGATAAATGGGGAAAGAGAGAAGCTCAGTTTTATTTAAGAGACCAAGTTTCCCTAACAATGAACTTCCTTGTCCCAAATCTCAATTACTGAGTTCAGAACAGAGAGTAATGTATATTATCAGACCCTATGAATTCAGCCAATCAATGATTTTACATTAGAAATGGAAACCTTATCTAGCTTTTTAAAATTCTGATTCCAATCAATCCTAAGTGTTTAAACCTTTGAGGGAGCCTCTCACAGATTTTGTTTAATATTGTTTTCCTCTGTCTCTGTCTCTTTTCTTCTTTCTTTTTTAAACAATTCACTGAACTGATTCACTGAACTCTTTTTTTTTTTTTTTTTTTTTTTTTTTTTTTTTTTTTTTTTTTATCATTACAGTGTTAGTACTCCCTGGGGGAAATTTTGGATGTCATTTAGTATAAGAAACCAGAGAATTATTTTTTCTATATATGCAATGTATCCAGGAATTAGTGTAGAAATTTTGGCATGATTGGTGTGTGAAAGGATTATCTAGAGATTTTGTCTGGACCTCCAGTTGAGTAGTCTATGAGCTGAGAAAATTTTGGAAGAATTTTGATTCAGAATATGAAATTGAGAAAAAGGAAGAAGGAGAGGGAAAGAGAGATAGGGAGAAAGAGAGTGAAGGGAAAGGAGAAAGAGAATAACTTCTAATCAAATCCAGGGTGATTAATTCCATAGAAAGAGAGATCTACCTGTTTGAGGAGTTTAATTGGGATTAGTTTCTTTGAGAGAGGAAACTCAGGTTTCCTTTCTGTTATTTTTTCCTTTTTGGTTTCCTTATCTCATTTCCCCCCTCCTTTTCTCATTTTCCTTGGGATGGAACAACAGATCCTTTGAAAGTGCTAAGCAAGCAATAACCTCTTTGTTGAATCTGCACATTTTGGAGTGATTGTAATCTTTGAAGAGCATATCAGATCCATGTCACTTGGACTGTTGTGAGAATTTTAATTCAAGGCTCTTGAAGGACAGTACTTGAGCTTTCTCTAGAATTCAGAAAATGTAACTAGGATATAGATAGGCTGTGGACCCCAAATGGGTAAATTTCACCTCAGCTGCAAAAAAGTATAGGGGCCTCTTTTTCCTCCCTAACCCCTGCTCCACTCCACTATCACCACCATCATTTCCACTAATGCCAACATTCTCTTTGAATATACACTGATAGTTCTTTTCCAGTTCTAGTCTGCTATTGTAAGTTTGAGCGTGTGTGGAGGTAAGGGGGTAGAGAGTGGTAATCCCACTTTCAGTAACATAGGGTTTAGAGTTCATGATAATTAAGAGCTCCCTAACTGGACACTTTACAGAAGAAATAATTACTTAGGGGACTTTAAAAAAAGAGAGAGAGAAAAAACATCTTCAGACTGGAATCTTTTGAATTTAGCTCTTTTAGTAATAATATCTACTATTCATCACTACTGTTAGCAGTGAGGAAAGACAGTATGCCCTAGGGTCATGGTGATCTCAATCTTTGTGGGGGACTTAAAAATGAGCTTGCATTGGGAGTGCCCGCTTGTCTATGACTCTTTTTTGTTGTGGTTTCAGTAGTTTGAGTTTTGTAGTTCCAGCTACAGTACTTTCAGATATGATGGCAATGGTGACATCCGCAATTATAGCAGAGGTTGATAGCAGTGGAAGATTCTTTAAGAGTTTGACAACTTTTAAAAGAAAAAGCCAAATCTAATTCATTTATCAACAGACAAAAATCTAAGAGTTATTGTGTAATGCCAAGTGAGGTGAAATATAAAATCTCTAACAAATAATATTGGGCAAATATTTTATATACTAATGAGATTTAAAGTATTAACTGATTGTTATACATTTAGGTGGTACAGTAGATAGAATACCAGGCCTAGAGTTGGGAAGAGCAGAGTCCAAATCCATCCTCAGACACTAGCCATGTAATTCTGAGCAACTTAACTCCATTTGCCTTTATTTCCTTATCTGTAAAATAAGATGGATAAGGTAAATGGCAAACCACTAAAATACCTTTTCCAAGAAAATCCCATGTAAGGTCACAAATCATTGAACATGACTGAAATAAATGATCAAACAACAGCAACAAACTGATCATAACTATAGTCATAAATAAAATTACTGAGTACTGTTTTAATCATTCTATTACTGACACTGTCATTCTCATAAACTTATCCTTTCTTGTTTGTGAACAGTAATAAAATATTTGTCCTGTACTCTAGGAAATTGGGGACAGAGAGGACAAGAATAAAGTAATAATTTTCCATAGGATATAGGGAGTAATGGGATCAAGAGTATAGATAAAAGGGTTAATATTGTCAGAGAGACATATTACCTCTTCATCTGAGACTAGAGCAAAAGAGGAAAGGATGAAGGATGATGCTGAGTGCTTAATTGAGCTAGAGAGATTGCTCAATGGATTATCTTTTTTTTTTTTTTTTCCAGTAAAATATGAGGTACGGTCTTTTGTTGAAATGGAAAGATTGTTATATGTTGTTTGAGAAGACAAAGTTTAAGGTCTTATTCTTGGAAATGAATAGATAGTTGATTGGAAAAAGTTAAAGGAGTGAAGACTCAGTGGAGATTGGAGAACATAAATTCAGAGAAGATGCAATCAACATGATATTCACCAATTCTCTTCAGTAGTAGCTAAATAGAAAAGAAAGAGGAAGATTGTGGGAATAATCAAGAGTTAGTGTTTTGTAAGGAGAAGGTGGTAATAAGATAAAGGAACAAGGGATTCAAAGATAGAAGATTTTAAAGAGTTTGAGTTAAGAGTTTAAGAGTAGAAGTTAAGAAGTTAAGAGTAGAGTTAAGAATTGAGTTTGGGAAAGGAAAACACTATCCAGAGAAAGACTTGGCAAAGTACAGAGTGATGGGATGGAGATTTGAGAAGAGTTATACATAGTGAAAAATGAAAAAGTAAAAGATTATGATGAGATGAAGGGATATTGACTTCTTAATCCTGGGAATAGGAATACTTGTATATGATGGCAAGATCAAGAATGTTACATTCCCTGTGTGTAGAAGACGTGAAAGGAACGGGCAGGTCATGATACCAGAGTAGATCCTGGGTAGTAGTTCATACATTTGAGGGAAGAATATGTATACTTTATTGTTGTTCTAGAGAATGAGAGTGAGAATTGGGGCAAAGAGGATAAAATGAGTCAAATATTGAACTCATTAAGAAGAGAGAAGACTATCAGGAGTTTCTGAGGACCTAGTCCCCAAGTTGTAGATTGAATGAATGAAACTAAAAAGCAGAAAAATTATGAGTGATGGTGGAGCCAATGAGTCATGTGAAAGAGTTTGCAAAAATTATAAAAGATGCCCAGAAAATCAGGAAGAATCAGGTCCCAAGGCAAGCCAGAATATGGATGGAGCATGAAAAGAGGTCTAGAATGAAAGGGGATTGCTAATTATACAATGAGAGTTGAGAAGGAAAATGAATGTGGAATAAGACGTTAAATTATTGGAATAAGGCTAAAATGGATATTTTGTTTAGTGGTAGTTAGGGATTCAGCCTTACAGAAATTGAAACGGAGAGTAGAACAGGGAGAATTTGCAAACCTCTTAGAGAATAAATCAAGACAGAGTATCAGTGGATTTAAGGGCTTCTCTTCATGAAAGCAGGTGTGTAGATGGAATGCAGGTCCTGGTCAAGGCTTCACAGCTTGTTACCCAGCCTTAGTTCTCTAGTGTTTGCATCCCTTGGGGATTTGCATATCCATAGCAAAGCAGGGATAAATCAAACAATTAAGGGATAGATAGTTAGATTAGGGATTGGTGAGAGGTCTTTGGATTGTCAAGAAAAAGGAAAGAATGATAAATTTAGAACTAGAAGGAACTTTCAGAGGCTATCAAGTCCAACTCTTTCATTTTACAGATGATGTACTAAAGCATAGAGAAGTTAAGTCAATTAGCCAGGGTCATTACAACCAGCAAATGCCTGAGTTGTTTTTTTAAACCCAGAACTTCCCAAATCCAATTCTGGTATCTTTTCCCCTATATTTCACTTTGGTGCTTTTAAAGCTTATACATATATATATATATATATATATATATATATATATATATATATATATATATATATATATATATATATATATAATATATATATAAAGTTGTAATAATTTTAATGAAATATTTAGGAGATGAGTAGAAAACACCTCCTTTCCCTCTGTCCAAATAGCTTAACAAACAGTGCTGAAGAATTCAGTACATTAAACCAAGGAAATTTCTTAGCTCTTGCATGGAGTGCTTGAGGCTTGCATTTTTGTGATGACAAAGTGCCTGCTAGGTAAATGCAAACTTCAAAATGGTCTCCCTTTCTGAAGAGAAGGTAAAGGAACTGGGGGAACTTTCAATATTCTAGCTTATCAAATAACTATATATTCCCTAAGAAAACAAGACAAAATATAATATGAAAAACCAGAATCAGTACTTAATAGGGAAGAAGGGTATACAGAGTGGTAGAAAAGAAATGATTGTTATTATGAAGTTGGAGAATGTAAGACTTACACAGAAGGGAAAGAAAAGAGATTATGTGATGGTTTCTAAAGGAGACAGGGATTGAGTGACTTGAAGAGGCAGAATTTGTTTATCTTCCAAAGAATGATAAAGTGGATACATCAGTACTGACAGGTGAGAAACGTTTTACAAGAGGTCAAAGAAAAAAGGGTGGAGAACAGTGACTTCTCCTCACTCACAGGAACTGAGGAAAATATTTGTCTAATAACAACAATAAAGATGGTTATTCTACCAGGGCATGAATCCAAGACATAACAGAACTTTCCAAGGCATGTCAAAACAACGAGACTATGGAATTTGGCTACAGTTTAAGCTACCAGAAATCTAGAAAGCACTGACAAATATGAGTTTTGCGCAAGCAACGGATGATCAGAGGGCTACAGGTGCTATTTTTCTCATTGCTGATCTTGATGAAATTTGGAAAGGAGATAGCTGAAGATCAAAAATACTAACAGGAAATTCCTTTTTTTGGGAGAGACTGAAGGAGATAACAATAGAGAATTTTTGTCTTATTTACAATAATAAGAAAATTCCTGTCTTATTTACAACAACAAAGAATTCTTGTATTATTAGGACAAATATCTCTGGAACCTCTTGATAACATCTTTGTGCAAACATTGTTTTGATGACTCTAATCTTCATGTATATATATAAGGAAGGCTGAAAAATGAAATCTTTGCATTTGGTATATACCAGCCAAATGCTGGTCAACTGACATCCCCCTTTCAGGCAGTTTGGGTCTTCCTGAAGGCCAAATGCATGTCTATCTCTTTACTATCAATAAAGACTTTGTTTCCACACAGCATTAAGTAGCAAATTCCTTTGCTGCTGAACCCCGCCCTTGGTTACTTTGGGGAAGGAAGGAGAGAAAGAAAAGGAACTGACCCATCTAGGTTTAGAACCTCAGTTTACTCCTCATCAATCTCTAATGAGAAAAAACTTGTTTTGGGAACTGAAAAGTTAGCAACAAATATTGATGGTGTCGGAGAATGAGATTTGAATTTCTAGACTAATCCTTAAAAATAAAAAATAACAACAACAACAACAACAACAACAACAACAAAAAAAAAAAAAAAAAAAAAAAAAAAAAGCAAAGGCACCTGATCATGGATGGGATACCTAAGAAAGGATTTTTTTTTTTTTTTTAATGTATATGCCCTGAAAATCTAATTAAAAGAACTTTAAGAAAAGGACAGGGAGAAGACCAAGAAGCTATTACATATAATAGCATTGTGCTCAATAAACCCAAAGACTAATTACTGGGATAAGGACATACTTTTAGATAGGAAAAAATTTGAAGTAAATTAGAAATCTGATCTAGACTAATATCTCACATGATAAATTTCAGTAAGCTGCAAATCAATATGAGATCTACATATAAAAAATCAGGGAAGGACATAATTTTCATAACTACGGATCAGGGAAGGTCTTGGCCTAGAAAACCCTAATTGGAATAACAAAGGATCGAACATGACTGAAACAACTGACCAACAAACAACAACATGCAGACATACCTATATGTATATTTGTTTTTACTGTATTGTATACTATATTGTATTCATTCTGTTCAAGTTTTCATCAATTTATGAGTCCCCAGATATCTCTGAAACTATTTTCTTCATGTTTTCTTACAATACAATAGTATCCTATTATATTTGTGTAGTATAACCAGTTTGGCCATTCCCCAATTGATATATATATATATATACACCCTCTCAGATTTAAGACTCAGTTTAGGACTAATCCCTTCTTTAATCTATCCTCTCTCTATTTCCCCTTCTCTGATTTCCCTTTCCTATTTGTGTGTGTGTGTGTGTGTGTGTGTGTGTGTGTGTGTGTGTATGTGTGTGTATATGTGTATTTTCTAGATACATTTTTCCCTCTTTTGACCAGTTTAGATGGAAATGAGATTTAAGTGTCAGAGTAATCTCCTTATTTATTATTATTATTATTATTTTTGATATAGACTTTTACATGGATACCATAGTATGCAAAAATTATCATTAACCTTTCTTTATCTTTCCTTTCTCCCTCATCCCCATTCCTCTTCCCTTCTCTTTGCATTTTTCTTTCAAGATCATCAGGTCATAAAAGAAATACTACCAGAGCTTCTAATTAAGCTTCCTTTATGACCCATAATAATAATAATAGTATTCAAAGGAGGCACTGATATGATCTTCCTATATCTCAATGCAAATAGTATCTTTGTTTAGCCTCTTATGATTATTCATTTGTGTCTTTTATGTCCTATAATTCTTGTGCTTGAACTTCAAAGTTTCTACACAGTTCTGTTTTTTTCCCCTAAGAATGCTCAGAAGTACTCTATTTCATTAGAGCCATTTCCCCCCTTTTGGGTTATACTCAGAGTGGTAGCTGATAAATTATGAATGGGTTCTGACTGTGGCTCCTCTGTACTTGATTTTTTTTTTTTCCTATCTACTTGTAGCACTTTTTCTTTGACCTGGATGCTCTGCATTTTGACAATTATATTCCTAGGAATTTTCACATGGGGATTTTCTTCAGGAGAAAATTAGTGTATTATACTTCCACTTTGGCTTCTGCTTTTAAAATATCTGGATAATGTTCTTTTATGACCTCTTGAAACATAGGCTTTTCAGGAGGTCCATTGATTTAGGTAATACATTTATTTTTAACATTTTCTTCTGTTTTCCAGGTCAGTTGTATTTGCTGTATGATACTTCATATTTTTCCCCATTCTTTTGACTTTTTTACATTTTTTCATATTTCTAATTTTTTTATGGAGTCATTGATTTCGATTCAGTCCATTCTAACATTTGGAGAGTTTTTTTTTGTTTTTGTTTTTTTTTTTATTTGGATAAGATTCTGTATCTCTTCTGCTACTCTGGTAACTCCTTTCCAATTCTTTCTTCCATAGTTCTCATTTTTTTTTACATTTTTCCCACTCTAGCATTCTCATTTCTTTTTTTTTTTTTTTAATTAATTTTATAATTATAACTTTTTTTTTTTTAACAATACATATGCATGGGTAATTTTTTACAACATTATCACTTGCACTCACTTCTGTTCCAAATTTTCCCCTCCTTCTCTCCACCCTCTCCCCTAGATGGCAGGCAATCCCATACATGTTGAATAAGTTATAGTATATCCTAGATACAATATATGTGTGTGCAGAACCGAATTTCTTGTTGCACAGGAAGGATTGAATTCAGAAGGTAAAAATAACCTGGGAAGAAAAACAAAAATGCAAACTTTTTTTTTTTTTTTTTTTTTTTTGCATTTCCCAGTGTTCCTTCTCTGGGTGTAGCTGATTCTGTCCATCATTGATCAATTGGAACTGAATTAGATCTTCTTTTTGTTGAAGATATCCACTTCCATCAGAATGTATCCTCATATAGTATTGTTGTTAAAGTGTATAATGATCTCCTGGTTCTGCTCATTTCACTCAGCATCAGTTCATGTAAGTCTCTCTAAGCCTCTCTGTATTCATCCTAGCATTCTCATTTAATTTATAAAAACTTTTATTTAAAACACACACACCCACACACACACACACACATACACACACACACACACACACACACACACACACACACACACACCAAAAACAACTTCATTTCTTTGAGGCTTTCTCATTGCATTTATGATCAAATTTTCTTTTTGTTTGAGGTTTTGTTTTGGGGTCAATTTCTCTTTCCAAGTTTGTGTCTTTAATTTCCCCTGTCACTCTAATAGCTTTTAGTGGTGGGATTCTTTTTTGTTTGCCCATTCTTTTAGCTTACTTTCTGACATTAGACTTGATGTTAGGGTTAGGTTTTGAACACTTCTGGAGGAAAGGTCTGAATTAACCCTACTTCTAATTTTTTGGAATATTGAATATTGTGTTACTTTAATTTTTCAAGGACAGTTCAGGGTTGGGATCTGTAACCTTTCAGTGTTTCCCAATCTCTGTTATGGGTCAGAACCCAGAGCTCTAAAACAAGGATTCTTACAAGGTGTTAAGTCAGTGGAATTGATAAAGACAATGGTTATCTAGTTTAGCATGGTGCTTAACAGTTCTCTAGTTCAGTACATATACTTAGTATTTAATATATAGTTGCACAAGATTCACACCAATGATAATGAAGTATATAACAGCCAACAAAAATGGGATGAGATTCAATCCACCTCAGTCATGCTTCTGGTGGCTCTCTTGGGGCACTGAGAGGCTCATAGACAGAGCCAGAGAAGATAATCACACTGGAGGCAGGAGCTCAGGCTCTGGGAGCCAAGGAGACAGATTCATTTCCATCTTCATCAGCCTCATGTTGTCTGGCCTGTCCCCCTGCTTCCACCATTGAGACTAAGGCTGGTCTGAAAGGTTCTCAAGAAAGCTAGCCAGATCCCATGCAAGGAAACTAGGCTTTGAAGGAGATAATAAAGGACTTTGGACTTTAACACTTGGCTATTCTTGTAGTGATTACTGAAAAGAAGGCTGCCCCAGAGACCTCCAGAAAACCAAACAAGAACCTTACAAATATCCATAAACCTCAAAATACTGTCAGCAATACAAAAAAAAAAAAAAAAAAAAAAAAGAGTTCAAATACCACCAAAATAGGATCACTTAAAACTTTGCTTCTAACATCATAGAAGAATATAGAATATAGTATTCTAGAAGATTAAAGATTAAATCTTACCACAAAGAGAAACCTACCTGGAAAAACAATATAAATCAACAAAGGAAAGTAATATAACTACTATAATAGAAGCTCCAAGAAGACTTCCTAGCCTTCCTGATGAAAATGCCAAAACTAAGTAGAAATCTTGACACTGGAACACGAGTCAAGTGAAAAATCAGATCATATATTTGAATAATTGAAAAGGAATATGCAATAAATTATTTTCATGCTAACAGTAGAGACAAAGTTCTTCTCAGAATGTTTTATCTTCTAAAATCATAGAGAAAATTAAATTAGATGTACAGAATATCTGAGGATGATGTTCTTTTTTGATGGTCTTAGGAGGTAATGGAAATGAAAGAAAGAGGAAACTCTACTGTGAAGGAAAGGAACCCCAAAGGGATAGAACTCATTATGACTTATGTAATGGTGATATAATACTGAGAAGGGTAGTATGAATGGACATCCTACAAAACTTACTTTTGTCTGAACTGAAGAAAAGCTCAAAATCCCCTCTCCTTTTTATGTTCACAAATATATACAAACACAAATTCTGTATAGTACAATGGGGTGGGGGAGTTTAAGAATAAGGGTTGGTTGGGTAAGACAATAGTCATAAAGAGAACAAACTCTATTGTCAGGTGGATATCATTTCATTTATCTGTCATAAATGTTAAAACTTCTTTATCCTTCTTCTTCCTTCTTTTATAAAGAAGATCAGGAACAAAGAGAGGGAAAAGTGTTGTTCAGTCATATTCAACTCTTCTTGATGTCATTTGGAATTTTCTTGCCAAATACTGGAATGGCTTGTCATTTCCTCTTCTAACTCATTTTATAGAAGAGGAAACTAAGGTAAACAGAATTAAATTACTTGCCTATGTGTCTGAGGCCAGATTTGAACTGAGGTGTTTCTAAGGCAGTTATGTAGTACAGTAGAAAAGAATGCCAAGCCTTTGGTAAGAAAGACTGAAATTCAAAATCAGCCTCAGACAATTACTAGCTATGGGATCCTGGGCAAGTCATTTAAGCCTGTTTGCTTTAATTTGTAAAATAAGCTGGAAAAAAAATTGGCAAACCACTCCAGTATCTTTACCAAGAAAATAAAGTCTGATATGACTAAACTACAAACTTCCTGACTCTAGGCCTATGTTCTATCCACTGTTATCATCTAGCTGCCCTAAAGGGAAAATTACATGTGGAAAAGATGGAGATAAATACATTATCAATAATCAGAACTATGATTATAAGTGGAATGAACTTACCTAAAAACCAAAATATTGCTTATGAAGAATATAATTGAATCATAAAGATTTACATAGTTAAATTAAGGAGCTGGTTAAATTTCTTACATTTTGAGTAAAATCAAAAGCAGGAATAATTATCATTTAAGACAAAGGAAAAATAGATTTTAAAAGAGACAAGTAGGAAAATTATACTATGTAATATTTTTAAAATCTTATTTGGTGAACATCTATTTGCTTCCTTAATTTCTTTATTATTTATTTTGTGGTTAGATTTATCTAGCTCTGGTAGAAGGAGATTGAGATCCACAACTAATATAACTTTACAATCCATTTCTTCTTGCAAATCTCTGGACTTCTCTTCCAGGAATTTGGATACCATAGTATTTGGTGTATATACACATCCAGATAAAGCCTTAAAGGAGGATATGATCTGGTCTCCAACTCATAAGGCTGCCTGTGAAGAATTCAAAAAGGATATTAAAAGAAAGTTAGAAGAAAAATGGGGAAAGGAAATGAGAACTTTCCAGATAATGAAGTAATTTCAGTCCTACATGTATTAAAATTACTTCATTATCTGTGGTATATTTTAACAATATATAGTTTCCTTCCTTATGTCTTTTATCTAGATCTAATTTTTCTTTTGCTTTATCTGAGATCAGGATCAGTACCCCTAATTTTTTCATTTCAGTTCAGCAATCACCACATGAGTAGCTAAGGGTTAAAGTCCAAATCCTTTATTGTCTCCTCCAAGTCCTATCTCCTTCACTTGGGGCTTGGCAAGTTTTCTTAGAAGCCTATCTTTCTCCTTGGTTCTGAGAGCTTGAGCTCCTGCCTCCTTCTCTGCCCTCTGAATCTCTCTGAATCCAAAGGTTTATGCTTCATCCTCCACCCACCACAAAGGTAGATGATGGAATGAATCTATGTCAGCCTCCAAGAGTTTCTAGTGTCCTTTTTGGCCCTGAGAGCTCCTTGCTTTTATGCTGTATGCTGAGTACAAACCAATCATTATATCACTAGGAAATTTGTTGTAGGATTAAATCAGTGCTAAACTAGATTTAACCATTGTCTCCTCAATTCCACTTAGTAATTCCACTTAATACCTTGTTTCAAATTCTGGCCCATAACATCTCTTTGTAAAATTAAATCAATCATAATGAACCATTCTAAATTAGATAACTATTGTCTCTATCAATTCCACTGACTTAGCACCTTGTAAAAATCCTTTGTTTCAAGTTCGGAGTTCTGGACCACAACAGGTCAATGTTGAAAAATTACCTATGCATATGTTTTGTCAATAAAAAGCTATAATCAAAAAAAGATCAATAATATTACATGACTTTCATATAACATAAAATGTTTCTTTTAAATAATATATTGTGGAGTTCTGGCTTTTAATCCATTCTTTTTCTATTTTATAGGAGAGTTCATCCCATTCACATTCACAATTGAGATGACTAACTTTGTATTTCCTGCCATGCCATTTTTTTGTTATATATATATTTTTCTCTTCTTTTAGCCTTTCCCTCCACACTGTTTTGCTTCTGACCACTTCCTTCAATCTACCTTTCTTTTTTCAGCCTCTTTTTTTTTATCCCTTTCCCTTTTTACTTCTGCCCTCCCTTTTGTTAGTCTCCCCCTTTTCCCCTTCCACTTTCCTATAGAATGAGATAAATTTATATACCCAACTACCTCTTTGAGCCAAAAAAATTGAGATTATGGTTCAAACAATGTTTATCTCCCTCCCTTTTTATCCTCTACTAGAATGTATCATGTAAAATTAATCCATTTTTCCTCCTGTTTCCTCTTCTTCCAGTACAATCTCTTTTCTGCTCCAATTCCTTTTTTTTTTTTTTTTTTTAATGTTGTCACATCAAAGTTAGCTTCTACAACCTCTAACTATACCCCTTTGTCCTGACAAAGACACAGTTCTCAAGAGTTACATTTATCATCTTCCCATGTAGGAATGTAAACATTTTAACCTTTAAAAAAATAATTTTTTCCTTCCATTTATGTTTTTATACTTTTGAGTCTTGTATCTGGAGATCACATTTTCTATTTAGCTCTAGTCTTTTTATCTGAAATGATTGAAAATCTCTTATGTCATTGGATACCCATCTTTTTTCTTGGAAGATAATGTTTAATTCTTCTGGGTATTTGATTCTTGATTATAGTTCAAGTTTTTTTGCTTTCTGATATAATATTCAGATCCTCTGATCTTCTAATGTGGAAGCCTCTAGGTCTTGGATAATCCTGATTGTGGCTGTTTGATATTTGAATTATTTTCTTATAGCTGTTTGCAGAATTTTATCCTTGATGTGATAATTCTGGAATTTAGCTAATAAATGCTTGTTGGTTTATTGCTTAAAGACACTTAAAGTCACAGTGGTAACTTCTAGTTCACAGAGGAAAAATGATCAAAGATTATCAACAGATAATTTTCCAAAGAGGAAACAAAACTTCTTAAGGATCATTTGAAAAAATTCTCAGCCTCACTACTAATCAAAAGACATACAATTAAAATACATCATACCTATCAGATTAACAAAAATAACTAAAAGCACTGAAAATAGTTTTGATAAAATTGTGCATTCAATCATTTATACTTAAATTACAAATTTACTGAATCTTTCTGAAAATAGGTACACAGTAAAACTTACAAAAACAATTATACTGCTTGATCCAATAAACTTATCATTTATAATTTACCCAGAAACTATCTACGATGAATAAAAAAAAAATTCTACTAAAATATTTTTTTCAAAGAATTAGAATATGAAATCACCAAAAACAAACAACAACAACAAAAAATAAAAGCAAATTCTTTTTTTTTTCTAGAAGCAAATTCAATGCCAAATGGTAGGCAAATGGGTAAATTCAATCAATAAATATATAAGTACTTACTATGTTCCAAGAATTCTGCTAAGTTCTGAGGAATGTAAAGGAAAAAAGATAAGTATTCTCTGCCTGCAAGGAATTTATATTCTTTACTTTAAAGACATTTTGATTGATATCACTTAGATATTCTTTGAATTCCTTCCTTACCCTTCCTATTGTGGTAGGATTTTTCTTAACAAGAAGGAAAAAAAGTACTAAAACTGATCAAAATTAAAAAAAAAAAAATCTGGCAATATTCCATTCATGAGGACTGTAGTTAGTGAAAGATAAAATGACTGAGGAAAACAAACAACTTGGTATCAGCTCATCCCTCAGCTTGGGACTGGATCCAAATACAGGAGGAGACAGACTTTTATACATTAAAAACAACTAATCAAATAAGACCAATCAATTAACCATTTCCAAGCTGGGAAAAGGAAAGTGAAGAGGATCATTTCCTTGAATGTAAACAAAAAGAGGTGGCTCACTCTTCAGGTATCTGTAAATAATCAAGACAACATAGAAAGTATAACAGACTGACTAGTACAGTCTAGTTTTCAGATAATACATTTGGGTTGTTTGGGAAGTACAATTGTGAGAAAACTGTGTAAATCTTTGAATCTGACTGGTCAGTATAACTTATGTCCTAAGTTAAGGGTCGCTAAGTAATAGAAAAGGTGGTCCACCTTCCCAATCATGAAGAACTTGATTCAAACAATGCAATGTAATCGTCTCCCAATTTCTACAGTTAAAAAAAAATTGTTTTTTTTTTTTACAAAACAGCAGTTAAACTAGACCCATAATTGAACTAGATCCAGAATTGAGAAGCAAAAAGAAGTCAGTATAATTCACTCAATTCCCACTACCTCTTACTGTGATAATTCCTTCAATTCCCTCAAAACTAAGGAAATATTAATTAATTGGGATAATGGCTAAATAAATAATGCCATAGAATAGAATATTACTTAACCAAGTACAAAATGAATTCAAAATGGTTCACTAATTTTCTATGATTAACTACTTTCTGTCCTAATCCCTTTAATAATATATATATGCCTAAATCATGGACCCATTTTGATTTTATCTTGGTATATGGGTTAAGTGTGGATCCATATCTAATTTCTGCCATACTAATTTCCAGTTTTCCCAACAGTTTTTTCCGAATAATGAATTTTTATCCCTAATGTTGGAATCTTTGGGTTTGTCAAAGATTAGATTGCTATAGATGTACCCTTTTTTGTCCTTTGTATCTAATCTGTTCCACTGATCTACCTGTCTATTTCGTAGCCAATACCAAATGGTTTTGGTGACTGCTGCTATATAATATAGCTTTAGATCAGGTACACTTAGACCACCTTCCTCTGAGTTTTTTTCATAGTTCCCTTGCAATTCTTGACCTTTTATTCTTCCATATGAATTTTGTTGTTATTTTTTCTAGGTCATTAAAATAGTTTCTTGGGAGTCTGATTGGTATAGCACTAAATAAATAGATTAGTTTGGGGAGTATTGTCATCTTTATTATATTCGCTCGGCCTATCCAAGAGCACTGAATGTCTTTCCAATTATTTAAATCTGATTTTATTTTTGTGGCAAGTGTTTTGTAATTTTTCTCATATAATTCCTGACTTTTCTTTGGTAGATGGATTCCCAAATATTTTATACTCTCAACATTTGTTTGGAATGGAATTTCTCTTTGTATCTCTTGCTGTTGCATTTTGTTAGTGATATATAAAAGTGCGAGGATTTATGTGGATTTATTTTGTATCCTGCCACTTTGCTGAAATTTTGAATTATTTCTAGTAGCTTTTTAGCAGAGTCTTTGGGGTTCTCTAAGTATACCATCATGTCATCTGCAAAAAGTGATAGTTTAATTTCCTCATTTCCTACTCTAATTCCTTGAATCTCTTTCTCGGCTCTTATTGCCGAGGCTAGCGTTTCTAGTACTATATTGAATAGTAATGGTGATAGTGGGCAACCTTGTTTCACTCCTGATCTTACTGGGAAAGGTTGCAGTTTATTTCTATTGCATATTATGTTTACTGACGGTCTTAAATATATACTCCTGATTATTCTAAGGAATAATCCATTTATTCCTATACTCTCAAGAGTTTTTAGTAGGAATGGATGTTGGATTTTGTCAAATGCTTTTTCTGCATCAATTGAGATGATCATATGGTTCTTATTAATTTGATTATTAATATGGTCAATTATATTAATAGTTTTCCTAATATTAAACCAGCCCTGCATTCCTGGAATAAATCCTACTTGATCATAGTGTATTATCTTGGAGATGATTTTCTGAAGTCTTTTTGCTAATATCTTATTTAAGATTTTAGCATCAATATTCATTAAGGAGATTGGTCTATAATTTTCTTTCTCAGTTTTCGATCTACCAGGTTTAGGTATCAGTACCATGTCTGTGTCATAAAAGGAGTTTGGTAGGACTCCTTCATCCCCTATTTTTTCAAATAATTTATATAACATTGGGGCTAATTGTTCTTTAAATGTTTGGTAGAATTCACATGTGAATCCATCTGGCCCTGGGGATTTTTTCCTGGGGAGTTGATTAATAGCTTGTTCTATTTCTTTTTCTGAAATGGGACTATTTAAGCAATTTATCTCCTCCTCTGTTAATCTAGGGAGCCTATATTTTTGGAGAAAGTCATCCATTTCACTTAAGTTATCAAATTTATTGGCATAAAGTTGGGCAAAGTAACTCATTATTTCTCTAATTTCCTCTTCATTGGTGGAAAGATCCCCCTTTTCATTTGTAAGACTATCAATTTGATTTTCCTCTTTCTTTTTTTTGATCAAATTTACCAAAGGTTTATCTATTTTATTGGCTTTTTCATAAAACCAACTCTTGGTTTTATTTATTAATTCAATAGTTTTTTTACTTTCAATTTTATTGATTTCTCCTTTTAATTTTTGTATTTCGAGTTTAATTTTTGGTTGGGGGCCAATACATATTTCTTTATGAATCATGTTGTGAGAGAAAAATCATAACAAAAGGGAAAAAAAGAAAGAAGAAATGAACACAGCATGTATCAATATACATTCAATCTTCATAGTTCTCTTTCTGGATGCTGAAGGTGTTTTCTATCCAAAATTTATTGGGATTGCCTTGAATCACTGAACCACTGAGAAGAACCAAGTCTTTCATAGTAGATCATTGCACAATCTTGCTGTTACTGTGTAAAATATATTCCTAGTTCTGCTTGTTTCACTCAGCATCATGTAAATCTTTCTGGGCCTTTGTAAAATCAGCTGGTTTATCATTAATATTCCATTAACTTCATATATCACAATATATTCAGCCATTCCCCAATTAATGGGCATCTACTCATTTTCCAATTCTTTGCTACCACAAAAACAGCTACTATAAACATTTTTGTACATGTGGGTCCTTTTCCCTTCTTTATGATTTCCTTGGAATTCAGACCCAGTAGTGGTGCTGCTGCCCTTTGACATAGTTCCAAATTGCTCTCCAGAATGGTTAGATCATTTCCAAACTCCACCAACAATGCATTAATATCCCAACTTTCCCATTATCATTATCTTTTCCTGTCATTTTAGCAAATCTGAGATATGTGAGGTGGTACCCCAGAATTGTTTTAATTTTCATTTCTCTAATCAATATTTAGAGCATTTTTATATCATTATAATTGACTTTAATTTCATCATCTGAATATTGACTATTCATAGCCTTTGTCTTTTTTTTTTTTTTTTTTTTTTTTTTACCATTCTTGATAAATATTTTTAGTTAAATTGAAATTTATATTTGATTTTGGAGATAATAGGAAGCCACAGAGATAATTGAGAGTTGATGAGATTAACAAGTGAAATAATATAAGGGAAAAAGAGAAGAAAACAGTACAGAGTCTTAGGGGACACCCACTGATAGTAGGTATCATATGATGAAGATCCAACAAAAGACACTGGAAAAAAGCATGCAAATAGGTAAGAGGACAACCAGGACAGAATAGTGTATTGAAAATTTAGAGGAAATATGTAAATTAAGAAATTGAGAGATTAGGATTTTTAAGTAAGTATCAATATATATATATTAAAGTCACCTAGTATGAGGGGAAGAATTTAGGGAGATAAAAAAGAAAGCAAAGCAGTAAAGTCGTTAAGGAAGAAAATAAAATGTTTCAGATGTCTATAGGCAACAGCCATAAAAAAAAATTGATGGGAGATAGATATAGATTGAATGAACCTTAAATGATGAGAGATTTCTAGGTAATGATAGAATTGGGAGAGCCTGAAAAAGGAAATAGACCATAATAAATATTCCAACTCTATTACTATGACCAGTGAGTTAAAAGGTTTGTGAGAAAGTATACTCAGTATTAAAACAGGTGTCCAGGGGAGTTAGTGTCATCATGAAGGAAACAGGTTTGAGTACAAGAAGATGGAGAAAGTGAGAATAGAAAAAGTTTAAGATGAAATTTATTTTGTTACCTATGGAGCAAACATTACAGACAGCATAATAGAATTACTGGATAATTATAAAGTGAAAGTTTGAAGGATGGGGGGGTCGGTTCTGTTGAGCTAAATTATTTGAGAAATGTCTCTACTTCCTTTTTTCTCACTCTCTTATTTCTGGCTTCTAACCTCATTGTTCAACACAAATTGTTCTTTACAAAATTCCTAATTATCTTTTTTTTTTTTTTTTAACTTGAATTTTTATTAACAGTGTGCTTTTCACTTATATCATATAATATGTTAAGACTCACCAAATACTTTTTATATAATATATCGACTCACCAAATACTTTTTTTTATTATAACTTTTTATTGACAGAACAAATGCATGGGTAATTTTTTACATTATCCCTTGCACTCACTTCTGTTCTGACTTTTACCTTCCCTCCTTCCACTCCCTCCCCTAGATGGCAGGCAGTCTTATACATGTTAAATATGTTATAATATATCATAGATACAATATATGTGTGCAGAACCATACAGTTCTCTTGTTGCACAAAAAGAATTAGATTCAGTAGGTAAAAATAACCTGGGAAGAAAAACAAAAAAGTCAAGTAGTCCACATTCATTTCCCAGTGTTCCTTCTCTGAGTGTAGCTGATTCTGTCCATCATTGATCAATTGGAACTGAATTAGATCTTCTCTTTGTCAAAGATATCCACTTCCATCTTCATATAGTATTGTTGTTAAAGTGTATAATGATCTCCTGGTTCTGCTCATTTCACTCAGCATCAGTTCATGTAAGTCTTTCCAAGCCTCTCTGTATTCATTCTGCTGGTCATTTCTTACAGAACAATAATATTCCATAACATTCATATACCACAATTTACCCAACCATTCTCCAATTGATGGGCATCCATTCATTTTCCAGTTTCTAGCCACTACAAAAAGGGCTGCCACAAATTTTTTGGCACATACAAATTTTTTGGCATATTTCCCTTCTTTAGTATCTCTTTGGGATATAAGCTCAGTAGTAACACTGCTGGATCAAAGGGTATGCACAGTTTGATAACTTTTTGGGCATAATTCCAGATTGCTCTCCAGAATGGTTGGATTTATTCACAACTCCACCAACAGTGCATCAATGTCCCAGTTATCCTGCATCCCCTCCAATATTCATCATGTATATGTGGAGCCTTTTCCCTCCTTTATATAATATTCATCATATAGACTAACAATTTCATTTTCCTCTTTCCTTTTTTAATCAGATTTATTAGGGGTTTATCTATTTTGTTGGTTTTTTTCATAGAACCAACTCTTAGTTTTATTAATTCAATAGTTTTTTTACTTTCAATTTTATTAATCTCTCCTTTTATTTTTAGAATTTCAAATTTAGTATTTGACTGGGGGTTTTAAATTTGTTCCTTTTCTAGAATTTTTAGTTGCAAGCCCAATTCATTGACCTTCTCTTTCTCTATTTTATGGAAATAGGCCTTTAGAGATACAAAATTTCTCCTTATTACCACTTTGGCTGCATCCCACACATTTTGGTATGACGTTTCATTATTGTCTTTCTCTTGGATGAGGTTATTAATTATGTCTATGATTTGCTGTTTCACCCAATCATTCTTTAGTATGAGATTATTTAGTTTCCAATTATTTTCCCCTGGCTTTTTAATTGAATGTAATTTTCATTGCATTGTGATCTTAAAAGAATGCATTTACTATTTCTGCCTTTCTGCATTTGAATTTGAGGTTTTTATGTCCTAATATATGGTCAATTTTTGTATAGCTTCCATTAAATGCTGAGAAGAAAGTGTACTCCTGTCTCCATTTAGTTTTCTCCAAAGATCTATCATATCCAACTTTTCTAGTATTCTATTTACCTGTTTGACTTCTTATTTATTTTGTGGTTTGATTGACCTAATTCTGAGAGTGCAAGGTTGAGATCTCCCATTATTATAGTTTTGCTATCTATTTCTTCTTGCAGTTCTCTTAATTTCTCTTTTAAGAATTTAGACGCTACACCATTTGGTGCATATATGTTTAATGTTGATATTTCTCCATTATCTATGCTACTCTTTAGCAAGATATAGTGCCCTTCCTTATCTCTTTTAATTAGATCAATTTTTGCTTTTGCTTGATCTGAGATCAGGATGGCTACCCTTGCTTTTTTGACTTCACCTGAAACATAGTAGATTCTGCTCTAACCTTTTACCTTTACTCTGTATGTGTTGCCCTGCTTAAAATTTGTTTCCTGTAAACAACATATTGTAGGATTCTGGCTTTTAATCCAATCTGCTAACTACTTCCTCTTTATGGGGGAGTTTACCCCATTCACATTTATGGTTAAAAGGACTAAGTCTGTATTACTTGCCATCTTGTTAACCCCTGCTTATGCTTTTATCCTTTCCCTCCCTCTTATCCCCCTCTCCAGTATTAAACTTGTGAGCACCACTTGCTTCTCACAGTCTTCCCTTTTTAGTATCCCTCCCCCACCTTAGAGTTCCTCCCCCTTTCTTACCGCTTTTCCTCACAATTTCTGTATTCCCTTCTATCTTCCTTACTCCTTCCCTTTTCAATTTTCCCCTCCCACTTTTCAATGAGGTGAGAGAAGTTTCTCTGTAAATTGAATATATCTAATATTTTTCACTTTAAGCCAATTCTAATGAGAGTAAGATACACAACTATTTTCATCCCCCTTCATTCTTTCTCTCAGATATAATAGATTTCCTTTGTCTCTTTGTGAAATGTAGTACCCTCACTTTACCCTTTTTCTGTACAATTTCTTTTCCATCTCTAGTTTCTAGAACAAATCATACATGTGTTCTTTTTTATTTTTACAAAAAATATATAGTTCCCTCTTAGAATCAGGGGCAGATCTCAAGGGCAGAGTATAAGTGGCACTCAGAGGCTTATTCTGCCTGAGCCTGATAAATAGGGTATTGAAGGTATTGTGTAAACCTCATTAACGAGGAAAAGCCTCCTCACTTTTGCTGATCATGCTCAAACTTGTGCACTCTTGGTCATGTGACCTGGGGACTATAAAAAAGGGGTTGCAGAAGGGGAGGGAGGGAACTCTGGGAGAAACTCCAGGGGGAACTCCAGAGGAAAAACTAGAGGGAATGTCAGGGAACGCCACTATGTAAAGTGTTAGAATAACATTTGCCGCATACTTGAGTGACTCGGGTGTTCTGTGGGGGAACCTTTAAAGAGGTAGCTCTCTGATTGAGATAATCAGAGCCTAAGACATCTGAAGACCTGGGGAAGGTAAGAAACCAGTTGACCCCTGATGAGGTGAGCAGCTGGGAATTAATGGTTCCCAAGATTTCTTTTTATCTTTTCAGGTTTCTCTTGAGTCCTATATTTGGAGATCAAACATTTTGTTTAGTTCTGGTTTTTTCATCAAAAATAGATGAAATTCACCTATTTTATTGAATCTTCTTCCCTGGAAAAAATGCTCATTTTGACTGGGTAAATTATTCTTAACCTTTCAGAATATCAGATTCCAGGCCCCACTGCTAGATCCTGAGTAATCCTTATTGTGGCTCCTCTATATTTGAATTGATTTTTTCTAGCAGCTTATAGTATTTTTTCCTTGGTCTGATAGTTCTGGAATTTAGCCACAATATTTTTTTGAGTTTTCATTTTAGGATCCCTTTCAGTAGGTGATTGATGAATTCTTTCAATGTCTATTTTACCCTCTGTTTCTATAACATCTGGGCAGTTCTTTTTGATAATCTCCTGGAAAATAGTGTCCAGCACTACATTGTTGCTGGAATTGTGAATACATCCAGCCATTCTGGAGAGCGATTTGGAACTATGCTCAAAAAGTTATCACACTGTGATCCAGCAGTGTTACTACTGGGTTTATATCCCAAAGAGACCTTAAAGAAGGGAAAGGGACCTGTATGTGCAAGAATGTTTGTGGCAGCCCTCTTTGTAGTGTCCAGAAACTGGAAACTGAATGTATGCCCATCAATTGGAGAATGGCTGAATAAATTATGGTATATGAATGTTATTGTTCTGTAAGAAATGATCAGCAGGATGATTTCAAAAAGGCATGGTCTTATTTACATGAACTGATATTGAGTGAAATGAGCAAAACCAGGAGATCATTATATCTTTCAACAACAATGCTATTGATGATCAATTTGATGAGCGTGGCTCTCTTCAACTATGAGATGAACCAAATCAGTTCCAATAGAACAGTAATGAACTGAGCCAGTTACACCCAGCGAAAGAACTCTGAGAGATGATTATGAACCGCTACATCGAATTCCCAATCCCTCTATTTTTGTCCTCTGTCATTTTTGATTTCCTTCACAGGTTAATTGTACACTATTTCAAAGTCTGATGCTTTTTGTACAGCAAAATAACTGTATAAATATGTATACATATATTGTATTTTACTTATAGGTTATAGCTTTTCTGGGTTATAGTCTTTATCACCTGTGTTTATAGCTTCTCTGCTGATCTACTGGCTTGAGGCCAGGGCAAAATAGCCACACTGTGGTAAAGTTCTCCCCGTAGAAATGGCTGAGATCACACCCCATCCCTCTCAGGTCTGCTCAGTGTGAGATGCCTTCTGTACTCTCACTGACTGCTGCATTCCAGCTGCCTGCCTTCAGTCTGCTCCTGATCTAACCATTGCCACATGCAAACAAAAATAGACCTTTTCTGGCAAATTTCAAGGATATCTTCTGTTGGTAATTATTTGTGCGTTTTTTCAGTCAAACACTAATTCTGAGGCCTTGTTATGAAAAAAAATTTCTGAGAGCAAGACGGAGCTTAGATAGATGTATGTGTCCTCTCTGCCATCTTGGCTGGAAGTCCCCCTTAATTATCTTTTAATTGCCAAGTCTAATAGACTTTTCTTAATCCTCATCCTAGACTTCTCTATAGCCTTTGATACACTCTATAGCCTTGACTTCTCTATAGCCTTCCTGATACACTCTTTTCTTTAGATTTTTAGGACAATACTCTCTTCTGGTTATTTTCCTATCATTTTAATTCTTTATGAAGCTCATTTGCTAGATCTTCATCTACTTTACACCATTGATTTGCTAATTAATTTATGGAATTATGAAATGGGAAAAGTATATCTTGTTTCTTAGGTATTTGACAGAGAAAACCACATTTGCATCACAAAGTGAAGCTTTAATCACATTAGTAAAGCACAGAAGATGCTGGGGCAAAGTGCACAGAAAATAAGGTCAGTTGATATAGCACCAGCTCTGAAGTCAAGAGGATCTGAGTTCAAATATGGTCTTAGATACTTAACACTTTGTAGTTGTGTGACCCTGGGCAAGTTACTTAACCCCAATTGCCTCAGGGAGAAAAATGATAAGAAGCATCTATCTAGAACCATCAATAAGCATTATTTGTAATGGGGATAAATTAGAAATCTTTCCAGTAAGATTGGAAGTAAAATAAGAATGTCTATTGTCACCAGCAATATTCAATATTGTATTAGAAATGCTAACAATAACAATATGAGAAGAAAAAGAAATCAAAGGAAGCAGAATTGACAATGAGGTGATAAAGTAAGTATTTTTGCAGAAGATATGATAACATACTTGGAAAATCCTAAAGATTCCACTAAAAAGTTAGTGGAAACAATTTTAGCAAAGTGTAATGTCCTGGCTACCCCTCTAGATGGGCCTTGATCTCAGCACAATAGTCACCATGAAGATGGAAAGGAATATGAGTCCAAAGTCTTTATTGTCTCCTTCACACTCTGTATCTGTCACAGTCTGTCCCAGTCTCAGTCTGACCCAGTGTGCTCCAGCAGTCTGACCCAATCTCAGTCTGCATCTCTCTGTGTCTCCTCCTGCAGTCTGTGACAGTCTGATTCTGTCCCCAGTTCTCTCAGCCCTTAAATTCTCTATTATAATTACATTATTACATCATACTGAGTATGTGTCAACTATAGAACTATTACATCACCATGCTAGGGACTAAGTACATGTAAACTAGAAAACCATTATCTCATCAACATACTGAGTAAACACCCTGCTGTATGTATCCTTGTTTAAAGTATACTTTTCTGAAGTTCTGGCCCTCTACAAACTAATATGATAAAAATGGCAATTCTACCTAAATTAATCTACTTATTCAGTGCCATACCAATCAAACTGTCAAGAACTCACTTTATAAAGCTAGAAAAAATAATAATATTCATCTGGAAGAACAAAAGGTCCAGAATTTCAAGGGAATTAATGAAAAATAAATGTGAACAAAAGTGGCCTAGTTGTACCAAACCTAAAACTATATTATAAAGCAGTGATCATCAAAAACCATTTGGTACTGGCTAAGAAATAGAATCAGTTGAATAGGTTAGATTCACAAGACTTAATAGTCAATGACTATAGTAATCTAGTGTTTGATAAATTCAAAGACTTCCGGTTCTGAGATAAAAACTCACTATTTGACAAAAATTCCTTCTAAAAATAGTATGGCAGAAACTAAGGATTAATCAACATCTAATATCCTATTCAAAGATAAGGTTGAAATGAGTTCATGACTCATGGCATAAAGGGTGATACCATTAGAAAATTAGGAGAACAAGTAATAGTCTATCTCTCAGTTCTGTGGAGAAGGGAGGAATTTATGACCAAAGAAGAACCAGAGAACATTATAAAATGCAAAATGCTAATTGTGATTATATTAAATTAAAAAGATTTTGCACAAACAAAACCAATGCATCCAAGGTTAGAAGGGAAGCAGAAAGCTGTGAGGGAAATTTTTATAGTGTTCTAATAAAGTCTTCACTTTAAAATATATAGAGAAATGACTCAAATTTATAAGAAACTGAGTGGATACCCCTAATTTGGGGAATGGCTAAAATAAGTTATGTTATATGAATGTAATGGAATATTATTGGGGTTCTTTAAGAAATGACTAGCAGGCTGATTTTAGACAAGCCTGGAAAGATTTACATGATATGATACTAAGTGAAGTGAGCAGAACTAAGTGATTCATTCTTAGTTGCTTATTACATAGCAACAAAAATGGTATGTGATGCTCAACTCTGATGAATGGAAGTTTTCATCAGCTTGGTAATAGACTTTTGATGGAAAGTGCTATCCATATTCAGAGAGAACTATGGAGACTAAATGGGGGGCCAAAGTATAATATTTTCATTTTTGGGGTTTTTGTTATTATTGTTTGCCTTTTTTTTTATTCTTGTGTTTTTTTTTTTCCTTTTAGCTCATTTTTCTTGTGTAGCATGATGAATATTGAAGTATTGCACATTTGACGTATCAATTTGCTTGCTGTCTTGGGAAAGGAGGAAGAAGGAGGAAAGGAAGAAAAATTTGGAGCAAAAGGTTTTGCAAAGGTGAATGTTGAAAACTATCTTTGCATGCATTTGGAAAAAATCAAAGGCTATTAAAATGTGTGTATTTAGAATGAGCAATTAATTAAATCTCATACCATTATATGACTCCAAACAAGCTTTGTAGATTTTAGCATTGCCTAACTTCAGTTACTGTAGGGATCCCTGATGTGGAATTTTAGACTTAAGGATCTTTAGAAATTTTTAGAAAATGGATGTGTCTTAAATGACAAGAGCCAGATGGAAGAGAATTACTGGATGGCTGTCTGGAAGAGTTCTTTTCATCCTGTGGGGAAAGAATACTTCATATACAGAAATTGCTGGCCTGAAAAAAAAAGTTCTTTATAGTGTTGATGCATCTAAATGGCATTGGGGCTGGCATCAGATTCCAGAAATATCTTTTAGTTTAAGACAGATTATTATTTCCCCTTATAAGAATTCAAACTTTTTAAGAATAGGTAATATTTAATTTTTGTCTTTCTATCTTAACTGTATGATAACAGTCATCCCATAGTACCTGGGATGTAATAGATGCTTGATGATTTTAAAATAAATAATGTGTGAAAAAAGAAAGGATAATATGACAGAAAGAAAATAAGAATGAATTGATAAAGACTATTAATGAGGTTTCCAGTAGGCTAAAACTGAATTTATTTTGGTCTAGAAGGTTTGAGGTGTTGTTTTTTTAATTATAATCTCTTGAAAAGTATAAAGTTCCATAAAACTACTTTAAAAACAAGATATAGAAATAAAAAAGATATAAGCAGTTCCCCCTCCCCCTTGCCCCCCCAGTCAGGAAGTAAAGGAAGCATCCTGAAGCCAGTTAAACCTCAGTCAAACATTTCTAACAACTGTCCTTTCCCCCAAGCCTATCTTGGTAATTCAAGCCACCCAGACTGCAAGATTTCCTGTAGGTCTGAGCCAAAAATCTGGGTGGAGGACAGGTTATAGCCACAATAGCTGCAATAGCCCCAGGAACTCACCCAAGCTTCTATCCCTAGGACTTAGAGGAAGTGACTTGAGAAAGTTTTATGTAGCTGCTTTATTCATTGAAATAAATTCATTTTAATGTAAATAATTTCTGGACTAGTTTGTATTTATGCATTGTGTCTAATATATTTTAAAATAGAGAGATTACCAAATTGTACTTGTTTTATGTGGTCATTTAATTTTCCTTTATTTACCTAATTTTGCTTGCTGTATATGTTTTTATTTCTGCTCTTTCTTCTCTGTGCCTTAGCTCGTTTAAATCTCTGTATGAGAATTCTAAGAAAGAATTCTATCCTTATATGTGTTTGTTTCCTCCTGGATTCTATATTGCTTATTGGAAAGTATATTAGAGAGGATATAGAGTATGCCAATTAAAACCTTCATTTAATATATCTAATAAATATAGATTAATTTGTTATAATTTGTTTTTACACAATCTTTAGGTATCGATAAAAATTACAGATTCAAGCAAGTAGATCAATTTATTTTGAAAGATGACTCTTTAGTATTGTAGAAATATTTACAAAGCACCCAGCCCACTCAGGGCACTATGCCAGATATGATAGAAGTTACAGCTATGAATGATAAAAATAACAAAATAAACCATTTGCTTTCATGAAGTTTGGCAAGAATGGGAGCAACAATTTAAGGCAGAATATGATACCTGACTACTGAAGTAGCAAAAACTAGGATCTTCAAATAAGGTAAAAGAATTAAAATTGAAATCCCCAGCAGCACTAGAAAACTGGAGTGCCCAAGAGGGGCAGAGATGGCAGGGTTTAAATGTATTGAGTAGTATCATGGAAGTCATGGACTCTCATGCTATTACATAAATTATTTTGCATAACAACTGAAGGTCCATTGAGAAATCTGGAAAGTATGGGGAATGGTAATATCTAGTCAAAATAGCAGGTTCCAGATGCAGAAATGGGAAATTTCACAAGATCAGCAACAACTGGTTTGGACTTGCTCCGATTATGGGATCAGGGTCAGGGTAAGGTAGTGTAGGAGAAACTGAGGCAAGATAGAGGGTTTAGAGTTATAATAATTTAATTTATTGGAGAGTTAATCAATTGAATGGATCAGACTCTTGTCTCCAAGTATCCCCTATCGAATGTGGGGTTCAGAAATTCTTAACAGGGTGACAAGAACAATGACACAATGGGGAGAGGCATCTGATAATCTTATGGGGAAAGGTATCTGGTATTGTGATAGATTGTGATGGGGAGAGGCATGTGATATTCTAAAATATAAGATCTTTTATACTTTTCAAATATTTTGATGATTAAGAGGAAGGGTGGTATAATAGCCTGGGGTTTGGGGCAGAATAACTGAGGTAGGACAATTCAAGGAGACTGTGGCATAGCATTCCACACACTCTCTCTTCTGAATATTCAAACCATTGAATCACCTTCCTCTTGATACCCAGAAGGTCTTAGCACCATAATTTTGACAGCCTCCACTTGGGAATGGATGAGGAGAACAAGATTAGAGAAGATGCAAGGACCTAGGGCAAGGGGGAGGAGAAGGAGAAGCAAGGGTCCCCTGAGGGATGTAATAAGAGTGGTTAGCCATGGGGAGGAATTAAACAGAGACTGGTACCAGTTCTTTCCTTGCCCCTGCTCCAGTCACTAAGACTCAAGATTCTTATGAACCAGGGCCAGACTTTCCTTGATTACCCCAGACTTATCAGCATAAAAACAGCATTTTTTGTGTAGGGTGACACAGAGACCTCCCCACTGAAGAAATAGCTAGTCAAGTCCCCTACGCTTTTGGAGTAACATCTCAGCCAGGGAATCAACCTGGCTTTCCAGTTTCTAGATGGATGGGTCCATCTGAGTCAGGTCTATGGTGCACTTAACTCAGCATACCTAGAATTGCCCATCAGGAGGGCTGCGGTGCTGAGGGCGGTAGTGCCTGGCAGCCTGAGCCAGGAATGGCAGAGCATAGTTCTGTTTGATAGACTCCTGGGAGAAAATGGGACTGGAAGTGGCTCCATCTGCTCCCTCCTGGGAGAACAGACAGGCGGGGAAACACCGCTACCAGGACACAAAAAGGATCTGGACTTCTGAGGAGGGTATCAGAGTAGGCACACCTGGTCAGTCTATCCCTACAAGCAAGCCATGAACCTTCAGGGACCTGGTACCAAACTGCGACATCTGTTGAGGATGCTGAAATATTAATCAAAGAACTGTATTTACAGGACTGGAGGAGAGGGTCAGAAAGACTTGTGGAAGCTATCACCAGATAGGTCCCTATGCCTTTAAGATTCCCAAGAGCAATTTTTGGTTGCTCCCAGGAACAGAAAGATTGAGAAGTGGTCCCAGGAACTGAGTCTGCCAGGGCAATCCCAACAAAATAAGGAAGTTCAGAGTTAAAACAGAGCCAACAATCACGGCCTATTTGGGGATTTGTGGAGTTTAAACAGAAGTGCACTATTGTCAGTGAATCGAGCATGGAGTGGGGTCCAAAGGATTCAGGGGGGCTGTCAACTGGAACTGAATAGGATCAGCCAGGGTTCTAGGAGGGACTAGCTGGGGAGTCAGAGGTCCCACAGGGCCCTTGGAGGGGGATGGATCTATATGTTGATCTAGGAGGTAGTGGCTGAATTGAAGGATTACATAAACACATAGCAACATAATAACATAGTAACATAGTACATACTAGAAGTATATAACAAATAACATAATCAAATAATCATAAATTGAGAATTTATAGATGTCCATAAGTCCATTGTCCATTAGTCTCATCTTGTGTTAGGAAATCCAATGATTGCTGCTGTTTTTTAAAGTTCTTTAACAGTCTTCTTATTAGCCAGGCTCTTTTAGTGTCAGATGTTTCTTAGATTTTCTAATTTTTTTGAGGTCTTTCTCTTTTTCTGTCTCTCTCTAATGGACAAGGTGAATACGACTCATTGGCACCCATCTGATTCCTTCTCCATCTGAAGAAATACAAGCAAACCCTCTCCCCCAGGCAGTTAACCTATCTGGTCCCTTCCATTCACCACTTTCTGGATCTCTCCACATCACCTGGCGATTATCTAAGGACAGTGGAGATGCTCTCACTGGACACTGCCCTTCTGGTGGGTTATAAAACCTGTCTGCCGGAGCCAGTGCATCTTTGTCAAAAATTAGAAAATTAATGGTATAGAGAACTAAATTTAGAAGTTCCCTAGGGCTACCTGTGGCTCCCCCTTTCTTTTGTTTTTGGAGGAGTGTCTTAATGTCTCTGTTTCTTCTCTCAACTATTACCTGACCTTGCGGATTAAAAGGTATTCCAGTAATGTGTAATATCTTATACTGCACACAGAAGTGTGCAAAATGTTTAGAACTATATGCAGGTCCATTATCTGTTTTTATTTCTTGTGGCACACCCATAATTGCAAATGCTTGGATAAGGAATTCAGTGACCACTCGGGCTGTCTCTTTTGCTGTTGGCACTGCAAAAGTGAATCCTGAAAAGGTATCTACTACCACCTGGATGAAAGACAGATGACTAAAAGATTTATAATGAGTCACATCCATTTGCCAGATTTCATTGGGTCTCAAACCACAAGGTTTCTTCCCTGGAGGGAGTGTAGGAGCGTGGAAAGGAAGACAAGCTGTACAGCTTTTTACTATGCTCCTAGCTTCCTCTCTTGTGATTCCAAATTGTAAACATAAAGCTCGAGCAGCCTGATGATATTTAGAATGAGATTCTTGTGCTTCCTGAAATAAAGGACTACTGGCTAATATGGTTAGAAGGCTATCTACCTTTGAATTTCCACCAAAAATAGGACCTGGAAGTCCACTATGTGAGTGGACATGCAAGATATAAATCTTGCCTGGATGTTTTCTCACTTGCTCTTGAAGTTCCTTAAAGAGCTGATAAATATTAGAGGCTGCAAATTTTATTTGGGCTGTGGCAATTCTTTGTACTACACCTACTGAATAGGCTGAATCAGTAATTATATTTACGTCTCCTGGGTAATAAGAGCTAGCATGATAGCAAATAATTCATTCTGTTGAGTGCACTGAAAAGGAGTCCTGACTACTCTCTTTATGGTTAAATCATGAGAGTATATAGCACAAATATTTTCTTTGGAGGCATCTGTAAAGATTGTTGGTCCTTTAAGAGGAACCTTAGAAACCTTTTCTTCAAAAATCCATTGCCAATTATGTAGGCCGGGTTATCTTTAATGGAGATCTATATGCAAAATTTGGAGCGGTGGCCAATAAAATTTGCCATTCTGGGATGTCTCACAGCATACATTAATTTGTGCATTAGTATAGAATGTGTATATTTTTTCAGGACTTATTCCAGATAATTGTATTACTCTCTTAATAGCCTTTAATAAAATCCTAGCCACAAGCACTGGGTAAGGAGTAAGGCTCTGTTCTGGTTGTGCTGGGAGGTTCACTCACTCAATCACACTGTCTTCTTGATGAAGGACTGCTGTGGGTGCCTCTTTTGTAGCAAAAACTGATATTTCCAAGGGTTTTTGAGTGACTCTTTCAACCACATTGGATAAAGCCAGTTCAACTTCTCTCAAAGCCTCTTGTGCTTCTTTTGTAAGCTGGCGTGGTGAATTTAAAGCACTGTCTCCACTTAAAATGTCATATAGAGGTTGCAGTTGATTGGTAGTTAAGCCTAACACTGGACGCATCCATTGGATATCTCCTATTAATTTTTGGAAATCATTTAAGGTGTTCAACTTCTCTGTTCTTAAAGAAAGCTTTTGTACTGTGAGTGTCTTAGGATATACTTCTTATCCTAAATATTGAAAAGGAGCATGTCTTTGAATTTTTTCTGTAGCTATATGCAGTTTGTAGTACTTTAGTGTTTCCATGGTCTTTTGTAGACATGCTTCTAACATTTGTTCCTCAGGTGCACATCCCAAAATATCATCCATATAATGTAACAATATTACTTTTGGAAAGGCTTTTCTTACTGGAGCAAGAGCAGCAGCAACATACATTTGGCACATAGTAGGGCTGTTTTTCATTCCCTGTGGCAAAACTGTCCATTCATATCTTTTATAAGGCTCAGCCAAATTAACACTAGGCACTGAAAAAGCAAATCTTTTCATATCCTCCTTATCTAGAGGGATAGAATAGAAACAATCCTTAATGTCTATAACCCATAGAGGCCATTCTCTTGGCAACTAAATAGGAGATGGAAGTCCAGGCTGAAGAGTTCCCATAGTTTCCATCTGTTCATTTACTCTTCTTAGATCGTTAACATCCTCCATTTCCCAGATTTCTTTTTCACCACAAATACTGGGGAATTCCAAGGACTTAGAGAAGGCCGCAAATGTCCTTGGTCAAGTTGTTCATTCACTATGTCTAATAAGGCCTGAATTTTATCACTTCTTAAGGGCCACTGTTCTACCCACACTGGTGAATCAGTCTTCCACTGAATAAGAACTGGTGAAAGTGTAGGTAGGCCTTCAAAAGCAGCCCTGCCTAAAAAGCCAAAGTGCTTATTTGTAATCCTATCTGCTGTAAAATATCTCTTTCCCACAGATTGATGGGGATTTTTTCAACCACAAAAGGAGTTAAAAACTCCTGTTTCACCTTCAAATATCCATCTCAAAGGCCTAGCACTAATTTCTGCTGCTATTGATCCTCCTACCCCAGACATGTAGGTGTCTGCCTTAATCTTTGGCCAGTGACTGGGCCAATTGGCACCTCTAATAACTGTACAATCTGCACCCATATCTACCAATCCTTCAAATGGTATTCCATTTATATAAATAGTAAGCATAGGTTGGTCAGCTGTCACAGTTACTGTCCAATATATTCTTGTATTTTGTTCTCTGGAGTCAGAATCTAGGCGACTATCACCAGGTTGCTTATTAGGGGTACGTAACAATAAGCCTGATGCTACTACTTCTCCTGGTTGATAAATTACACATTGTCTACCTGTGTTAGTGACTGGGATATTAGCTACACGTTCTCCAGTTTCCCACATCAGTGTATGGATAGACACTGTTTTGTAGGCTCTCTCAGAAGGTGAAATGGTCAAGCCTACTGTGCCTGGAGGCAAAGGATCCATAGGCTCAATAGGAACAGATTTCACTTCTCCAGGGAGTATCTTAGTAGTCTCTACTGCACATAACTCTATTTTTCCTAATTTCAATCCCTTTCTTCCATCTGATTGCCTTTTGGCTGATTGATCATGTCTTAAAATTCTCTGGATGTAACCTTGGCTGCCATCATGCCCCACTTGGGGGGCTGAAGCTGGGCCCCACCTCTCATTTCCCTGGGTCAATCTACATTCAGAGGCCAAGTGGAGACCCTTGTGACATTTTGGACATGGAGTTTTAGGTCTTCTCTCACCCTGTCTTCTCACTGTATCTCCATATCTATACTGAGCTGTTAGATGTCCAATTTTTCCACATTGAAAACATCACCGAGTTTCTCTAGAAGTCCCTTGCCAGGAGGAATCCTGTCTTTCCACGTTCATCATTGTCCAGGTGTAAAAAGCATTTGTTCCCACTGTAGCACAGCGTCTTATGATCTCCTCTAAAGGAGCATCTTTGTCTAATCCCCATATAATTCTTTTGCAAATCTCATTGGCATTTTCCTTAGCCAGATGTCTGGTCATTATTTCTGTAGCTGCATTTTCTCCAATAGTTCTTTTGACAGCAGTTTGCAAACATCCCACAAAATCTGCAAAAGGTTCATTGGGACCTTGCTGTATTTTAGTGAAAGCCTCTCCACGATCTTTCTGTCCAGGGAGGACAGCCCAAGCTTTTATTGCAGCCTTAGCAATTTGCTCATATATTGTCATGGTATAATTAATCTGTTCTTAATTCTCTCCATGCTGACCTTCACCAGCTAAGTGCTCAAAAGTGAATTTTGTGTTAACTACTATTTCCAAATTGCATCTGACTTGGATTTTACATAATTCATGAAACTCTGCAAGCCATAACAAATTTTCTCCAGGTTCTAGGCATGTCCTTGCTATGGATTTCCAATCATTCCGGGTTAGGCTTCATAAGACAAACCATCTAGTAACATTTTAACATAAGCTGATGTAGCCCCATAAAGGGTACAACCTTTTTTCAAATCTTTATTTTATTCAAATCTAAAGATGCATATTTTCTCCTTTTATGACCTACAGAGTCAATATCTTCAATCATAGGATATGCTGTATAAAATCACTTATATCCTGTCCTTCTCTCTTAGCTTTAACCAATGCTTTTTCTAATCTTATCATAGGCTTAGGCTGCTTCACAGGCAATTCTGTTTGTGTTTCTGCCTCTTCCCCTCCTCCTTCTTGCTCCACCCCAGAAGAGTTAATTGAGGGAGGAGATGGGAGATGCTCCTGTTGCTCAGAATTGTACTTAATTTCATTGTTATCTGATTCATCCTTTTCACCTAGTTTAGTTGACACTTCCCCATTTTGCTCCTTCTTCTCTTCCTTTAGAATAGCATTTCTTAAAGCCATTTGGATTAAATTGTAGGTATGAAGTGTATCTTTGGAAATTGAGCTTAGTCTGGAACGAAAGGGCAAAATGTCATAAGGGCAATTGTAGTGTTCACCTAATTGCTTTCCTACTAATTCCCATTCATCTAGATCCAATTCTTTTTCCAGAGAAAAACAAGGACATAAGATTTTCAGAGTTTTTAAAAGTTCAGTAATCTCCTCCAAAATTATAATCAATCCTTGGCTTTTCATAACTTTGATAATGCTCTCCAAACATTTTCCTTGAATAGAAGGCGTTTGTCCCATTTCACTATAAGAGATTGCTGGTTTAGCCCTTAACAAGTTAAGTTCCTTATTTATCTATTAGCACGCTCACTTAATCTTTAACAAAGTTTCCTTGTTACTCAAGGTTCTTGGTCAGAGAGACTGAGATCTGGATTAGACGCTTTTCCACTGAAATCAGGATCGTGCCTGTCCCTGTTCAGGCACCAAATTGCGATGGTCCAGTCTAGCTCCTCTGAAGGGCTCAGAATAAATCCTTGTCAAGATAAGGAAAAGTCCTTGCCCCACGTTGTGGACGCCAATATGTAATGTGCTGTTGTCTCCAGAAGCTGCCGATCGCTCTCTGCTGTGTCAACTCGAATCTCTCGGACAGATTTTTCTTCCTGTAGAGAGCCGACTTCCCTTCCTGTAGAGAGCAGCCTCAAGTCTGGTCCAGAAACAACTCCCTTTTTCCTCCAGTGCTGCCCTCTTTATCCTCCCAGAGAATGGGCATGGGATAATGCAAGGGCTTCTGGGAAGAATTACTTCAACCAATGAACTTGCTCCTCCTAAGCATGCAAGCTCTTCCCCAGGAAAGGCCAGAACTAGAGAATTGTCAAGTACCGACTTAGCACTTAGTAAGAACCTAATATTTCATTATCTCATTAGCACTTAGTAAGAACCTAACACATCCTGAGAAGGTATCTACAAAAAATAACAAGTATTTGTACCCAGCTGTTGATGGCTGTATCTCAGTATAATCTACCTCCCATCTCTCCCCTGGGATATGTCTCTTAAGCCTGATTCCCAAACAGGCCTCTTTAATTCTTTTTATATTTACTCGGGCGCAGATGTTACATCTATGAACATAACTTCTGATCAGTTAGCTAGCATCCTTTATGTAATATCTACTCAATAACTGATGCATTTTCTTTTCACCCAAATGAGTGAAATCATGCAAGTCCTTCATCAGCATTCTGCTTAATGCTTATGGAATAAAAATTTTGAGCTCTAAGTACCACCAAGGTCCCTCCCTCTGTCCTCCCCTCTGAGATGTGAAAGAATCTTTTGAAGGAGAGACTGCAGATGTAGGAGGAAAGAGGTGGATTGCCAGAGGCAGGGAAGAAATGGAGGAGGTAGCAGCCGGATTTCCCAGTGCTTCCATTGCCTCACTGGATTGGTGACCTGGACAGTGGATAATAGCAACAGAGAGGGGTAACCAGATGGAGTCTAGTAAGGAAAGTATCTCTGTCTTATTCTTAATTTCTCTCCCAGCAGACATCAGCAGGCCCCTTTGTAAAGCGAGACTTGGACATGAGCTGTTGCAAAAGCATAGCAGGTGTCAGTGAAAAATTATTGGCCAATTTCCCTTTTGCTATGGTCAAGGCATGAGTTAAAGCAACAAGCTTTGCCTTCTGAGCAGAAGACACAATGGGGAGGGAAGAAGACCACAGAGTAGAGAGAGAGGGATAGGCCACCACTGCTTCCCCAAAAACACGGGTCCCCCACAACAAAACTGCACCCATCTGTAAAAAGAATCAGGTCAAGGTTTTTCAGCGGGATGTCAGAAAGATTGGGCCTTGCTGACTGGGACTCCTCAATGAGCTGGAAGCAGTCATGTACAGAGAAGCAGGGCCTGATAGTGGGTAATGTGAGTGTTAGAGAGCCACTGGTCAGGCAGACTGGAGCAGAAACTCAACAGGAAAGCTTGTCAGCCTCCTTCACCAGGAGGGCGGTCACAGCTATAGTCCTAAGACAGGGGGGCCACCCAGCCATCACTGAAGAGATAATCAACAGACTAATGCGTTAGTGTCAGAACTCCCTTCACAATACCTCTAGCTTCTGCCACAAAAAGATGAAAGGGCTCTGTGACATCGGGGAGAGCTAGGGCAGGTGCCTTGGTGAGGGCGGTCCTGAGACAATGAAAGGCAGCTTGTTCAGCGGAGCTTCAAAACACAGCCCTGTCTGGCTGTGGCAGAATAAAGGGGTTTTTGCTATTTCAGCAAAGGAGGGAATCCATAGTCTACAGTATGCAGCTGTCCCCAGGAATTCCCAAACCTGCTTTTTAGTAGTAGGGATCAGATAAGGTAGCTTGGGAAGACAGGGAGCACTGGCCAGATTTGAGAACATAGCCCAGATAAGAGACCTCAAGAGGCAGAGCTAAGCCTGTAACCTCAGAATTGAAGGAGTTGCAAAAAGGCACGAGTTGCCTGAAAACAGAGGGACTCATCGGGGGCTGCAAGGAGAAAGTCATCAACATTGAACAAGAGAGCAATAAGAATGTTCCTTGCAGAAAGCTTGGAGGTCCAGATGGAGAGCCTTACCAAATAGGGTGGGGGAGTTTTTAAAACCCTGTGGCAGCCTAGTCGAAGTGAGCTGCCCTGAGAATTCCCCTTGGGGATCTATCCATTGGAAAGCAAAGAGAGACTGGCTGGTGCAAGGGGTTTTGAAAAGAAAGCATCTTTTAGGTCCAGAACAGTATATACAGCATGAGTAGGAGGCAGCAAGCTGAGAAAAGTATACAGATTTGGACCCGTGGGTTGGATAGTTTCAACGTATTTGTTAACCTCCCTCAGATCCTGAACAGGATGGAAGTCCATAGACTCAGTCTTCCTGACTATACCAAGGGGACTTGCAGGTCACTAAGATACCAGCATTTCTCAATTGGTTAATGTGAACAGAAATAACTAGAAGGGCTTCCCTTGACATAGGATACTGCTTGACAGATACAGGAGATGTAGTGCCAAAAACTGCACTATTACTGGTGCATGATGAGCAGCCAGACCTGGAGGATTATTTTCTGCCCACACCTGAGGGAAATCTGCTTGCAGCTGAAAGAGAAGAATAGAGGGAGCAGAAGAGGATGACATAGGGGAAGCCACTAAGATATGTTCAATCTGAAGGGGTAGGGTGACAAGAAGATGCTTTGGACAGGGAGGATTTAAGGTCAGAGAAGTGTTTTCAGAGAAGGAAATGGTCACCTGAAATTTTTGAAGCAAGTCCCTACCAAGTAATAGGAATGAACAGTCTGGCATAATCAGAAAATTGTGGGTAACTGTGCCATACCTTAGATGGACTATGCACTCAGTAGACCAAGGATAAGAGACGTTATTACCAGTAGCACCTTCTATAGGAGTAGATTTGGGGGATATCAAAGGTTTTGTTAGAGCAGAGTAAGTGGCTCCAGTATCAACCAGAAACTCAACAGGCTGACCCCCAATTTGTAAACATACCCTAGGTTCTCCTGGGGTCTAGAGAAAGAAAAAGAGAACCAGGCTACCTCAGTCTGCCCCTTCAAAATTTCGGACAATTTTGGATAGGACATTTGCTCTTCCAATGCCCTGTTTTCTTATAATAGGCACACTGATCTGTTCCTCATATAGACATTCCATCAGTGCTCCAGGGGATTCTTCTGTACCCTGAATAACTTCAGAAATCTTAGTCATGTTAATAGGCTTCATGGCTGCAGCTTTAAGACCCTGGAGAAGATATCTATGATAAGCAGAAAGCACATTACAACCCTGATGTAAGTTGGGGTCCCAGGAAGGCTTCTCAGAAGGAAAACTAGCTTCTACCTGAGTATGATGTTCCTCTATGCATCCCCCACCGGTCTGAGCACAACTTTCCTAGCCTCTCTTTTAATCTTATCTCTCTCCTCAGCATTGAATAGGGTGGTGAGGAGCTGCTGACAATCATCCCACATGGGCTGGTGGGTATGAAAAACAGATTCAAGAAGGTTAATCAAAGCTTGTGGTTTCTCAGAAAAAGGGGGATTTTGACTTTTCCAGTTATAAATGTCATTTGTAGAAAAGGGGACATAAACTAAGAAGGGACCCCTTCTGAGCCCACCATTTCCCTTAGAGGCAGAACAGGTTTTGGGGGACTGGAGGTGGCTGGACAGATCCTGAAGCAATGTATGAAACTCTGCCTTAGCTGCAGGAAGGCCAGAAAGACAGAGGAGATGAAGGGGAAGGAAGGGTAGGGAATGATGTGGTAGAAACAGGGGAGACAGGAGTTTATAAGACAGAAGCCAGTTCTCCCATGGCTTTTTGAAGCCCCCATGTACTGGGAGGAGGGGAAGAGGAAATTGGGAAGGCTGATAAAGGGCTAGGTGCTGAAGAATGGGACACAGTTTTTACTCCTTCAGGCTGTAATTCAGATGGGGGTGGGGGTGAGGAGTTTCCAGGCAAAGATGGATACAGGTTGAACCCCACATAGGGCCAGGAGATTTTCTAAGGGGTCTTCTGGAGAGTCCAATAGGACTTTCTTCTCCAGTTTTGCTTGAGTAACTAGCAGTTTACAATCTTTCTTATGTGTCCTCGGGGACTGGGTGACCAAAATGCAAATACCATTTTTCATTGTCACCACCCTTAGGCAGGAAGGGGGGTAAGAAACAACTTGAAGCCAGATGTCAATATAGGGTTATTGATATGAATGGCCAGGTTCACCAGTAACTATCTGTGCACTGCTTGCACTATTTCTCTATCATATGTGCCTTCTGGTGGCCATCCCAACCCAAAGGAAGGCCACTTTTTTTGGCAAAATAGTTTTAGTTTATCCTTTTCCCATGATATTCCATAATCATGAGATTTAAATGTCTCAGAAAAATGATTAAGAAGACAATCAAGTGGAGTTATTGTTTTTGAAGCAGTTTCCCATGATAAGATGGTTGAGTTGACAGATAGCCTTATACCACTAGGGGAGAACTATCTTTTAATAGTTTTCCCTTTTGACAGAATAGCCAAGCCTTTTTCTGTCCCTTTTGACCAATTGCCAAATTTCTCAATCACAGTTCTTTAACCTTAAGCCACACAACAGGCAGAGAAAACATACAGAATACAGAACACTGATTACATAGACAGAGACTGCACAATTACAACATTCAAGAAGACATTAACATCAAAACCAGAACCAGATGGTGTCTTAAAAAAGACACCCAGATTTATACTCTGGAATACACAGAGTTTTGCCAACTGGCACACAGAACCAGATGTGCCTTAGAAGACACTCAGGTAGTGCCACAGTTTATCCAGTGGTCACTATTCTCATCAGTGTCATGTAATTCTGAGAATCTATCACAAATAGGCAGAGCAGATAAACAGATCAGATTGTGTCATAAGACACCCAGACTTACTCTCCTATGGCTGAATTGAAAGTGTCCACCATTGATGTGGTGGTGGCTGGAGAATTTCTGTCTTCCTGGAGACTCTGAAGAAATCCAGAGGACTAATCTTTCCCAAGAAAAAACCCAGATCTCCAACTGTTACTAGGCCAAAGGTGGAGACCCAAAAGGTCTTTAATCTCTAATCCATTCTCAGTTTCTAATATCTCAGTGGAACCTCCAAAATGTAATGCTGGAGAAACTGAGGCAAGATAGAGGTTAGAGAGTTATAATAATTAAATTTATTGGAGAGTTAATCAATTGACTGGATCAGACTCTTGTCTCCAAGTATCCTGTATGGAATGTGGGGTACAGAGATTCTTTATAGGATGACAGGAACAATGACATAATGGGGGGAGGCACTGGAGATGGGGAGAGGCATCTGATATTCTGAGGGGGAAAGTTATCTTATAATCTGATAGATTGGGATGGGGAGAGGCATCTGATATTCTAAAATGTAAGATCTTGATTCCTTATTAAATATTCTGATGATTAAGAGGGAAAGGTAGTGTAATAGCCTGGGGTTTGGGGCAGAATAACTGAGGTAGGACAATTCAAGAAGACTGTGGTATAACATTAATTCCTCTGATGGCTGCATTCAACTGTGTCTTCAAAGAATTCAAAGCCACAGGAGTTCACAGAAGGGAAAAATCACAGGAAATAGTGAAAACTCTATAGAGGTATTTAAAATTAAGAATTCTTAAGATTAATAAAAATAGTGGGGAAAAAAAGAAAACTTATGGAGGCTGAAGTGGGAAGTGGTATCATAAGCTATGGAACAAAGCAACAGAGGTAAACAAATATGGGACATTTTCAAAGAAGAGAAATTAAATCTATCTTGGCTAGAACATAGGTCCTGCATAAAGAAATAGTAGAAAATAAGGGAAAAGTAGATTGGGATGGTTGTGCTACAATTCTCATTTGATGTCTTAACTCAGTTTCCCTAATTTCCTATGTCTTCCTCCCTTTTTTCTCACAGAAAGGAATTGTCAAATAACCATACCACATATAAATTTCAAGAGTGAATAAAAATTCCTATACATATATATATATGACAGACTAAAAAATCCCTCAAACATAACAGCAATAGTTACACAAGTTTAACAATTTCCACCCAAGTCTTAAACACAGTAATACAGTTAAAATTTTAACAATTCAGCCACTTTCCCACTCCCCCATATCAGTCCAAATTTTATCAGGAGCAGGGGCAATGGTTTGCTCAAAAACTACTTTCTGCTGAAGATGGGTGGAGATGCTCAGTCCAGGGAGGGGGATAGGTGTAGTGTGGCATGCTGACGATCAAAGCTTGGATCTAGGTCCAAGAAGCAAGTTAATATAACTGTAATCTGACCAAATCTAGAAACAAAAACAAATCTAACAAAGAAAAGTTAGAACAGTCTGATAGAAAGACTGGTTCACAAGGACTGCTATAAGATGTGGCCTCTCATTAGTTATAAACCTTAAAAAAAACTTGAATATCCAGACACAATATTTAGTAACTGATAGATGAACAAACTAAATACTTATTTGCTCAAGTATTTAGGGTATAATGATTACAGATAACTAGATTGGAAATAGTAAGGTATGCCATAATTGAATTGCATTAACAGTTTCTTATTGACCATTGCTCTGATTATAGAAATCAGTTACAGGAGGAAAAAATGCAGTAACATATTAACTACAAACCCAAGAAATTTTACCTCCAATAACAAATCCCATTAACCAAAAATTGTGGATAAATCCTAAACAGATATTTACCATAACTTTATATTTATACAGATCAGTTTGCTACTTTTAGCCAAGAACCAGGTAGCTACAATTTGATTTTTTTTTCCCTGAGGCTGGGGTTAAGTGACTTGCCGAGGGTCACACAACTAGGAAGTATTAAGTGTCTGAGACCAGATTTGAACTTGGGTCCTCCTGAATTCAAGGCTGGTGCTTTATCTACTGCGCCACCTAGCTGCCCCACTACAATTTGAATAAAAAACAAAACAAAACAAAAAAACATGTCTGGAACAGTTTAGAGGGAGGGGGAAGGAGAGGATTCCATATGGCTGCCCTTCCCCCACTGCACCTCCAAAAAAGCAGGGGGGAGGGAAGTTGAACTAAACTGCACTCTAGGTTAATGAGGTACTCCATAGCTGAAGTAGCAGAGAGCAGTGGGGGGGCCGAGTTCAAATGTTCACCTTTGATGACAAAAGATCCCTACCCTTTAAAGTAGCAGAAATCAGTGGAGGTGGAGGGGGGGAAAGGGAAGAAGATTCCATAAAACCCACATGTCCAGAAGAGTTGGTAGCAAACTCTGAACCAAAATACAGCTTTAAATTCCAATATAAAACTGCTTTTCCTATCATATTTCAAATAATGAAACAGCATAGTTTTTCTTTCTCTCCCTCTGGCCCCATGTGGCCATTATTCCCAATGGACTTCTTCTAAGCTCCAATTTAGCCAGAGTTGAAGCCTTAAGAAAAGTCAGATCCTTTTTGCTACATTTTACCTCATTAGAGGCCTGTTACCTCTTTCAGGCAAGTTAACAAAACTTCTTTAACAAGCTATTGGTCTTTTAAGATGTTATAGTTAAAGATAACTAAATGTAACCTGCATAGGCAACAGTACAATTATTTCACACAATTTTAAAACTGCTAAAAGAATACTCAGAAGAACAAATCTGGCATGTAAAGGCAAACCAGTAAAATTATTTCCCAAATTTAGGATCATCCTAAAATTCCTAATCAAATGTTTTCTCCAGCTGGAGTTCAGAATTATACTAAGTGTAATTGTAACATTGAAATAACCAATTCCCAAATTTGATCATTGTTCTTAAACTTAGAGCTCTTAAATTAACAAAACAGACAAACAAATCACACAGAACACACATAGACTTCTCAGTTAAAACATTTAACACAGACCAGGGAGTCTATCTGGAAAGAATAGCCCTGAGGGAAGTTGTTGGCCCCAGAGTCTTCCCTCCCATAATCCAAATGGAGTCTTTTTTTTTTTTTTTTTTTAAGCCAGATGGTGTCTTAGATTTATACTCTGGAATGCCCAGAGTTGTGACAACTGGCACACAGATGTGTCTTAGACACCTAGGTAGGATGCCCTGTGTCCAAAAGACCCTACTCCCAGGGATTCTGGGAATCAAAATGCTAGCATACAGAACAGGTCTTAAGACTTAGCCAGATGGTACCCCAAAAGGTACCCAGACAGACTTACTCTCCTGTTGCTGAAATGGGGGTGTCTACCATCAGGCTGTTGTGGCTGGAAACTGTTCTCTTTCCTGGAGATTCTGGAAAAAAAAATCCAGGGGGGCCAGGCCTCTCTAGGCCAAGAATTCAGATCTGCAGCCACCCTGAGGCCCAAAGCAGAAACCAGAAAGTCTCTTATCTCTAATCCTGCTCATTTTCTAACAATTTACTGGGGAGCTCCAAAATGTATTTCGGGAGAAACTGAGCAAGATAGAGATTAGAAGACAATTTAATAATTTATTAAATGGGAGAGATTCACTGGGACTAAGAATCCAGATACAAGATTCTTTTATAGAGTAACAAGAACAATGACCTAATGGGGGAGGCACCTAGGATGACATGGGAGGTACTGGAGAGGCTCCTGATATTCTAATGACATCTAAAATGGATAAACACCTTTATCCCATCAAACATTATTAAGAGGGAATGATTATAACTTGAAGCAGAGTAACTGAATAGGACAATTAGGGAAACTGGATCAGGACATTGAAAGAGAACTGTGGCACAACAGGAATAGATGGCATAAGAACTGGGTTTCCCTGCTAAGGAGTTTAAATGTATTCTGTAGGCCCTTTTATAATTGTTATTTGGTCATGTCTAACTCTTCATGACTTGATGTGTTGAGGTTACATGATTCAGTAAGACTCTCCCCATATTGGGCCACCAAAATGATGGGTTTAGCCTCTAACTGATGGGGTATGGGTAATACCCCAAAAGTATATCGGAATTAAGGCTGACTCAAGAGAAAATGTAGGCCTTGACACCTTCCAAATCAAAGTGCGCAAAGATATTATTACTCTGCTAAGAACAAGCTAAATCCATAAAAACAATGTTTAGTAAGGAAAAGAAGTTTCAACAATTAATAAGTGAGAAGACAACTTCCCTAGCAGTAACCAGGAGGAAGACAACATTATGGGGAAAATGCCATGAGGTGAGATTATGTTACTGACTGATAGGCTAACTACAAAAGGAATTTACAACTCTAAAAATAACAAGCCATATAAAGGAGGAAGATCATAAAGAAGGATTATGGTGGGCTAACCCTAAAAGGATTTAGCAGGGATGGACAGCCTGAGCAGATATTTTATAGGGGAAATATAGCCTCAAAGATTTGGCATCATAATTTGTCTTTTGACTGAATACAGTAACTGTAGAATTATCATAGATTTGTCATTGCAAAGTATTCAGTTAAGAATTCTATGACATCTTCACCAAAGATGGGGTTCTAATAAAGTCCACTTAAACAAAAGATCTACTTAAAGCTTTAAGAAGATTCTATTCATTATCTTCCCTCTTTTCTTCTGGGAGTATCTACCTTCCAGATTGTTTATAGTAATTTAGGCTCTCTCCTGATGTTATTCCTTGCTACCAAAGGTTTCTTCAGCCTCCATCAAGAGGATCCATATTGTTTATGGGATTTTTTTCCAGCAAAGAAATTGGAATGGTTTGCCATTTTCTTTGTCAGTGGATTAAGGCAAATATGATTAAGTGACCTGCCCAGAGTCACACAACTAGTGTCTGAGGCCAGATTTGAACTCAGGTCTTCCTAAATCCAGGGTTGATACTCCATTCACTGAATCATCTAGCTGACCTAATGTAGGCCATAGAGAACTATGAAAAGTTATTGAGTAAAGCAATGTCATAAAATAGTGCTTTAGAAAGATGGAGCTGGTAGTACAGTGTTAGACAAATAAAAATAAACTAATGGCAGGGAAACCAATTAAAGGGCTATAACAGCTGACAGGGGGGAAATAACAGGGGCTTGAAAATGATAGTAGCAATGTGAATATTAAAAACAGAATAAATCCAGGACATATTTCAGGTGAGAGCAGTTCAATCCCGCAAGTACAAAAGTGCTCTCAAAAGTGACAATAGCTGTCTACCTTTAAATACTTGTTTTATGGAATTGACATCTCACACTTTTCTTCAAATAGATTACATTTTGGAAGGCAGTGTACCTGAAGAACCCATCTTTCTTACTACTATAATTAAAGGTACGTATTACTTTGTGGCAAATTACTCTATCACTAAAGTGCTATGCAACACTGCATAGTTTGTAGCACAAAGCTGATCGTGAAAAAACTTCTTTAGGAACCTATTTGTGAAATATAACTGATCTACAAAATGCTCCATTATGCATTAAAAACGCTTTTTAACTTAGTCCCTTCTTCCCTTTCCAGTCTTTGTTACTCCTTAAGTCCAAGAAATGAATTCAGTTACACTACCCAGGTTACTGATATTTTTTCGGTTTGTTTATTTCCCCATTCTTGAATGTGCTCCCTCCACTCCAATTACTGACCTCCCTGACTTCCTAATCTCAACTAAAATCCTGTCTTTTCTAAGAAGCCTTCCCCAAAATCCCTTAATTCTAGGATCTTCCTTATATTCCTTATTTTCTGTTTATCTAATATGTGTACTACTTTGTTTACCTCTTTTCT